>NC_140955.1:36826738-37414238 GCF_014529385.1 Adiantum capillus-veneris
ACCAAAATCTATCTGTGTGTACATATATGGCTAGTACGCTAGAGTCATCCACTCCTACCTTGGGTGAGAGGTACCTTCTTTACTTTTCACAAGTGTTTCACATAGTCTACCTTGTGCTTGCCTGTGAATGGGATTTGGTAGATACGCTAGTGTGTGAGAATAATTTTGAGGAATTTGAATGACTGATATGTATCTTGACCATGACTGATCCCTATTTAGTAGACAACGCCTCCTTAATTTTTGCACAAGCTTACCCTTTTGACCAAGATGACTATACATGCCTAGTGACATTCTTAGTGAACATATGTGCATCTAATGATCAAGAAGATTTACATGATTACACGGGTGGCACGTATGGTCTCACGGATTATGACTTTATTTTTCTTGACGAGATGACGAGGATAGAGGTTTAGACTTAGGACTACTCGCCCATCTATTCAATATCATGTTCCCTTGACCCTTTAGGGGGGTGCAAATAATTATGTTAGGGTTCTTTATTGTTCCTATGATTGTGTTCAAGAAAGGTTGGTGCCTCTTCCCACTGATGTGCCTCCTAGAGGTATTCCTTGTGTTTCTTATTGTGTATAGGAATGTGTTGCAATAGTTGGGATTTTGAACTTCATGCAATCTTTGTCTATTTCACTCTTCAAATCAAGCGTAATCATCAACACAAACAAGTGTTTCTTGTTTATTATCATTGCCTCTTGTCTTTTTAGCATCCATGTTTGTCTACTTTAACAAAGGGAGTAATTCAGAAAATGATTTCATATGCAATTCCTTTATATCGTAGCTTAACTAGAAGGTCTTCTAGGTATAGCCTCTAGTCAGCCCTCGGACATGAAATACTTTGCTCTTGCAATTAAACAGCTTAATTGACCAGAGAGAGTTGAGAAGCTTACCCAGTGCCTCTCGACCATTAAATTAGCGACCCTATTGTTTATCTTTTGACATTTACAAGTGCTTAGGTGTTTGATTATAATACATTTTATTGTTTACTTTTTAAAATTTATTTAATATTTTGTTACCAATCAATCTGTGTGCCTATTCACTGCATATGATTTTTAATTATATATGTTCTATACGAATGCAATTACTGTGCCATTTTTGGTTAATTTTATAGTGTTTGAAGAAATCTAAAGACTACAAACTCACATGATCTTCCACCTCGACGAACGGGCTTCACTTCCCTAGCTTCCGAGGATGGAATCTACATCAGGAAGGGGGGCATGTTAACCACTTACGAACACCCTATCACCTTTGATGGATGCCTTATCACTTATTTGAGTTATGGATCGGGCTTGTTGATCATATAGGTGCGTAGGTGATCGCCGATGAGAGACGCACCACTTATCTTATTCTTACAGTTGCTATAACCGACCACTATGGACGTCCACATGTGAATGGATCAGATTCATATAAAAGGTCCATTTTGACCTAAATTTCTTATTCTTTGAGGCTCCCCTTCCAAAGTAGAGTTAGATTGATTAATTCTTTTATGCCATTTTATATTGCCTTCACTAGCCCGCTCCTCAAAATAGCCAAATGTAACTAGAAGGAGTTTTTAAACCACTTAAAAGATTCTTATGAAGGAACAACACTAAAACCTTGGCTCCATGGCAATGGGAAAAGTGGGAAGATATCGCTCGACCAGTGGTCCAAGGTGGCCTTGGAATTCTCAAACCTGTTGTTCATGTGGAGGCCCTTTGTGCCAAGTTTGTGGTCTTATTCACAAATCAAGACCAGGCTTGGGCTATCATGACCAAGGATATGATTGAAAAGGTGAAACTTTGCTCTAAAGGTGGTCAGTGGAAAGGGATCAAGGTGCATGACAAATTGTTAGCCCCTGGGTGGGCTAGCTTAAGACTGAGTGGTATCACGGGAGAGCTAGTGTGAAAATTCAATAAAGCAACAGGGACAATGGAATGGGTGAAGTTGCCAGATACTTCCAAAATTCCATCTTGCACTGTATCCCTCATATCATTTGAAGTGCACATAAATATTTCCCATGAGGAAGGTCCCACCAATTGTAAGATGACAGTGTCTAATCCTCTCACAATACAAAAACACATAAACTCATCACAGTAAATGATGAAAAAGACATACATTGCTTGTTGAAGCACATAAATAATTGAAGCAAGCAACCCTTAGTAAAATAAAGCATTCGTAGTCTATGTGTGAAAAGGATCTTGAGAGGTGTTGGCAGCGGCTAACACAAGCTACACCGGTTATGCATCAAGTGGGAGATATGCTATGGATGTCACAATATTTTCCACTCACTTTGTATAAGTCTTAGGCTCATTTGAAGTTCCAAAGTTGTATATGCTAGCTAGAGGTTCAAACTTAAACCCATAAAGAAGGATTGTGATGAAAGCATGTAAAAGGAAGCCTTTATGCAAGGAGGCTTCATTCTTGAGTATCCACTCTTGAGGATCCACTTTTGAGACCTCTCTCTCTCTCTCTCTCTCTCTCTCTCTCTCTCTCTCTCTCTCTCTCTCTCTCTCTCGCTCGTGCTTAATCTATGGATGGTCTAGCCTTGAGCTTAATGCCTATGCTTAAGAGGCTAGTACTAATCCATTGTAATTAGAGAAGCTTAATTAATCTAATTCCTATTTTACTCATTAGTCTTATCTTATCTACATTTCATTATTTCATGAAGTGGTATTACACTCTCATTATTCTAGATTTGAGAGAGGTATGTATCTCTTGCTTTGATCTTAACTCTCTAATTCTCTTGATTAATGTAGTGTGTGTGCACTCTTGGTCATGTCATTGAAGTTTGTTCCTAATTGTGTGCTTAAGTGTGTGAAGGTTTAAGAGCCTTGAGCTCAATGCCACTTGTGTGTGATGTGATTAGAGTACGTTGGTTGGCATGTGATGTTTGGGAAAACCAACTTCAATGCAATTAGTGTGTGTTTTGATCATGGATGCTTGTGTTGACTGTGTTCTTGTGACTCCATAAGATTGGCAAGTCGGACTTCAGTGGACTTGATATATGTAGGAGTTCAATGATTAGTGATTAGAATATGTTTAGAGTTAGTCTTGCCATGGCTAATCTCTACTTGCATTGGAGAGGTATTCTCTTGAATCCTCTATTTTTATTCATCCGATGCTTGTGCTTCCATACCCTAGCCGAGTCGCCAATCCACAGATTTGATAATTTTTTTTGGGTTGTGATTAGGTCATTGCTATAACGCCTCCCAACATTTGGTGCCGTTGCCGAGGACCGATAACCTAAGCTAGTGAGTATAGGATGTTTAGACTAGAGTAATTTCACTACTAATTTCATTGGTTTTTGAGTGTGTGTACAATTTTGGTTTGATTTGATGATGTTGTGCAAGAAATTGAAGCTAAATTTTGAGTTATGAATACCCCAAACCCCCAATTTCACTAATTCCATACTAACCCTTGCTCATTTTGCATCATTTCCATGCTAATTGTACTAGTTCATGCTAATTTTATTAATTTTTGACTAAGTTTGCTAACCTAACCACTAACATTTGAAGTGTAACGTATGTTCAATCCCCTTGCAAGAGGTGGAATCAATACTTTCATCAAGTTAATTGTGCTAATCCATGCCTAATTTGATGACTTGAGTGTTTGATTTTTGGCCTATAATGGTCAATTTTTGGGCTAATTTGGAAGAGCCACACATGTGCGTGCATGATGGAATCATCACGTGGAGCAAGGATTAGCTTGGATGCAATCGATTGTAAGTGCATTGACCTACTCCATTCAATTTTTGAGTGGTTAATTTGATTCCAATGTGTTGCTAATTTATTGCGAAAATTAGGGGTGTAAATGAATTGACCTACACTTTGCACCTAATTTGATTGTTTTGGAATGAAATTGATGGTCAATTTTGACTAATGAATCATGTGTGTATCAAGATTAAGCTTGATTTACAATAAGAAATCATGTGTGTGTGCATAAAAATCATTGTGTGTGTAATGCACCAAAGAGGAAAAACTACCAAAAAGTTCAAGTGTGTGTGCACCTAATCTTGAGTGTGTGCGTGCATAAAAATTGATGAAATTGATGGGATATGAGTATGCAATCATGTAATTGATGTGAATGTTAGGCTAATTCAATCATTGAATAAGCCTAAATGCCAAAAAATTGGGCAAAATTTGAGTGTGTGTGCCCATCCAAGACCATTTGATTTTTAATGATTGATGGTCAATTAGGGCACCTAAATGATTTTTTATTGTGAAATGTGCATGAAAAGTGTGTGCAATTATTAGGAGTGAGACTAAATGCATTGCCAATTGGATCAAATTTGAACTTTTGTGCTTAATTTTTTAGTGTGTGCATTGCTTGATTGGGTAAAAATAGTGATATTTTTTTAGAAATTGAGTATTCATGCATTCAATTATGCTTGATCAAGCTTACAATTTGAGCATTGCATTGTGCAATTGATGTATTTTTTGCATATAATTTTGGCCTAAATGTGGGTGTGTGTGCCAATCAATGGCATGTGCAATCCAATGCGTGAACGAATAATAGGTATTTTTTACCAATTATGATCATTAATTTGGCCAAATAATTGATGTGTGTGTCATAATATTGCCTCAAAATATTGAGATAGATCACTTAATCTTATCAATAATTGTTGATGGAAATGCTTATCCTCATCAATTTTTGTGTAGTTGCGGATACAGACCTTAATGAGGCAGTGATTCTGAAGTGCCATGGATGCGCACATATAAAGCCACACCGAAATGGCAGAATGATACCTTACAACTCTTATTACATGACACATCTTTTGCCACACCATTTGCATAGTTAGATCACCTATGGGAACCTCTTCTACCAACACTTGAACCTATACCACAATGTTCTACAAAGACGATCAAAAAAATATAGGTTAAAAAATCCATTATGTAAGCCCATCCGAAGAAAATATGGATACCCAAAAGACGTTGTACTGAAATTCAACCTACGCCAATCCACCCAGCCCTAACAAACCCGAACCAAACCCAAACAAAAAAAGCTACAACTTTTGTTAAGACAACAAAGACAATACAGTCAAACCATCAACAACCACTAACAAAAGTCATTTGGAAATGGAGACCAAAACCAACTTGCCAACCAAATAACTCACAGCCTTCAAAATCCACATCAAAGAAATTTCAGTGGCATCCAAAAAAGAGCCAACAATCTAAAGAAGATGCAATGTTAAAACTATGAGGTTTCACGATCAAAGACAAAGCGTGTCTTCTCCAACTTCTTTTTTTTGGACCATGAGGCTTCACACCAACCTCATCATCAACATCCCTTGAATATAAATTTCAGAACCCACATCTTGCACCGCATTTTGTTACCCCATGCATATCTTCCAATCACATCATTGAGCCACAATATATGGCTATGCATAGAAACTTACTTTGTACCCATGCACCTTGACGCATGTTTGTCCGAGCCGACTCACTGCACGAAGGGGGGAACTAGCAATAAGAAGATCATCATTTTGTATATAATATTTTCTTGTTATTTATTTTCTTCTAATAATTTTTTAGAGCTTTTTAGCTCTTGGCAGGCATAATAATGAGCCATATTGACACCATTCATGAAAAATAAGATGCCAAGATGAGAATATGTAAATATGAGTGATTACACTAATTTTGGCAAGATTTTGGCCAATTAATAGTAATTATGGGTAATTTCTTTTATTTTTAAATGCTACAAAACTAAAAAGGGTAAATAATAAAAAAATACTAATAAGTCGAGCCAAAAAAGTTAGAATTGACTTCTGAGAGCAAACACAAAATCTTCAAAGCAAGGGCTTCCAACATGGAAAATATGAAAAGGTTTGGCACCGCACGGATTTTGAGCCAGCTTCTGAAGGATCAAAACTACAGATTAAATGCCATTGGTCGACCGAATACCCAAATGAGGAAAGGTTCAAACCGCAGGTAATATGAACAGAAGATATGAGCAATAGAGGTAAGTATGAATGGGGCATTCCAAGTAGTAAGGGAACATATAATCAAAATGGGGCAAGTAAAGCTCATTTGCATTCACTGAGGGAGAGAGAGAGAGAGAGAGAGAGAGAGAGAGAGAGAGAGAGAGAGAGAGAGAGAGAGAGAGAGAGAGAGAGAGAGAGAGAGAGAGAGAGAGAGAGAGAGCCACAGAAGCTTAGAGAGCTCCGTCATGTTTCTGTCTACTACGATCACTACAGTAGCCCTTACTCCACCAAATTTGACAGATATGATCATAAATTGTACAAGAACATTTGTAATTGCTTCGCACTACACCAGCAACACCAAAACAACAAATCAAATGCAAATCAAGACAAAAATTCTACAAATTTTCAGAGCCAATTAGGAAGTTCAAAACTCATCCAAACCCATAACCCTCTCATCAATAGACTCCTGGCACTTGGAAAAATCATCCCAGGCAAAAACAATTGCAAAAGCAATTGGAACATGAATTGTGATCTGTAACATTTAATGGTCTAGTAACTTGTGTGTAGCGGAAAATAGCATGAACATACTGAGCATTTCATTAGTATAGCTTCCTAATGAGAATAACAAGAGTGCTTGGGTGGAGAGAGCAACAAAAAGCATAGCACCTAGTTAGATAGCATGAACAATACTTCAACAGAGAGAGAAATTAAGCAATTGACAACAGTTGAGGACTGGATTTGCATGGATCTGGTCCCCCCCCCCCCCCCCCAAAAGGTTTTGTATTATGGTTTCTCCCATCAAGAGAGACATTTAACAATACAATTCTTTGTGTTCCTTCAATACTAGATAGTGCAATGCAGATGGAAACTTCATGCACTAAGCAAAACACTTATCAAACACAACATCATTTCCCTCACGGTCTCAGACCCAAGACCTCACACACCTTCAAAGATGGTGAGAGCTAGCGAGGTATGAGAGTAGATTGAGAGGAAGAAGGAGTATTCTTACAAGAAATATGTACATCTCCTCACATAATCACTCATATTAGCATAGCTTAGCTTAGTAATTAGTATGGTAGAGGAGATGAGCATGCATTGAAGCTTGGATCTTGGTTGGATTTGCATCACAAAGCCAAGAGTTGTTGGTGTAGGCCTTCCTTCTCACAAGCTTGGAGTAGGTGATAATCTTTCCATTAAAGCTTGAGAAGGAGAGAGAGTCTTCTTACTCTACACATGAGCTAGTGTGAGTGTGTAGGTTATAATGCCTTTGAAAAATCAGCCCCCCCTCTCTCTTGGTCGACCCCCCTTGCTATTTGCTCTTGCTAGCATAGTATTGGACCTCCCCAGGCTTAGCCAATGGTAATTAAGCAGCATAAGTGATAGCCTTCTGACATGTGTCCCCCTTTTCCCTTTTGTGAGAGCTTTAGGTAATTAATAAATGCAACTAAACTCTCATTGGACCCCTTTGCCTCCTGGCCAATAGGAATCAGGCAAGCCATTGGGCTACTGAATGCTCATTGGACCCCTTGGGAGATTGTCCAATAGTCTTCTAGAGAGCTTAATTCCCATTGGTTCTTTTATTAAGTGTTTTTAAATTAATTAAACTAGATTTACTCTAGTCTTATTCTCATTGGTCCACCTCCAAGGCCATCCAATCGGATTTGAGTACACCTTGTGGGCACCTGGGCTAGGGAGTTGACATGTGTCCCTCATTCCCTTTGTGTAAAGGGAGCTTGTGTGTGTGTGTGTGTGTGTGTGTGTGTGTGATTTTTTCTCTCTCATCCTCTACTTGCAAGGCTCGCCCCCTCCTATGTAGGGATGGATGAAGACTTGCATACACAAAGCATCCAATTTCCCTAATGTTTGACCTTTGGACACAGCCTTTGAATTTTGGAACCTTAGCATTTTGGAAGTCTTAATGGGCTGAACATTAGGGTCTTTAAGGCCCATTGGTGCACATAGCTCTTTTTCATATGGCCCCCCTTTGGATCCCTACTATGGCCGGTCTGCTAACTTAACCAATATTCTAGCTTTTTCTCCCCTAGCACTTCCCCATATTAAATGATCAGTTTAACATGAGAAAATCATTTAGGAGAATTAGATATTGATTATTATGACATTACCTCTCTCTTGAAATCATAGTCGTCCTCGACTATGGGGTAGAGAAGATAAGCATATTCATTAGTCCTTTTTCCTAGCGGGTAGAGGATCCCTATGTTACCCTATGACATCGTTCCACAATGGATGACTAGTCCAGTTGGCACTTGAGAGCTTGAGGCTGCCGCAAGATTGTCTGCACATTAGTCCTACCATTTTCCATAGTAGAGTGACAAGCTCTACTTGGTGTTCGGGAGTCGGCATCCCTGGAAACTTGATCTAAGCATGCATACTACTTCATTTTTGTGCACAATAAAGAAAAGAGAGTCTTATAAGACAAAAATTTTCTTCATTTTTAACATTTGTACATTTTCTTACTCTTGGGAATCATTGTAAGCATTGACAAGGTTTAGGTTATCCTTTAATTGTATGCCTTGCATCCATCTAGCATCTTCAAAAGGATAATTCTCAAACTTAATAAAATATCGTCGGATAATCTTACCGCCTCTTAGTACCTTGTCTTTATGTCGGAGAATGGACTCGGGCTGCAACACCTCTTCTTGGTCCTCGATCTCCGGTGGGTCTTCTGTAGTTGGTTCTTGAGGTGGCTCTCCTTTGTAAGGCTTTAATAGGCTCACATGGAAAGCATTGTGTATGAGCCAATGATTAGGCAACTTGAGTTGATAGGCCAGCTCATTGATTGGCCTAAGAATCCGAAAGGGACCATAGTACCTTTTTGCTAACTTAGCATAGTACTTTTGGTGTCCCGTAGGATTCTTGCCTGTCGTGTGCCTTAATCGAGCCTTGGGAAATTTAAGTAAGACTTGGGAAATCTGAGTAATTCCCTAATTCCTTTTGATTGTGTATATTTTCTTTTGCTAAAACATTAGGTTGATTTTGAGAATCTTTAACAAAAATCATGTACACGTAAATAGAGCTCTTTATTGACTTGTTGAAAGCTTGTGTATGTACAATGGGTATAGTGTTACTCGTTTCCTTAGCATCTATATACATATCTTTTTTCCCTGAACTTAAAGGAGATTCTCCTTTCAGGGAATTTAACATTAGCAGCCATGCAATCAGACCATGGTACCCCTAGGATTACATCCTCATGCTTGAAAGGAGAGATAAAGAAGTCCTCTTTGTCCACATAGCTTTGGACATGGAGCCTCAATTTCCAGATTAAGGGAGTGACTAAAGCTTCTTGCCCCTTGAAAGCACCGTCTGCGGGTAGGACATCTCCCCATCTCATAGGCTTGTATGCCTAGCTTGGTGGCCAACTCTATAGATATAAAATTGTGAGTTGAACCAGGGTCAAAGAGAATAAAATCATCATGTTCTCTTACTCTTTCCCAAGCATGGCATAGAGGAGATCCTTTGTGGTAAGTTTCCTCCTCTTGGATTTTGACCAAGGTAGCTCTAGGATGATCATGGCGGTTGTTCTTTTGGGGACAAGTGCAGTACGCATGCCCTTGTTTGCTACACTTGAAACACCGGTTATCCTTGCGATAACGCTCAAGCTCTTTAGGAGAGAGTTTATTTTTGCCTTTGTAAACTCCCTTCTCCTTAGCTTTGTTGGAATTGCCCTTAGGAGACTTTTGGACATTGTCCTTCCCCTTAGGCTCATTGGAACCCTTTTTTTCAGGGGGCTTAGAATTCCTCTTAGCCCCTATTTGGAAATTGATTTGAGAGGCCACGATAGTATGATGTATTACCGCCGATATGGTGTGTGGCCTTTGGGAGTTGACATACTCCGCCATTTCTTCGGTTAAGCGTGCACAAAATTGCTGCTTTTGCTATCCAAAATCCAACTTTTTGAAGACAGTGGCTTTGAGTTGTAGGTCCCAAAACTTGTCTACATATTTGTGGATGGATTCATAGGGAGAGAGCTTCAAGCTTTGTCATTCGGTGAGTACTTTGTCTTTGGCATCGGTGGCCAAAAACTGCTTCAGAATGGAAGCTCTTAAAGCTTTCCATGTTTGTGGAGCTTCACCGTTGGCCCGTAGGCTAGACCACCATTGTCTGGCGGAATTTTGAAAGTGCATAGCTTAGAGGACTCCGTGAATCCCTCATCTCCGAACGCCGCATCAAATTCTTGGATAAAGGCCAAGACTTTGTCCGTAGCACCAAAAGTGCCATCGTAGGTAAGGAAAGAGATGCTCTTCCCTCCCTCTTTGAACTTCTTGAGCTTGGATGACCTCTTCCACGCAGCATAGGATTTCTTATGGCCTCTTCTTTTTTATGGTTCAAAGATTGCACCATCACTTTCTTCAAAAGATGAAGAATTTGAGGAAGATGGAGAAGAGGGTGACCTCTTTCTCGCCTTTTTCTTGCCTTGATCTTCGTTGTCTTCACCATCACTTTCATAAGAAGAAGAGGATGAAGAAGATAGAAAAGAGGGTGTCCTCTTTCTTGCCTTTTTCTTCTCTTGCTTTTTGTCATCCCTCTTTGAAGTATGGTGCGGAGAAGTATGTGATGGTCTTCTCCGTTTTGGAGGTGATGGAGAGCGTTTAGCCCACCGTCTTCGTGGAGCCATCTCTGCCGAGGTGGCGGGAGACTCACTTCTTTCTTGTTTCTTTGGTGGAGTCTCTTGAGTTCTCCTTTGAGAAGGAGATGCGTCATCAAGGAGAAAATTTCTAAGCCCTTCATAGGGATCCTCTTCTTTTTCCCGAATCGGAGAGAGGCCTCTTTTGGAAGTCTCGCAAGGAGGCTTCCTAGATACTCTCTCGTTATGGTGGGGAGCTTGGAGAATCCCATGAGCACTGAGTTGCCGTTGCACTTCACTTTGGAGGGATGGATTGCCCATGGCTTATTGAATCCTAGAAACAAGATAGTTAACAAGCATCGGGGTATCATTAGTAGCTTGCTCATTAGCAAAATCAAAGTTATCAACATTAATTTCACTCTCTTTACTATTGTCAACCATTCTAACAACTTTTAGGTGTAAACGTTTTAGGTGTACTTTGGCACTTCAAGCCCTAGTTGCTACTCCTCTTTACCTCTTTAGAAAAAGCACTCAAGCTATTGTACCTGTGGCTTGAATACACATTAATTGCAAGGAATATAAGAGAGGGTTGTTCAACACCAAAACAGCACCGGCTCCTGTCAAGCTTCTAATAGCTCAATAGTGGTTAAGCAGTACGCAAGGCCCGTAGGACTCCACTATTAAGACCATAGCTCTCGACGGTGATGCCAAAAAAGTCAGAATTGACTTCTGAGAGCAAACACCAAATCTTCAAAGCAAGGGCTTCAAACATGGAAAATATGAAAAGGTTTGGCACCGGAAGGATTTTGAGCCAACTTTTGAAGGATCAAAACTACAGATTAAAGGCCATTGGTTGACCGAATACCCAAATGAGGAAAGGTCCAAACCGCAGGTGATATGAACAAGAAGATATGAGCAATGGGGGTAAGTATGAACGGGCCATTCCAAGTAGGAAGAAAACATATAATCAAAATGGGGCAAGTAAAGCTCATTTGCATTCACTGAGGTGGGAGAGAGAGAGAGAGAGAGAGAGAGAGAGAGAGAGAGAGAGAGAGAGAGAGAGAGCCACAGAAGCTTAGAGAGTTCTGTCATGTTTCTGTCTACTGCGATCACTACAGTAGCCCTTACTCCACCAGATCTGGCAGGTATGATCATAAATTGTACAAGAACATTTGTAATTGCTTCACACGGCACCAGCAACACCAAAACAACAAATCAAATGAAAATCGAGATGAAAATTCTACAAATTTTCAGAGACAATTAGGAAGTCCAAAACTCGTCCAAACCCATAACCCTCTCATTAGTAGACTCCTGGCACCTGGCAAAATCATCCCAGGCAAAAACAATTGCAAAAGCAATTGGAACATGGATTGTGATCTATAACATTTAATGGTCTAGTAACTTGTGTGTAGCGGAAAATAGCATGAACAAAGTGAGCATTTCATTAGAATAGCTTCCTAATGAGAATAACAAGAGTGCTTGGGTGGAGAGAGCAATAAAAAGCATAACACCTAGTTAGATAGCATGAACAATACTTCAAAAGAGAGAGAAATTAAGCAATTGACAACAGTTGAGGACCGGATTTGCATGAAGCTGGTCCCCCCTCCAAAAGAGAACATAGTGAGCATTTCATTAGAATAGGTTCCTAATGGGAATAACAAGAGTGCTTGGGTGGAGAGAGCAATAAAAAGCATAACACCTAGTTAGATAGCATGAACAATACTTCAACAGAGAGAGAAATTAAGCAATTGACAACAGTTGAGGACCGGATTTGCATGGAGCCGGTCCCCCCTTTAAAACGCTTTGTATTATGGTTTCTCCCATCAAGAGAGACATTTTACAATACAATTCTTTTGTGTTCCTTCAATACTAGCTAGTGCAATGAAGATGGAAACTTCATGCACTAAGCAAAACACTTATCAAACACAACATCATTTCCCTCACGGTCTCTGACCCAAGACCTCACACACCTTCGAAGATGGTGAGAGCTAGCGGGGTATGAGAGTAGATTGAGAGGAAGAAGGAGTATTCTTACGAGAAAGATGTACATCTCCTCACATAATCACTCATATCAGCATAGATTAGCTTAGTAATTAGCATGGCAGAGGAGATGAGCATGCATTGAAGCTTGGCTCTTGGTTGGATTTTCATCACAAAGCCAAGAGTTGTTGGTGTAGGCCTTCCTTCTCACAAGCTTGGAGTAGGTCATAAGCTTTCCGTTAAAGCTTGAGAAGGAGAGAGAGTCTTCTTACTCCACACATGAGCTAGTGTGAGTGTGTAGGTTATAATGCCTTTGAAAATAAAGCCCCCCCCACTCTCTTGGTCGACCTCCCTTGCTATTTGCTCTTGCTAGCATCCTATTGGACCTCCCCAGGCTTAGCCAATGGTAATTAAGCAGCATAAATGATAGCCTTCTGACATGTGTCCCCCTTTGCCCTTTTGTGAGAGCTTTAGGTAATTAATAAATGCAACTAAACTCTCATTGGACCCCTTTGCCTCCTGGCCAATAGGAATCAGGCAAGCCATTGGGCTGTTGAATGCTCATTGGACCCCTTGGGAAACTGTCCAATAGTCTTCTAGAGAGCTTAATTCCCATTGGTTCTTTTATTAAGTGTTTTTAAATTAATTAAACTAGATTTACTCTAGTCTAATTCTCATTGGTCCACCTCCAAGGCCATCCAATAGGATTTGAGTACACCTTGTGGGCACCTGGGCTAGGGAGCTGACATGTGTCCCTCATTCCCTTTGTGTAAAGGGAGCTTGTGTGTGCGTGTGTGTGTGTGTGTGTGTGTGTGTGTGTGTGTGTGTGTGTGTGTGTGTGTGTGTGTGTGTGTGTGTGTGTGTGTGTGTGTGTGTGTGTGTGTGTGATTTTTTCTCTCTCATCCCCTACTTGCAAGGCTCGCCCCCTTCTATGTAGGGATGGATGTAGACTTTTGGGGCACACACAAAGCATCCAATTTTTTCAATGTTTGACATTTGGACACAACCTTTGAATTTTGGAACCTTAGCATTTTGGAAGTCTTAATCGGTTGAACCTTAGAGTCTTTAATCTCATTGGTGCACATAGCTCTTTTGCAGATGGCCCCTCCTTTGGATCCCTATTTTCCCTCCTTTGGTTCCCTACTGTGGCCGGTCTGCTAACTTAACCAATATTCTAGCTTTTTCTCCCCTGGCACTTCCCCATATTAAATGATCAGTTTAACATGAGAAAATCATTTAGGAGAATTAGATATTGATTATTATGACATGATCCATGTTCCCAAAACCCTAAATCCCATAAAGTTTTGGCAGTAAGTTACCCATAAGCCCGAAAACAAACTCTACTACTTGGGATTGCAAAACATATTCTAACATGGATCATGATCCATGTACCTTGATGACAAAAATAAGACATAAGTAGGCCACTGGCTGGAGCAAGCAAAGGGATGATTGGCCCTTCAACTTAGGCACAAAATGGATCATAAAATCATTAAAACCAAGTGATTTGGTACTTTCATTTTGCAAAGGATCATTTTTTATCTAACCAATGCTAAAATGATCCAACTTCCAAAAAGCACTATGACATAGGACTGGGGAAGGGAACATGAAGCTAACCCACTAACTAGAGTAGCATTTGGAACTTCCAGTGGCTTCATTCAAAAGAAGTACAAAGCAAAAGGGAATCAGATAGTGTGTAAAACTGAAGGATCAAGAGAAGCAACACTAAAGGTCTAAATAGTGGTAAAACAAAGCAAAGGGATACTTGTAAGGTCACTAAAATTGCCTGCATCAATTTGTCACTTTAGATGAATCCAAAAAGTGATGAAACTTGGTGGGAATTTGGGCAACAAAGTGGTTCTCAGGCACAAATAATCAGGATTCAATGAACCATCAGATAATAGTCCAAGGAAATGCTCCAAATTGGATCCAAAAAACAGATATGGTCAAAACGAGACAAACATGACCATAAACTAGAAAGTTGAGTAAACTCAGGAAAAACAAGTCCAGACTTGGGAAAATTTCACCAGTGTGCTAGGATGACCTATATGAACATGTGTGCAAAAGGGTGCTCCAATACCCTGCTAAACATGGATTGCATCTGTGTACCTTTTTCACCAGACAGAGAAAAAATCACACCATCTGATTCTAAATATCCTACCAAGTCTAGCCATGCAGTATCAAGTCATTTGGATCGCAGGATGCCCTGCAAGAAAGCACAAAAAGCGTGGGAGGTGGCACCTTATGAGATCACTGATATCTCATCAAACAAGAAAGCTCACATCGCGGAACAGGAACTAGAAGGAATACCCGCAAACATTTTCATTGCCGAGAAATTCCAAGTGGTAGATGGAGTGATAGTGAAGACCACCTTATTTCAAAGGAGTTGTGGACGTTACACCAAAAATCCAAAGTGCTAGAAGGGGCCAGATGTCTACATTTGAACATCTTCTTAAGCTTACCGCCATGGGGAACAGATTTTTAGAGATCCCATGGACTAATTAGCTTCATTCAATACAATGGAGAAGCAACTCTAACCGACAAAGATGGGGCTACAGTCAAGGTAAAAATCACCACAAAAATAATCAATAAATCTTTTCACTTACAACATGGAACCCACAATTTATTGCACAAAACCAAAGCAATAGATAACGACAAGGCATTTCTAAAGCAGAGGGGACACAAATTGACCTATCAAGATCTGATTTACTTTGAGACAGAGCTACCATTGTGGTTAATATTGCAACACTTCAAAGTGAAAAAGCCACCGTGCTACACTACACGGAACCAATTTTTCATATGGTAGTGGTCATGGCAATGGGGCTGGAAGAAAGAAGGGTGGTCAGCTGCGACTTTGGAAATTACATCCTTGACAATAGTGTGGAAGCAAACATCAAATAAAGTCATAAAAGCAAATCATACATGAATGTTGGACCAATACTGACGAGAATTTCTTACCAGGCTTTAAGCATGATTGAATTACCACCTGCAGAAGAACAGATGGATCTAATTTGCAAAAGAGCGGTGAAGCCGGTGGCGGGACCATCTACAAAACCACTACCACAGATAAAGCTAACAAGGCAAATCTCAAGAAAACATGACTCTGACACCGAGGAAACAAAATCAGATATGCCAAATAGCGATGAAGCTCAATCAAAGGATATAGAAACTGCCTCAAAGTATCAATCTTTAGAGAAAGGAAAAAATTATGAGTTTACAATTAGACAAACAAAACTAAAGATAAGATCTACCAGGGCTACAGATGTAATTCCCATTACACAAGCACAAAGAACTATGGAAGAAGCTCAAGCACAAAGGGAGAGACTTTACCAACAAAGGAATGAGAAAAAAAGAAGTCTTGAACGAAGGTAGACAATGAAACAGAGGATGAGAAGGACATGCCTCTACAACACAAAAAAGATGAAGCTCTAGAAAGAATCAAACACAGCGGAAAAGAAGAGAGGCAACAAAAAATCTGAATATTACCAGCAATATGCGATAAAGAATTTAGAACAAGCTTAAACATAAGATGGAAAGAGAAGAAGCAAAATGCCCACATGACGATGATCTTGAATCATTTGACGAGTCTAGCAAGGTAGAGAAGACGGAGAACACTAACAAGGCAAAAAATCAAGAGGAGCAAGGTAATTTGAACACAATTAAAAGTCACATAGAAAAAACGGAATCACCAATCAAGGCAAAATACCTCCCCTACTCAAGAATCGGCTAATCCAGAGGTTGAAAAGGAGAAAAAGGAGTACACCATGGAATAGCTGAACAAACAACGGACAAAGTGCTGCCAACAAAACAAACAATTCAAGAAGATGAGACAGCAGTTCCAAAGATCACCACAACTCTAGTGGATCATGAAGCACAACATGAACAAGCAGAGATAACAAAAGAAACAATGACAAGTGCTACCAACAAAACAAACAATTCAAGAAGATGAGATAAGAGTTCCAAATATCACCACAACTCTAGTGGATCATGAAGCACAACATGAACAAGCAGAGATAACAAAAGAAACAATGACAATTGAGGCTGGCACTTTTGATCAAGGTCAAAAAGAACAACAAAAACCAAGGTCACCTTGTTCGCAGGCTATGGTAGATGAAGGGGCACAAATGATCTGGTCTTTTGACATTGACGCACATTTGGAACAAATAAAGCTTCAATTGTAATGACAAAGAGCACTCTACAACCTACACGAATTAGATTTGGAAGACACCAAGAAGAAAGGAGCCAAACACAATCTGGAACTGCAAAACAGGATTGAGGAGTTACAAACAATTCAATTACGACTCTAGTCAGAACTATAAAGAGAACAAAAGAGTTTTGCTTATTACTACAAGGAGGTTCAAGCATTCAATGAAATAAACACAACTTTTTAGGTAGAGTAGCAGTGACTAGAGGAAGAGTTGACCGTAGAGAAGCATCAAAACAAAAAACTTAGAGAGTCGTATGCAGTGGTGAGCAAGACTCTTACACAACTCTTAGCCTTGCGAGAGATACCAACCTCAACAAGTACGTCAGCTAAACCAACATCGCTGACACAAGAAATATAGAATCTAAAGACTACCCTTGCTCAAGAACATTATGACAGGCAAATCCTAAACGATGGGGGTGCTCCAGTCCCCCGTTTTTTTCAGATTTTTCTCACTATACAAACAAGGTATCATTCATACGCACGCATGTTTTTCTCAAAAAATAAAGCCATTAACGATACAACGTGTGATAATCTTGAGCCGTCAATAAGTAATTTTTTGAGAGCTCTATAGTCAACTTTATGATGCATCTAATCTCATTAAGAAATCTAATGAAGAGAATCTAGCCCTCTACTATATGCCAAGATTACTCTAGTCTCACATCATCTGTGTGTTCATCTAGGTACTAGGAATGAAGCCCTAGGTTTAAAAAAAGGGGAGAGTCAAGAGCCCTCCCGTCATTCATGCACGCGCGGATGATGGGGGGGCTCTTTGGCCTTCCCATTTTTTTGTGCTCACAAATCGAGAGAGGCTGAGAGTGGATCAGCGGATCTGTTGATTGTTGCGCAACAAGAGCTCTATGCCCACACACGTAATGTAGATAGCTTACATTTCCCACTAAGTATGGTGGCACGTCCCTGTATACAATTTTGTCTAGCTGCTACCTATCACCGCGGCCTTTGGCCACTGTTGCATGGCCAATGCCGTCACCTTTTGCGTTTCCACCTCCCTCCTCAGTGTTTCCTCCTTCTTCATTTTCCTCATCCAACTTCTTCTTTCCCCTTTGTCCGGCCCCACCTCCTCTCTTTTGGGGCCCTCTACCTTTGCCGCCCCCACCATCCAACAAATCTGCCCACTCTTAACATTCCTTGCTCGCACTCTTTATTGCATTAAGAAGCTAGCCAGGGAGCCTGCTGGCTTTCATGCAGCAGGGGGCGTAATATTACGCAAGCAAGAACCTCTGCAACTTTTCTCGCCCAATGTCAATGGCCCTATAGTGAAACACACGACGTCCAGCTTTTTGGTATTAAAAAAAAGGGAGGGATCCATAATCAGTGAGAGAGAGAGAGAGAGAGAGAGAGAGAGAGAGAGAGAGAGAGAGAGAGAGAGAGAGAGAGAGTGAGTGGGTAAGCGGTTCATCACCCATTGACAATGGCCGATGACAAACCAACTTTGTGTGTGCATGTGGCTACACAATTTCTCGAGTAGCTTCCTCTCATGATAATTTCAAAGAGCTTTTTCCAGGTTTGCAATTTTTTTGGCCACTACACCATTTTTTGGATCACGCTTTCTTGAGCCTGCATTCCCAACGTAGACTTATAGACATTGCACCAGTTGTGGGAGGCAGCTAGAGATGCAGTATGGTGTTTCATAAGGCTTGAAATTGATGGACTGCATTGTCCATGGCATTGTGCCTCCGAATTAGTCAGTCGTAGTGCCACATGAGAAGAGACTGCTATGGAACTAGTTTAAGCCTCACTTCAAAATTTCAATGCGGGAGTATGAGAGTATAGGCATAGCAAGGTTCACATGTTCAACCACCTGAAAAGGAAACTGCGAGTTAGAAATGCAAGGTAGCCAACCACATGACGAGGAAACTTGCACAAAGTTGTGTGCGTGTGTGCGCACACGCACATAGTACTTATTCTAGGGCACCAATTTCTTTTGCAAGTTGTAGGAGACCCATATGCGTAGCAAAGGAGATGGCCTATAGCTTCGGCATCATCACACCTGCTCCAATTGCTTCTCTACTCTACATACACATCCCCATATTCTTGTTCCTCATAACATTAATATTATCGCCTATTTTGCTCATTTTTGCCATTATAAACAGAACATACATGTGATATTGAAGGTTGGATGTTCATAAGTGAGCATGCAGCTCAAAGCACAGGTGTTCATATTAGTTGTTATTAAAGAGATAGCACTGATCAAAAGTAGATCTTCATGTGTCAGCACCTCCGGGTCAATTTGTGTGATTGGCACAACCAACAAGTTTATCTCTACAAGATTAGAGAATACCATAGCCAATAGTGCCACAACAACACCAAAGTACTAGGTGTGCTACCTACCAAATTAGTGTTCTAAGTGTTGGCATTAGTGTTCTCCATAAATCACGTATGGGACCTTGAAAAAGATTCTTGGACAAGTCAAGTGTGTCCACTGACGGGGAGGAGACCTAAGTAGGAAGGATAAGAACCACTCAAAGCATTTCTGGCAAGATACAGTTTTGAAGAGGTTATTTGGATTGCACAATCTAGAGTTTGAGATTGGAACTGTGAATTGATTTAGGTCTAGTTTCATTGTGCCTAAAGCAAGGAGCTAAAGGGAGCTAAAGAGGGGATTCAACCTAACAGATTATTCTATGCTGGTTGAGAATTTCAAGATAGAGTATATCACCATGTTCATAGGGCCTCTCGATGCCTTGATGCGGCTCCTGGCTTGCAAGATCACCACTTCTTACTCTAGCCTCTACATAATGGTCAAAATTTGGTCCGGATAGAATCTCCCCCATCTTAGGCACCAACAAGTTCTACAAGCCTAGTGATGGAAATACCATCATCGTGCAAGATTAAAGTTAAGTATGAGCACCCAAGCAAACTTGCCATGGCATCCAAGCTTCACACTAATAGTGCTAGAAACCCTCTCAAAATTCTATGCAAACATGTTGTCATCTAGTATGCATTGCAAGCTCTGTGTAGAAATTGTAGTGGACCTAAACATTGATGGTTGTTATATCAGAAAACGAGTCGCCAATAAGCATTAGAAATATGAATGCATGCCATGTATCGCTATATTTGCATAGTGAGTATGTTGCAAATATTTAGATGCAAATATTAATAAAGAAATTATACTTCATTTTGTCTGTAGACATTTTAAAATTGAGAGATATCTTTTATCATTTTTCCCTTTGTGCAATTTTTATATAAACTATATACTATGCACCATATTATATATACTATACTGTTAAGTATGGAGCCTAATTTACCCTTGTAATTTTCTGTGGTAAAAGCGCACATTTGTAAGGCCCTCATTATGAGGAGAAGCCATCGTGCGTGAAGGAAAATCACTCACCGGAAACCAAAATTTTCACGGCCAAAAATCAGGGGCGGAAAGTGGAATATTATGGCCGGACGACGGCCGGAAAGTGGTTGGAAAACAACCGTCGGTTGGCCGGTGGCCGGTCGTCGGAAGTCAATGGCCGGTGGCCGAATTCAAAAGCGGACTTGTCTTCTCAAGGGAGGCCACACATGGGCGGATTGGAGGGTCTGATTTGGACTTATCTACACAAGGGCGGCTACACATCGCTGCCTCTCATGAGAGAGGGCAGCCCTTTTGGCCTATAAAAGGAGGCCATTTCTCCACACATTTCATAGTGTGAAGTTGATGCAACAAGGTGAGTGTGAGGTGGTGAGAGTGAAGCAAGGCGGGAGCTCCATTAAGGGTATAATCCCTTTGTAAACTACTTCTTGTTTTGAAGTACTAAAGCCATTGAGTGGCTGCTGTCCCGTGGACGTAGCCCACATTGGGTGAACCACGTATATCGTGTGTACTCTCTCTCTCTCTCTCTCTCTCTCTCTCTCTCTCTCCTCTATAATCTCGTGTATGTAAATCTGTCTCTCTCCATTAAGTAATCTACTCAATTATCTATTTAGATACCTCTTATTTCCTAACAACTGGTATCAGAGCAAGGTTTGCTGTAGCTAAATTATCTCAAGAAAAGGATTCCTTGAATTGAGTGGGAGTTATGGCGGAGGAAGGGAAGCTCAAAATTGAGAAGTTCAATGGCAAAAACTACCAACATTGGAAGATGCAGATTGAAGACTATCTCTACCAGAAGGACCTCTATTTGACACTAGGCGGTCTTGCGAAGAAGCCCGCAACAATGGAAGATGAAGCATGGATTGTCCTTGATCGAAAGGCACTGGGAACAATCCGGTTAAGCTTGGCGTCAACGGTGGCCTTCAATGTTTCAGATATGAAGACCACGGAGGACTTGATGAAGTCACTTGACGACTTCTACGAGAAACCATCGGCATCCAATAAGGTATTTCTTATGAAGCGCTTGTTCGATCTAAAGATGGCAGAGAATGGTTCAGTTGCAGAACACCTAAATGACTTTAACACAAACATAAGTCAACTTCGA
Organism: Adiantum capillus-veneris; assembly: GCF_014529385.1. Classification (NCBI taxonomy): domain Eukaryota; kingdom Viridiplantae; phylum Streptophyta; class Polypodiopsida; order Polypodiales; family Pteridaceae; genus Adiantum; species Adiantum capillus-veneris. Next base: position 36,847,834 of record NC_140955.1, read on the forward strand.
TCGATGAAAATCAATTTCGATGGCAGGTAAAGTAGAGCAAGATGCTCTAATTCTCTCATTAGACAATGTGTCTAATTCCTAGATAGTAGATTCCGGGGCTTCATTCCATGCGACACCACACAAGCAACATTTCCAAGACTACACCAAGGGTAATTTTGGGTATGTATACTTGGGAGATGATGAATCTTGTGACATTGTCAGCAAAGGTACAGTTCTATCAAAACTGCTAACCAAAATGAATGGAAGCTTAAAGATGTTAGGCATGTTCCTTCTCTTCGCAAAAATTTGATCTCTATAGGACAATCGGACGATGAAGGTCACAACATTGCATTCAAGAACAAACGGTGGAAGATCTCAAAGGGATCTTTGGTGGTTGCCAAGGGAGAAAAATTCGGTACACTTTACTTGTGTACTGCTAGCACGCAACCTTCAGTTTGTGCAGCAACTACAGAAGTTGACAGTGCGGTGTGGCACTACCGACTTGGGCATATGAGTGCCAAAGGAATGCAAATCCTTCAAACAAAGAAGCTTCTACAAGGTTTGAAAGAAGTGGACTTAGAGTTCTGTGCAGATTGTGTTTATGGTAAACAAAAGAGGGTAAAATTTCAAAAATCAGGAAATGAAAGTAAAAATAAAAAACTTGAGTTGGTTCATTCTGATGTTTGGGGTCCTGCAAGTACACCATCACTTGGTGGTTCATTGTACTATGTAACATTCATAGACGATGCAACTAGAAAAACATGGGTTTATGCCATGAAGAATAAATCCGATGTATTTTCCATATTTCAAAGGTGGAAAGCCTTTGTGGAGAATGAAACATGTACCAAGGTTAAATGCCTCAGATCCAACAATGGAGGCAAATATTGCAGCCAAGCTTTTGAAAGCTTTTGTGATAACAATGGCATTCGGAGGCAAAGGACAACCCCAAGGACACCTCATCAAAATGGGATTTCGGAAAGTATGAATAGGACAATCATGGAGCGAGCACGAAGCATGCAGCTACATGCAGGCCTACCGCTTGAGCTTTGGGCGGAAGCTGTAAGTATGTCTGTGTACTTAGTCAATCGGTCACCCTCAACGGTATTGGATGGGGAAGTTCCAAAAGAGGCACGGGCAGGTAAACTGGTGAATTATGCATTTCTCAAAGTGTTTGGGTGTGAGGCTTTCATGCACATAGATAGAAGCCTAAGATCAAAGCTAGATGCAAAGTCCAAAAAGTGTTTCTTCATTGGCTACGGAGAAGGTGACTTTGGGTATCGCCTATGGAATCCTGAAGATGGTAAAATCTTAAGGAGTAGGGATGTAATTTTTAACGAACAAAATATATACAAAGATTACTTGGAAAGAAAACAAACAAAAGAAACAGGTGATGAGTACATGGAGCTTGAGGACGATGAAGCTTGAAGGACGGCAAACGCTGACAATGTGCAACAACGTAAACCAAATGAGGAGCCTCAACCTATTCCCCAAAGATCTACAAGAGCAAGTAGACCTCCAGAAAGGTTTGTTCCTTCCTTCAACCATGCATTGATCTCAGATTCTGGAGAGCCAGGATCATACGAAGCAGCTATGTAACATGAATCCAAAGAAGAATGGACGAAGAGCATGCAAGTGGAGATGGACTCACTACATCGCAACCAAACATGGGAGTTGGTTGAGTTGCCTAAAGGTAAGCGGGCACTTCAAAACAAATAGGTGTACAAGTTGAAGGAAGAAGAAGGTGGGAAGAAAAGGTACAAGTCTAGGCTTGTGGTAAAAGGGTTTCCTCAAAAGAAAGATATTGACTTCAATGAAATATTTTCTCCTGTTGTAAAAATGAACTCAATTAGGCTTGTCTTAAGCCTTGTGGCTGCTCATGATCTAAATCTCGAGCAAATGGATGTAAATACGGCATTCCCTCACGGTGACTTAGAGGAGGAAATCTACATGCTTCAACCAAAGGGGTATGAAGTAAAAGGTAAGGAGAAAATGGTTTGCAGATTAAAGAAGAGCTTGTATGGTTTAAAGCAAGCATCAAGACAATGGTACTTGAAGTTTGATCGATGGATGTTGGATCATGGATTCACAAGATGCAACTCGGATCACTGCGTCTACATGAAGAATTTGGGAGATGGGAAATTCATCATCCTAATGTTGTATGTTGATGACATGTTGATTGCAAGTGCTAACATGCAGGACATCAAAGACCTAAAAGAGGAGCTGTCTAAATCTTTTTCAATGAAAGATTTAGGTGCTGCAAAGAGGAGAGTGCTTTATTTTTGGGAGCTTCTAATTTATATATTTTTGAAAAATATTTCGGTCTTTTCAAGTTGTGGGTAGAATTTCAAAAAAATTGCAGTTATTACAAAGTTATTTACAAAATTCTTTGACCTTCTAATGTCATGACTTTCATTCTATTATTATCAACCTTTACTTACTTTCCCCGTTCAAAATTTTCAATTTCCACACCTTAAAATTTCTAATTTCCCATTCCACCTCTCAATGCTTTAGCTTAGATTTATACAATCTTTCTCCTTTTTTAAATTGTAGAGACTTAATGAACTGTTTAAAATATACAATCTACCCCCTTATCTCATAAGATAGATTTTCAAGTCCAAGGAAACCCAATGATAAGTGTATTGTGTTTAAAATCTACATAAAATATTTGAGCCGAGGATCCACCATTCAAAAGTACCTTTAGCACATTCATTCAAGAGGTATTTATAAAACCCCTCTACACACACACACAGACACAGACATTTCACCATGAATTAAAAGACCCCTCTTAATCCTTCAAGAAACTGTAACTTTTTTTCAACTTTCTACTTTTAAACCCCTATTGTACATATATTTTTGTAACTATTTGATATATTTAAAAAAACCCTCTATGTGAACTCAGGTGCTACACTTACATATTTTGAGGTGGATCCCTCGAAGATTTGACCTCAAGTGTTGATTTAGTGGACCATACACATTTAAGTTGGTAGTGCGGCATTGAATAAAAATGTCAAAAAAATCCATGATTCGATAGTAACCTTGATTACAAAGAGTAAAATTGTGAGGAGTATGTTGAGTCCATGTTGACCTTCATCTACTAACACAACATATCTTCAGATGCTCATTATTTTAAGGAAAAACATAATCACTAAGCTTAGAGTCACCATCATTAATATCTTTAGTCCTTTTGCCATCATACATAACATAAGCTGGTTACAAAGTAGTTTTTTCCCCTCGAACGACACCAACTTTTAGTTGCCAAAGGAATAAACTACTTATGTAAGTAAGCAAATCATCTTAAAATTAGATATCTACTATGTCAAGGTTACAGAAAAGGGGTACAAAGAAATCCACAAAAAGCCATTTGAGCAGATAGATATAGTGTAAGATTTGCATGCTATTTTCAAGATTTACAACCTAAAATCACTATAGGGTGGATGTCACATGAGTCTTTCTACACATGTCTCTAGTTTGAAATGCAAGGGCATGACAAAAAGCCTTATCTAGCTAGTGGTAGAAATATTGATTTCTCTTTTGGAGGGATCCTTGGACTTGATTGCAAATGACTTATGGTTGTAGATACTATTAAGGGATACTCAATGACAATGAATATGTAAATGATTACTTCCTCGAGGTGCAAAGGAACAATTAAATCACATAAATTTTGTGAGTGCTACTAACCCATTAAAGCTATATTGTGGTGGATAAGTTCCAAATACCCCAACGTTCTTTGACATTTCTTGTTTGTTGGTGTGTTGTGATTCCTTGAGGGCTAGGAGGGATAGTCCATCCCACTCTACAAAGTAAAAATTTATCTAAGAATTTATTAGGTAGGATAGTACATAAAGAAGATACAAACTCAAAGCCTAAACTTTTTGAATTAAAGTCCTAGGTCCATGTCTAACGGATATACATATCTTTCCTTATGTATGAAATGATGTTAAATCATGACATATTTATCTTTTTATCCTTTGAGTTCCATTCCACTGTGTATGTATTCAATGTTTTTATTGAGATGAAATAGGAAATTAAAACCAATGGATGTTGCAAGGGCATGCAATGTCTTTTCCATTAATGCAGCCAAGAACTTTTGTTTATTTTAAGTCATACTAACAACTATGAGTGGAGATGCTATGTAGGGAGAACATTTCCAAAAAGACATTGTTAGTGAGTGGAGATGCTATGTAGGGAGAACATTTCCAAAAAGACAATGTACAGTTAATAGAAAAAGACCCTCTATCCTTATCTAGTAGCTTCAACCAAGAGCCACTTGTGTGATTTTTCCCTAGAGGGCACCAACCAAGGAGGAAATGTGACAGTGCATTTTTTTGTTCTTTGGCTTACGATGATTTCCCTAGACCCTATTAGATATACAACCTCAGTGCTTTCATGCAAAATATCATTGAGCTGAGGTACCCAAAAGTATCTCTCAGAGACACAAAGGTTTCAAGCTTTCCAAGTCTAGTTTAGATAGCAGTATCTAGCTATTTGAGTGCATACAATAACTACTTGGTGTTGAAATTTTCCCCCAATGCCACTCGGGTCCTTGGATCTCACCATCCATTGTCATTTCCCACACTATCATTGAGTTGTGCCTTTTGTGTTGTTTTTCCATAGGAATCATTTGATGGGCTTTAGAAATTCTTTCCAATTGTATTTGCCCATTTTAAATGTATGGAGTTATTAAGGAGATAATCATAGAAACTTTGCTAATATGAAAAGGGAGAATTGTATACTCCCACCTTCTCATGTTAATTTTGTTTTTGTTCAGGACTTAGTCAAATATTTGTTTGTTTGAGGTGTCCACCCCTAGTGATGCATTGAGGTGTCTAGACTCTAAACACTTTTGCCTCTTGATATAATCACCCTTAGCCATTTGGCGGGGTTAAAGGAATCATTTTCAATGAGTGAAATCAATCTAAATTTTTTGATGTTGCACTTAGAGACTAATGCAATTGGAAAAATTTGGAGGATCTTGTGTGTTCTTCTTAGCATCGAGGAGTTCGCTGTTATGAAGAGCAGAGAACCGTAAGTAAACAATTTCACAGGAAATTGTTTGCCCCCGATAGCAAGAGTACTTGAATCTCCCCTTTTATAGCATTTTCCTTGAGTGAACACACAAGTAGATGTGAACCAATATTAAAGAGTAACAAGACAAGCTGGCGACCTTGCTTGATTGATCTCTTCACTTCAAACATTCCTACTACATTGCGGCCAGTGTGACCAACAACTTAAACATGAATGTAGGTTCCAAGAGCATATTGAGTAAACAAAAAAACATTATCAACTTGTGATTAAAAAATGTTATTAAACAAGCTAATTTTTTGTGTGAAAAAATTTGGTTTCTCACAGTAGTGCAAAGGTTTGTAAACCTACCTTTTTACCGAGCTCAAAGCCTAGAGTTTATCATGTTCAAGTGATCTTCTTTGGTTCACTTTGTTGCTCTCTCTCTCTCTCTCTCTCTCTCTCTCTCTCTCTCTCTCTACCCTAGCAAAAAATGATGTGTCATGTTTATATGTGTCACAAAGTGTGGTTGGTGAAGGAAGGGTCAATATTTTTTGGAGGCACAACCTTCATGTATATTTTATCAACTCCATTATTTTTAGCAAGATGCTTGGCATTCCCAACTCACGAACCTAGGAATCACTCAGCGAGTGATCGTAACATCAACTTGTCTGTCATGAATTCAATGTTTTGTGTCACTTCTAATTGCCTTCCAATGGTTTCAATTGCATAAGGGACATAAACCAGCGAGCACGCTGTCTGTTTGTGCATGTGTCGACGAAAATTTTTGCTTGGATTTCGCAAGAAAATAGTATAAGTATGCTGAAAATATAGTTTAATTTGCAAAAAATGGAGTGCTTATATTCAATGGACAAAAACCATGTTGGCAAATAAGCATGCAATCCGTCCGCGTGCGCGGACCAGCTTGGCTTGCAAAATCAAAGAATAAATTTTCTTTTTGCCCATTACCCAATGAGCTCGCAATTTGTCCGCGCGCGCGAAGACGAACTGCGTGCTCAATCACCAACGTCGCTTGCAAAATCAAAGCGAAAATTTCCAAGGCTAAGCTGAAAGCATTTTTCACTATGCCACTTGTAACAATATTTTGCCCTCACCACCTCTACTAATTGAACGTGCTGCATGAGCTCACTGACCGTCCGCACGCGCGCGGACGAGCAGTGTGCTCATGATTCCTCATATGCCCAAGCATCATGCCGATGTTCAGATTTGCTGGTGTACAATGATGCATCGCAGGTGAATGAAAAGACCATCGCAGACTGGGTGATTACGAAGCAAGAGGGTCAAGAGGGTGTCCTCCACAACAACCCGCACCGCTGCAACCATCGGGAGAGAATGATCGGATGAGTTCTTTTCCTATTCAAGCCTAGGCGGACAAGCAGCTGGAGGCTCGAGCACTCAGCGTAACCTTTGATGAAATGCGGCCGTTTGCACTGTTTTTCTACATGCAGGGTCTTGCAGATGCACGCATGCGTACTACAGCTAGCGGCCAGGACTTGAGCAATATAGTAAACAACCACATACTGGGCCTCCACAATCAGCTGTTGCTTCAAGCTAATGAAGTGCTACAGTAGGAGGCAGTGCCGGCACCTTTAATGGACAAAGACAACCATCAGCTAGCTCCATTGCCGATAATTACAGCTACCTGCAGCAACCAAGTTCTGGCACCCTTAATTATGGATAGACCCAACCAGCAGCTAGCTCCTTTGCCGAGGGTTACTACCTGCAGCAGCCAGCTTTTCATGAAACAAACGACTGTGCAGCTACTTATAATACTACTGTAGGGGGAGACGTACCTCTACTAATTCAGCAACAACAGGCCCAATATCTTACTAGTTCTTCTGCAGAACATGCGTACTCTCCATGGCCAGCAACAATATCGACAGATCACTGTGGCCAACAGCTTGTATGGCCACCAATGGAAGCTCAGATTTTCCAAGCAGGCGGCATATCAGCTCAGGTTGTTATGCACGAGCCCAACGTCGACACTACCTTAATGCCGATCCGGCCGGGTTCCAGCTTGGAAGAATTGGTTGTGTCGACTGCACAAGGGGCCGCCCAGGTACTCTATTAATTATTCTAAACTTGTGAGCAGCTAACTGAGCATTACTATATTAGGTGCTCATCAATACAAGTGTCTGCAGGTCATGATGCCGCATTATAACATCTCCTCTAGTGAAGCACTCGCAAATTATGATGCTGAGACAGAAGCTAATTATATGAATATTGGATCCAGCAACGGTGCAAGTGGGCAGAGTCACTCATGCAACACTCAACAAGCATTGAAGACACTCAACAAGCAGTGAGCACATGAATTTCCAGATTTGATATGAACGTTTCGAGGAGAGATGCGGAGCTGCTGCGGCTGCGTCTCTTGAGAAAGTAGCCTACTTGAAGTGGAACCGCGGAAAGCTTAATGGAGGATCTGCAGGGCCTTGAAAGCGTGGTTTATATTGCAGCAACGTGTAAGAGAGTGCGTGTAGGAAGAAAAATAGACGATGATGGGAGCATTGAGTGAGAGAGAGAGAGAGAGAGAGAGAGAGAGAGAGAACTCAGAGAGGACGGCACTTTAGGCGTTGTGGGTTGTCTTTCCCTCGTGAGTAACGTCCATGCACTGAAGACCCAAGCCACCCATAATTGGTGCCGGCAGTCACTCTTTTTCTCTCTCTCTCTCTCTCTCTCTCTCTCTCTCTCTCTCTCTCACACACACACACACACACACACACACACACACAAACCATCACGATACTTGTTTCACCTACACGTGGCAGCCCAGCCTCGTGGTTTGAACGCTTCGATCACAGCCATCGATTTCAAATGTGAACCTGATGTAAACTAGGTGTGAACCCGAGCGAACATGAGCCGTTGTGAACTTGCATGTGAACTCTGCAAGCTATGTGCACTGCATTATTGTGGTGTTAACTAGATGTGAACTCAACATTGAAGATGCCACTTGTAATCCTCTACCTTTACCTCAAATTATTCCCTTATTAAAAAACACATTGGGAGCGACTGTGACATGAGAGGATCCGTTTTTGGGGTGATGCGCAAGTGGGCCTGTGGCATGCGTCAACTTATGATTTATCAACAAGCACATCAAACTAGCTTCTGTATGCTACAACGCCCTTGTATAATATTGCCTTAGCGAGTGTCTACTTGACAGTACCTATGTACCTTTGTAGACTCTCTTTATGTGCTGCGAATATGATGTGCTTGCAGCTACGACTCAATTCCTCCTCCACACCACCCGATTCTACATCCCCCAAGTGTACACACACACACACACACACACACAGAGTGCACGCACCTCTCAACTCAGGGGAGGCTGTAGAAAGAACTATGAGAGAGAGAGAGAGAGAGAGAGAGTTGCGTCTCGCCTGCTCTGCTTCTTTTTTATCTTGATCATGTTGGCTCATGGTGTCTTGACAGAAACATAAGGATGGGTTCTCTCAGACTCCCATTGCAAGAAACATGCTTTTGCATTGCATTCTTGAAAGGGAAAGAAAGAGGTTTAGTGCATGCAGTTTAAGTATCTTTGTTTTTGAACTACGATTTTTAAAATTCCCCTCCTATTTCCTTTCTCAAAATGAACATCGTGTACTGGCCAAAATAGCCATGTTGATGTGATATTAGAACCACCATGCGGATGAGGTGTGCCTTGCCATGCTAGCACACGCATTGATGTGCTCAACTTTCAATAAAGCACTACTCTGGAGCAACATGGAACCATGGCTAGAAGTGGTGAATGGGACCCCAAAATGACTATCTAGTTGCTTTTTCCTAGCTAGCTAGCCATTCACCAACATGTCAACAACGGCTATAAGTGCACTTGAGAGAGGGAAATACTAAGTCCACTAAGTCCATTGTGTTTCACTAATAGCTAAAAGGGGAAGGAGGAGCCTTTTTTGTTTGGGGGGGGGGCAGGAAATGGTAGCCCCCCTTTTTTGTTTGGGGGGGGGGAGGCAATAGTAGCCCCCTGTCAATACTTGGATTCTTGGACTCAATTTTTGAATAGGCAACCGATGCTCAAGATGTCATACTTCTAAGTTACAAAGTTGAGGGTAGCAAATCCGAGGTGTATCCAGTGGAAAGGATCCTCTACTGGGATGTCCATAACAGCTTCTTCATCAACTTGGTCTCACTATTTATGTCCACTATGCGTTGCAGAGAGGACGTTAGAGTTTTGGCATCTCAAGTGAAGTGCCAAAAGTAGGGCCTCCCATTATTTATTTCGGCTTTTAGGTATTTATAGGGCACTTTATTAAGGTTGGTAAATAAGCAACCCTCAACCCCCATTGTATTTGTATCAGTTACTCATCACCAAGGTTGATTGGCTCAAGAGTCTCTCTCTCTCTCTCTCTCTCTCTCTCTCTCTCTCTCTCTCTCTCTCATGCTTTCTCGCCTTGGTCTCTATGCTTCCCCATCCGGCAACTTTGACACTTATAAGCTCTTGTTTTTTTCTACAAATTGGAACACATGATTCTTTCCCAATTTTCCCATCCATGCTTGCATCTGAAGGCATGGCATTGCCATGTTGGAAAAAAAATTCATGATGAGAGACTTGGAGCTATTGAAATAAGTATTGTCCTTTAGAGTGTTGTGGCTAACATGGATTTAAAGTCTAGTATGCTTCTAAAATACAAGAAAGTTCTTGATAAGTGCCCTGTTTGGAATTACATCCCTTGGAGTGTAAAAGGGAAAAATATACCCAACAAGCGCAAAGCCAAAAACCTATGGATTGATTTTGCAGGAGAACAGCAAGGGTCTAAAGTATCTTTCTAGAAACAATGTATGGGATTGGACTACGAGCATGTGGTCACTCATGCCTAATGGATGGAAGTCTAATGTATTTTGACAACACTATTCTTGCTTGATTTTTCCTTGTGGGTTCTTGTGTTGAAGTTGGAAATTGTGAGGTAGAAAGGTTTTCCTTCAAGTGTGTATCGTGTCGTAGTACTTATTCACCATATCAAGTCTCTAAATGAGTAATATCTAGTATGGTATCTAGGTTATAGCTAGAATAATTGTATACATACAAAGCAAGCTAGGATATAGCATTCATATAAAGTAAACAAATATGTTTTAAATTACAAGATCATAAACTTAATATTCCTTATCCCAACAAGATATTCCCAAAATTTCATTGAGACACACAAAAACTTTGTTCGATTCCAATAGGTGTTTAGTTTGTTAGACAACTAAACACTACAAGCCATGCTTAACATTAGCGACGCTCAAATATGAAAATGCACTCTATAGGCGTCGCTATGTTACTTGTAACATAGCGATGCTCATAATGACGCATATAGCGACGCCAACATGGCTTAAAAAAATAACCGAGAGCGTCCGAAAACTCAGATCTCAGATCTGAGTTTTCGACTCGCGCTCAAGCAAGCAAGGTAACGCTCTCCCCTCTCTCTCTCTCTCTCTCTCTCTCTCTCTCTCTCTCTCTCTCTTCTCCACACACACACACACACACACACACACACGAGGAGAGGAAGGAGAGCCAGGTATGCTCCTTCCCTCTCCTCACTCTCATGTTCCCTTCCCCTCTTTCTCTCTCTCCTTCTCTCACACACACACACAAGGAGAGGAAGGAGAGCCAGGTATGCTCCTTCCCTCTCCTCACTCTCATGGTCCTTCCCCTCTTTCTCTCTCCCTCTCTTTCACACACACACACACACACACATTGTGTTTTTGAGGGAGAGAGAGAGAGAGAGAGAGAGATAAAACGAAAGAGAGAGAGAGAGAGAGAGAGAGAGAGAGAGCACAAGCATAAACAAAAAACGCACACACACATGCATACACAAAGAAAGCACACACACATTGAGAGAGGAAAAGAGAGAGAGCATGCATAAACCAAAAATGCGCACACACACATGTATAATCAAAGAAAGCACACACACATTGAGAGAGGAAAAGAGAGAGAGAGCATGCATAAACCAAAAAAGCGCACACACACACATGCATAATCAAAGAATGCACACACATTGAGAGAGGAAAAGATATATATATATATATATATATAAAGAGAGAGAGAGAGAGAGAGAGAGAGAAAAGAAGAAGAAGAAGAGAGTTTTAACATCGTAGGAAAGTATCTCAAGAGACCTTAAAGATCTAGTCGACAGGAGTTGAACTCAAGACATGTTATTCATAAGGGAAAGGGCATAACCAATCTATCACACTTCGGCGATAGAAAAGTTATACCATTTTTCTCCTTTTTTTATTGGCGTGCACACACCCGAGAAGAAGAGAGTTTAATTTAACGTCATAGGAAACTAATTAAAGAGACCTAAAAATCTAGCCGACGAGGAGTTGAAACCAAGACTTCTTATTCAAGAGGAAAATGGCATAACCAATCTACCACACTTGGGTGATAGAAAGGTTATACCATTTTTCTCTTTTTATTGGCGCACACACACACCCACACACACACACAAGAAGAAGAGACTTTTAACGTCGTAGGAAACTATCCCAAAAGACGTTAAAGATTAGGTTAGATGTAGACTTACGTTAAATTAGATTTAGGTTTATTTAAGTTAAATTAAATTAGATTTAGGTTTATTTTTAGTTAGATTTACGTTTGATTAGATTTAGGTATATTTACGTTAGATTTAGATTTACGTTATATTAGATTAGATTTAGGTTTATATATGTTATATTAAATTAGATTTAGGTTATTTAATTAAGGTTAGAAGAAATGGCGAGAAAATTGTTTAAGATAAGGTTAGAAGAAATGGCGAGAGAATGGCCAGAAAATTTCCTGCGCTCACAGCCTCGACAGTCCATACGGACCAGCAATTCCACCTGCATGTTCGACTACTGGTACCATACAATAAGCCGTCATGTTCAGCTAATGGAAGAGCAAATTGAGCATACACAGAAATTAGTGATGCAAGATGACGATTTCAAGGGTCACACACACACACACACCACATCCCGTCAAATCTAGAATAAGAATTAAGTGCCTTGAGTAGACATCAGCTACATTGCAAGAATGACGTACCTGCATGCTACAAACAAAGATCTACTATGAAAAGATGTTAAGATGCTGTGAAATGCTACAGCTAGAGAAGAGGCAAAGGGGTTTTGTCCACTACATGCAGTATCATGTAGACGTGGGTGTGTAGATTTCTTGTACCCACAAATATAGGCATTGACCAATAAAGACGAGATTATAACCCGGTGGTTCTGATCTCCGTGCACCTCTAGACTGAGGTGTGCGGGGATTGGACATGACTACAGAATGTGAGGTAGTTTACGGTGCGAACAAAGAGAGAGAGAGAGAGAGAGAGAGAGAGAGAGATAAAAGATGAAGAATGTCAATAGAAGATTAAATTTGTTGTCCAGGTTATAAGATTTTTGCCCTCATTATGCGTAGTGACGAGGATGTGGGGCCGTCCAACCGAAACACCTATCTCTCAACGAGGATCTTATGTCCTTGTAACCATTGCAAGCATGTTGTGCGACGAACAAGACATATTTCTTTGCAGCACGTTCGCGAATTTGGCGAGTTCGATCCATCTATTATACATCGAGTTGTTGCCAATTATAATTCGTCGGACTCTGACGTTGGCCAACAGGCAGCAATCTTGCAACCCAATAGACGTGTTCGCAGGCGCTTTGGTCAAGCAGCATATGTGAGGCCACAAGATGTAGCCTCTGACATCTCGGGGGATGATCATGCAGACTACATTCCCAACGAGGCAATGTTTGAGCCCGAAATTGATGAAATGATCGAGACGATCATGGATTCAAAAAGGCTTGTCTATGATGATATGAAAAGTGAAGCCGATACGCCATTGTATAATGGAGCACGTGTGTCTACATTGAAAGCGCTCCTGGTTCTTCTCAACATGTAGACAAAGTTTGGATGGAGCGACAATAGCATCACAGCGCTTTTCAGGTGATCTATTACAATTAGTTTACTTTAATAAAACTCTAAATGTATAATGATGTGATAGGTTTTTACACAATTGTACCGTATTTTTATGCTGTGTAGATTGCTCAACGAGCACATACTACCAGTTAATAATGTGATGCCAGATTCTCGAGAGGAAGCAAGAAAGATTTTGCAAAACTTGGGGACGGATTACAATTCGATCCACGCTTGTCCTAAGGACTGCATTCTTTTCAGAGGGGAATACATAGACATGGAGAAGTGTCCGAAATGTGATTCCGAAAGATATCGAGTAGATCTCTATGGAACAAAAATTCCGCAAAAGGTTTTGCGACATTTTCCTCTGCTTCCTCGCATCAAGCATTTCTTTGAATGTAAGTCCATGGCCGCCCTAGCATCATGGCATGAGGAGATTAAATCTTCGGATGGTGTGTTACGGATTCCTGCAGATTGTGCAACCTGGAAACATATAGATGGAACATGGACGGATTTTGCCAGGGAAGCTCGAAATTTGCGCTTAGGCCTGGCTATGGATGGCGTAAATCCATTTGGTCAAAGATCAACATCTTACAGTGTATGGCCCGTTCAAAAGCTACAAGCACCTTCAAGTTCTTGTACGATTCTCGTTTTGAATAATTTTGCTCCGTTTTGTAAAAACTCTGGCTCTCTCAGTACTTGCGTTGTTGTATAACACTCTTTTGATTTTGCACTCACATCTTGGGCAATCCATGTTAAGTATGGAGCCTGATTTACCCTTGTAATTTTCTGTGGTAAAAGCGCACATTTGTAAGGCCCCCATTATGAGGAGAAGCCATCGTGCGTAAAGGTAAATCACTCACCGGCAACCAAAATTTTCACACAGTCAAAAACCAGGGGCAACTTTAGGGGTCTTGGAGGCGGAAGCCCCCGAGACTTTTTCTTTTCCCTCGCCGGAATATTATGGCCGGACGGCGGCTGGAAAGTGGTCGGAAAACAACCGCCGGTTGGCCGGTAGTCAATGGCCGGTGGCCGAATTCAAAAGCGGACTTGTCTTCTCAAGGGCAGCCACACATGGGCGGATTCGAGGGTACGATTTGGACTTATCTACACAAGGGCGGCTACACATGGCTTCCTCTCATGAGAGAGGGCAGCCCTTTTGGCCTATAAAAGGAGGCCATTTCTAAACACTTTTTAGAGTGTGAAGTTGATGCAAGAAGGTGAGTGTGAGGTGGTGAGAGTGAAGCAAGGCGGGAGCTCCATTAAGGATATAATCCCTTTGTAAACTACTTCTTGTTTTGAAGTACTAAAGCCATTGAGTGGCTGCTTTCACGTGGACGTAGCCCACATTGGGTGAACCACGTATATCGTGTGTACTTTCTCTCTCTCTCTCTCTCTCTCTCTCTCTCTCTCTCTCTCTCTCTCTCTCTCTCTCCTCCATAATCTCGTGTATGTAAATCTGTCTCTCTCCGTTAAGTAATCTACTCAATTATCTATTTAGCTACGTCTTATTTCCTAACAACCGGTATCAGAGCAAGGTTTGCTCGTAGCTAAATTATCTCAAGGAAAGGATTCCTTGAATTGAGTGGGAGTTATGGAGGAGGAAGGGAAGCTCAAGATTGAGAAGTTCAACGGCAAAAACTACCAACATTGGAAGATGCAGATTGAAGACTATCTCTACCAAAAGGACCTCTATTTGCCACTAGGTGGTCTTGCAAAAAAGCCCGCAACAATGGCAGATGAAGCATGGATTATCCTTGATTGAAAGGCACTGGAAACAATCCGGTTAAGCTTGGCATCAACGGTGGCCTTCAGGGTTTCGGAGATGAAGACCACGGAGGACTTGATGAAGTCACTTGACGACTTCTACGAGAAACCATTGGCATCCAATAAGGTATTTCTTATGAAGCACTTGTTCAATCTAAAGATGGCAGAGAATGGTTCAGTTGCAGAACACCTAAATGACTTTAACACAAACATAAGTCAACTTCGATCGGTGAAAATCAATTTCGATGATGAAGTGCGAGCTCTCCTTATACTATCATCTCTACCGGATAGTTGGGACAGCCTTGTGATGGCTGTAAGTAATTCTATCTCTGGTACAAATACTCTTAAGTGAGGAAATACGAAGGAGAATCACAGGAGAATCATCAAGTGCTACATTGTAAGTGGAAACAAGAGGAAGGCCTACGGAGAGGTTTAAAAACCAGAAGGGTCGTGATCGATCAAGACGAAGCAAGTCACGCACAAAGTCAGTTCTTGAATGTTGGAACTGTGGCAAGAAGAGCTACGTCAAGAAGGAATGCTGGTCCAAGAAGAAGAAAGAGACTGAGTCTTAAGACAACAAGCCAACATCGGAGGCCAATGTGGTAGGTAAAGTAGAGCAAGATGCTCTAATTCTCTCATTAGACAATGTGTCTAATTCCTAGATAGTAGATTCCGGGGCTTCATTCCATGCGACACCACACAAGCAACATTTCCAAGACTACACCAAAGGTAATTTTGGGTATGTATACTTGGGAGATGATGAATCTTGTGAGATTGTCGGCAAAGGTACACTTCTATCAAAACTGCTAACGGAAATGAATGAAAGCTTAAAGATGTTAGGCATGTTCCTTCTCTTCAGAAAAATTTGATCTCTACAGGACAATTGGACGATGAAGGTCACAACATTGCATTCGGAAACAAACGGTGGAAGATCTCAAAGGGATATTTGGTGGTTGCCAATGGAGAAAAGGTTGGTACACTTTACTTGTGTACTATGAGCACGCAACCTTCAGCTTGTGCAGCAACTACAGAAGTTGACAGTGCGGTGTGGCACTACCGGCTTGGGCATATGAGTGCCAAAGGAATGAAAATCCTTCAAACAAAGAAGATTCTACCAGGTTTCAAAGAAGTGGACTTAGAGTTCTGTGAAGATTGTGTTTATGGTAAAGAAAAGAGGGTAAAATTTCAAAAATCAAGAAATGAAAGAAAAAATAAAAAACTTGAGGTGGTTCATTCTGATGTTTGGGGTCCTGCAAGTACACCATCACTTGGTGGCTCATTGTACTATGTAACATTCATAGACGATGCGACTAGAAAAACATGGGTTTATGTCATGAAGAATAAATCCGATGTATTTTCCATATTTCAAAGGTGGAAAGCCTTTGTGGAGAATGAAACATGTACCAAGGTTAAATGCCTCAGATCCGACAATGGAGGCGAATATTGCAGCCAAGCTTTTGAAAGCTTTTGTGCTAGCAATGGCATTCGGAGGCAAAGGACAACCCCAAGCACACCTCAACAAAATGGGATTTTGGAAAGGATGAACAGGACAATCATGGAGCGAGCACGAAGCATGCGGCTACATGCAGGCCTACCGCTTGAGATTTGGGCGGAAGCTGTAAGTACGTCTGTGTACTTAATCAATCGGTCAGCCTCAACGGCATTGGATGGGGAAGTTCCAGAAGAGGCATGGACAGGTAAACCGGTGAATTATGCATTTCTCAAAGTGTTTGGGTGTGAGGCTTTCATGCACATAGATAGAAGCCTAAGATCAAAGCTAGATGCAAAGTCCAAAAAGTGTTTCTTCATTGGCTATGGAGAAGGTGACTTTGGGTATCTCCTATGGAATCCTGAAGATGGTAAAATCTTAAGGAGTAGGGATGTAATTTTTAATGAACAAAATATGTACAAAGATTACTTGGAAAGAAAACAAACAAAAGAAACAGGTGATGAGTACATGGAGCTTGAGGACGGTGAAGACTCAAGGACTCCAAACGGTGACAACAGCGTCAACCAAATGAGGAGCCTCAACCTATTCCCTAAAGATCTACAAGAGCAAGTAGACCTCCAGAAAGGTTTGTTCCTTCCTTCAACCATCTCTTGATCTCAGATTCTGGAGAGCCAGAATCATACAAAGAAGCTATGCAACATGAATCCAAAGAAGAATGGACGAAGAGCATGCAAGTGGAGATGGACTCACTACATCGAAACCAAACATGGGAGTTGGTTGAGTCGCCTAAAGGTAAGCGGGCACTTCAAAACAAATGGGTGTACAAGCTGAAGGAAGAAGAAGGTGGGAAGAAAAGGTACAAGTCTAGGCTTGTGGTAAAAGGGTTTTCTCAAAAGAAAGGTATTGACTTCAATGAAATATTTTCTCCTGTTGTAAAAATGAACTCAATTAGGCTTGTCTTAAGCCTTGTGGCTGCTCATGATCTAAATCTCGAGCAAATGGATGTAAATACGGAATTTCCTCACGGTGACTTAGAGGAGGAAATCTACATGCTTCAACCAAAGGGGTATGAAGTAAAAGGTAAGGAGAAAATGGTTTGCAGATTAAAGAAGAGCTTGTATGGTTTAAATCAAGCATCAAGACAATGGTACTTGAAGTTTGATCGATGGATGTTGGATCATGGATTCACAAGATGCAACTCGGATCACTGCGTCTACACGAAGAATTTGCGAGATGGGAAATTCATCATCCTAATGTTGTATGTTGATGACATGTTGATTGCAAGTGCTAACATGCAGGACATCAAAGACCTAAAAGAGGAGCTGTCTAAATCTTTTTCAATGAAAGATTTAGGTGCTGCAAAGAGGATACTTGGTATGAAAATATCAAGGGACAGGACAAAGAAGACAATAAAGCTATCTCAAGAAGATTACATCAAGAAGGTACTAGAAAGGTTTGCAATGCAAAATGCAAAACCAGTTTCTACACCTTTGGCTGGTCATTTTAAACTAACGAAGGATATGTGTCCAAAGACACAAGAGGAGATAGCCTATATGTCTAAAGTTCCGTATGCTGCAGCGGTAGGTTCTCTAATGTATTCTATGGTCTGGACAAGGCCAGACATTGCACATGCAGTGGGAGTTGTGAGTAGGTTCATGGACAACCCAGATAAAGAGCATTGGCAAGCTGTGAAGTGGATACTTAGGTATCTAAAAGGGACAACAACAAATGCTTTGTATTTTGGAGGAACTGATATTTTTCTAGAAGGGTATGCTGATGCAGATATGGCAGGTGACAAAGATACTCGAAGGATCACTACTGGCTATGTATTCACGGTTGGAGGCACAGTAGTAAGCTGGGCTTCAAAGCTACAGAAAGTGGTTTCACTTTCTACCACGGAAGCAGAGTATGTAGCAATGACGGAGGCAAGCAAAGAAATTCCGTGGCTTCACAGATTCTTAGAAGAGCTTGGATTCAAACAAGACAATTGTGTCTTGTACAGTGATAGCCAAAGCGCTATTCATCTTGTGAAGAACTCAGCCTTTCATTCAAGGACAAAGCACATTGCGGTGAGATATCACTTCATACGCACTCTTTTGGAAAAGGGACAGCTAAAGCTAGGAAAGGTGCATACAAGTGAAAATCCTGCAGACATGTTTACAAAGGTGGTCAACAAGGAGAAGTTGAGCTTTTGCTCATCTTCAAAGGTGGTCAACAAGGAGAAGTTGAGCTTTTGCTCATCTTTTGCTCATCTTCAATCGGCATTCAAGGATAAGAAGCCAGAATGGAAAGCAGTCACAGGTTTGGTTTGGAGATCAGTCTCCAAGTGGGAGATTGTTAAGTATGGAGATTGTTAAGTGGGAGATTGTTAAGTATGGAGCCTGATTTACCCTTGTAATTTTCTGTGGTAAAAGCGCACATTTGTAAGGCCCCCATTATGAGGAGAAGCCATCGTGCGTAAAGGTAAATCACTCACCGGAAACCAAAATTTTCACACAGTCAAAAACCAGGGGCAACTTTAGGGGCCTCGGAGGTGGAAGCCCCCGAGACTTTTTTTTTTCCCTCGCCGGAATATTATGGCCGGACGGCGGTCGAAAAGTGGTCGGAAAACAACCGTCGGTTGGCCGGTGCCCAGTGGTCGGAAGTCAATGGCCGGTGGCCGGTGGCCGAATTCAAAAGCGGACTTGTCTTCTCAAGGGAGGCCACACATGGCGGATTGGAGGGTCCGATTTGGACTTATCTACACAAGGGCGGCTACACATCACTGCCTCTCATGAGAGAGGGCAGCCCTTTTGGCCTATAAAAGGAGGCCATTTCTACACACATTTCAGAGTGTAAAGTTGATGCAACAAGGTGAGTGTGAGGTGGTGAGAGTGAAGCAAGGCGGGAGCTCCATTAAGGGTATAATCCCTTTGTAAACTACTTCTTATTTTGAAGTACTAAAGCCATTGAGTGGTTGCTTTCCCATGGACGTAGCCCACATTGGGTGAACCACGTATATCGTGTGTACTCTCTCTCTCTCTCTCTCTCTCTCTCTCTCTCTCTCTCTCTCTCTCTCTCTCTCTCTCTACTCTATAATCTCGTGTATGTAAATCTGTCTCTCTCCATTAAGTAATCTACTCAATTATCTATTTAGCTACGTCTTATTTCCTAACAATCCATGGCCACATGCAGCTCCACCACCTGGTTTTTCGACTGCAAGATTTGATTGTGCTCTCTCTCTCTCTCTCTCTCTCTCTCTCTCTCTCTCTCTCTCTCTCTCTCTCTCTCTCTCTCTCTCTCTCTCTCTCTCTCTCTCTCTCTCTCTTCAAAAATTCAGAGTTATGCACTTGCCTCTTCCATCACTCAAGTTGAATAGAAGAAGAACGCTTTCTGTTGCTGCTAGCCTTTGAGCATTCCAAAGCTACAAGCACATTCAAGTCCTTGTAAGATTCTCCGGCTCTTTAAGTATTTGCGTCATTGCGTCATTGTATTTATATGCGTCATTGCGTCATTGTATTTAATGGTCTTTGCGTCCACTCAGGTACGTATGCTCTAGGTATGTTCTCATTAGCAGAGACGACGAGCACCTCCTCCTCCTCTCTCTCTCTCTCTCTATCTATCTACTTGTCCATGTTTTCTACTCCATTCATTCAATATTAAGTTTAAATGTTCGTGTGTTTAATGCAGGTATGGATGATGAGGAGTTTCTTTCTTCTTTGTCACCCCAGCAGCAGAGACAGTGGTACGTGGAGCGTCATCGCTCTAGCGCACCATCGCGCGTTCCTACTCCATCCGCATCTCCCTCTGTTTTGGAGTCCTCAGTGCACTCCAAAGCTTCAGTGTCGACGAGACGATCTTCACACTCGTCTAGGCACCGGCGCTCTAGTGGTGGCGGTGGCGGTGGCGGTTGTTGTGGGGGTGGCGCCACCGATGCTTCGACACCGCCTCGTGTTCGACAAGGCTCTTTACCCTCCCCTTCTTTGCCCATCCCGACACCAGCCACGGCATCGCCCTCGACACCAGGTTTTGCGCGGCTGAGTGCCGTTTCCCACAGCTACACACCAGTAGCTACTCCTCCAGGAGTCACTCCAGTGGACACTCCTCGCTTTCGGGCTCAGTGGAGACACCTGGCATCCGTACCCCCATTGACACGCCGCTAGAGACCCCTGTCAAGACACCCAGGTTCACGCGTCAGCGGCGAGAGGGCTTGCCTTACTCCGTCGAATTCAGCGGCGGCATCATCTTGGATGATGACGGCAAGAAGGTGATTTCGCGCATGCCCGGTCTTTGCTCTCAGGTGTTTAGACACTACATACTAAACACCTGGAGTGAAGTACCGAATGAATTAAAAGACAGAGTCATCAGCATGCTTCATGACGAGTTTCCCTTTCCAACACGGGATGACCGCTTCAATGAAGATGTGATGAAGCTTCGAATGCGTGAATACTGCAAGCATAAGCGTTCCGAAGTGCAAAAAGCAATCAAGCATGGATGGAACAGACCAGATTGGCAGGCCAAAGAAGATTGGAAGCATGCGAAGAAATAAGCATGCGAGAATCCCGACAAGTGCAAGCAACAAAAGGAGGCAGCCAGAGCGCGAGTAGAGGCAGGGAGCTCGCACCACTTGGGGAGCGACGGGTGGACATCATTTGAGGCCGATTTTTTAAGTGTTTTCGCATCTATGTTCGATAGTTTAGGGTTTATGGGATTTGGAATTCTAACATAATGGATTCTTTGTATGTTTTGACAGTGGTCATTTACAGGACGTGATTCCACTCCGTACGAGCGTGAGTACGCAGGCAAGAAGGGCTTAAACGCCCTTATAGACATCCTGACTTCTCGCGGCGGCATGGTTAGTATTAGGGTTTATTCTTTTCTATTTATTGTATTGTTTTATAAACGTCGCTCGCTATATGTTTATACTTACAAAAAGCTATCTTATTGTTTTTTTTTGCAGAATCCGACAGATACACCGCTTGGACGCGATGAGACATCTGATTAGACGACGTCAGTTTAGCCATAGCTAGATAGCATTAGTTTATTTTTGTCCTAGCTTATGTATCATGAGACCATGTAACTATGTATTTTTGAAAACCATGTATATTTTTTAAATAATGACAATGGTTTGTAACTATTACATTTGCAATGATTAACAATCAAGTGATTTGCTACTGTGTGCAATTGTCATTAATTTACTTCCATCAATTCACGCTTGTCATTTTTGTATCTTTATTTTGCAAACAATACGTACTATGAATGATGGAGTGAATGATTATATTGTCTCGTGGGTGACTATTTTGGGTCTATATTTACCTTTGCACTTTTTTTCAAAGGTAAATAGACCAATCAAACAATCAATATGGTTGATGGGTGGCAGGGCATTGACCAAAAAATTTTAATCTCGGGCATCGCTATGGGCGTCGCTATATGAGGCTCTGCAGCGTCGCTATCTATGGCCTTGCAGCGTCGCTATTAGCGTCACTATATGCGTCGCTATATAGTGACACTTATAACGACTGCTATAGCGACTACTATAGTGACGTTTTCGTATCAACGCTAATAGCGACACTTTTAGCGAGGCTAGGGGTTTTAAAAACCCAATGTATTTCCGTCGCTATAAGCGTCACAAGAGCACACAACCTCTTGTAGTGAAAATTTGTTTTTATTGTTGCATGTGACAATGGTTGTGTATTTATCTCAGTTTTTCCATGGAATTTATTGTTTTGTTGGATGCTCAATTTATACTTCATGGCTATGATTCATCCCAAGATTGGTTTTGATATGAAAACATTGTAGTACAATGTGATATGCAAACATTACATATGAAGGAAAAAAATAAATACAACCATGCCAGACTCCATGGCATTGGCTATTATTCTTCTAACATGGTTCATAACGAGCAATCCATGAGCTACCTCTCCTCCGCTTCAGTAGCTACTCCAACCTGATCTATGAGAAAGGTAGAACCACTTGGATGATAATACATCAACTTTCTATGCAAGATACTGATAAACTATTATGTTTCAGAAACATTTTGCATTATGCTATGCAATGCATCTAGCACTTGTACACTTTCAAATATCCTTTTAGACTACAAAATGGCTTGATCTAGATCGATCAGCAAAGAAATGAGATCTCACCTTCTTTATCATGAGAAAGGCTACATTGCGTATTTAATAACCTTAAAGTTAACCATTAATAAATACAAGAAAAGACACACATGTATATATAACAAGTATATAAAGAGTTGTTTTGTGGGATATAATGGTTGTACATAGTATAAATTTTTGATATGTGTTATGTATTAGCTTAAAGAATCGAAAGAATATTTTGAACTCATAAATATAGTTTGTACATTTGGGAGGATTTTCATGTACATTCAACCTATATGAGCACACAATTGAAAAAGCACCAAATTTACACCAAAAGCTCTAAATTAAAAGCTAGCAAATTTATTATCCCCCAAAGAGGATACTTGGTATGAAAATATCAAGGGACAGGACAAAGAAGACAATAAAGCTATCTCAAGAAGATTACATCAAGAAGGTACTAGAAAGGTTTGCAATGCAAAATGCAAAACCAGTTTCTACACCTTTGGCTAGTCATTTTAAACTAACGAAGGATATGTGTCCAAAGATATAGCCTATATGTCTAAAGTTCCATATGCTGCAACGGTAGGTTCTCTAATGTATGTTATGGTCTGGACAAGGCCAGACATTGCACATGCAATGGGAGTTGTGAGTAGGCTCATGAACAACCCAGGTAAAGAGCATTGGCAAGCTGTGAAGTGGATACTTAGGTATCTAAAAGAGACAACAACAAATGCTTTGTATTTTGGAGGAACTGATATTTTTCTAGAAGGGTATGTTGATGCAGATATGGCAGGTGACAAAGATACTCGAAGGAGCACTACTGGCTATGTGTTCACGGTTGGAGGCACAGCAGTAAGCTGGGCTTCAAAGCTACAGAAAGTGGTTTCACTTTCTACCACGGAAGCAGAGTATGTAGCAATGACGGAGGCAAGCAAAGAAATTCCGTGGCTTCACAGATTCTTAGAAGAGCTTGGATTCAAACAAGACAATTGTGTCTTGTACAGTGATAGCCAAAGCGTTATCCATCTTGCGAAGAACTCAGCCTTTCATTCAAGGACAAAGCACATTGAGGTGAGATATCACTTGATACGCACTCTTTTGGAAGAGGGACAGCTAAAGCTAGGAAAGGTGCATACAAGTGAAAATCTTGCAGACATGTTTACAAAGGTGGTCAACAAGGAGAAGTTGAGCTTTTGCTCATCTTCAATCGGCATTCAAGGATAAGAAGCCAGAATGGAAAGCAGTCACATGTTTGGTTTGGAGATCAGTCTCCAAGTGGGAGATTGTTAAGTATGGAGCCTGATTTACCCTTGTAATTTTCTGTGGTAAAAGCAAACATTTGTAAGGCCCTCATTATGAGGAGAAGCCATCGCGCGTGAAGGAAAATCACTCGCCGGAAACCAAAATTTTCACGGCCAAAAATCAAGGGCAACTTTAGGGGCCCCGAGACTTTTTTTTTCCCCTCACCAGAATATTCCTTTTCGCCGGAATATTATGGCCAGGACGGCGGCCGAAAAGTGGTCAGAAAACAACTGTCGGTTGGCCGGTGGCCGGTGGCCAGTAGTCAATGGCCGGTGGCCGGTGGTCGGAAGTCAATAGCCGGTGGCCGGTGGCCGAATTCAAAAGCAGACTTGTCTTCTTAAGGGCGGCCACACATGGGCGGATTGGAGGGTCCGATTTGGACTTATCTACACAAGGGCGGCTACACATGGCTGCCTCTCATGAGAGAGGGCAGCCCTTTTGGCCTTCAAAAGGAGGCCATTTCTACACACATTTCATAGTGTGAAGTTGATGCAACAAGGTGAGTGTGAGGTGGTGAGAGTGAAGCAAGGCGGGAGCTCCATTAAGGGTATAATCCCTTTGTAAACTACTTCTTGTTTTGAAGTACTAAAACCATTGAGTGGCTACTTTCTCGTGGACGTAGCCCACATTGGGTGAACCATGTATATCGTGTGTACTCTCTCTCTCTCTCTCTCTCTCTCTCTCTCTCTCTCTCTCTCTCTCTCTCTCTCTCTCTCTCTCTCTCTCTCTCTCTCTCTACTCTATAATCTCGTGTATGTAAATCTGTCTCTCTCCATTAAGTAATCTACTCAATTATCTATTTAGCTACGTCTTATTTCCTAACATATACTATATATTATGTTATAAATATATATATATATATATTATGTTATAAATATATATATATATATATATATATATATATATATATATATATATATATATATATATATATATATATATATATATATATATATATATATATATAAAATAAGTTATTTTAGTTATATAAATCTATATGTTATATATTGATGTGATTATATAATTAGATATAATACGGTCATCATGAGCTATCCTATTAGTGAAGGTACTTGGAGCATGGCCATAGTGTTCATCTAGGTACTAGAAGGGAAGCTCGTGAAAAGCTGCGTAGTTTGGTGATCCATCTTGGGGAGCATGGCCATAATGTTCAGCCAGGTAATAAGAGGGCAACCCTTGAAAAGGTGCGTAGTTTGTTAGCACAGTTCTAAAGATGGACAAGGGGGGTCCTAGAAAAGTACAAATGCTAGTTGTTCAACAAATGTTATTCCAATATTTGACCAAAGAAGATGATTTGGAAGCCATTGATGTTGAGCTTAATCATTTTTTTGAAGGAATGATGCCACTTCTTCGGAAAAGGGGACTCAAAGGAATTGTGTCACATGAGAAAGCTAAACAGGATCAAGTTGGTCCATGAAACACTAGACTTTGTCGGATTCGTGTCTCATGAAGCTGGAGCTAACTGGTTAGCAATACAAGTGTGCAAAGGAAGAAGAAAGTAAGTGCAACCGATAAAAGGTAACATAAACTTGGATATATAATGGAGGCAAGGCGACGCAAAACCACGGTATACCATGGAGTATACAATCTGATAAATAGGATAATGAAGAGATATATGTCAGTGACAATGAACCAGACAAAAGCATACGAGTGGATCAAGGTTCTTGGAAGTTAAAGTTTAAAGTGAATAGCAAATGGTTTTTTGACTAGTCTTGATAGAGAGTTGTTATGATATATACATAAATTCAGAACCTAGTTTCACTTGCCCCAATTTTTAGAACAGAGAATCTATGCATAAAGCCTTTTTAGAATGTAAGCACATGTACATTGTGTATGTGCAGATACTTGGACTTCAACCAAAATAGCACATGGTCACTCGTCAGCCTGCACCAACTCCCATGGACCTTGCCTTTGTATTGGGGCAAACACACAAGATACATCCTATAGTGTAATGAACCTGTGGAAAAGCAAAGCGGTCTAGAGTCATGCATTGAAGGATATATCTCTTACGTATGAGCTACAAAATTACTTCTCTCTACCCTTTGAAGTATTTTTTGAATCTCCTCTCATTATAGATTAATGCTTTATAGTTCATATTTTGCAAGATGTTCAAGCTCAAAGTTAGGGCTTTTGGAAACTTATACATATTTTTTGGTATGTATAGTATGAGCAATTTCTTTTTTTTTTGTCAACTTTTTGTGTTGTTATAAAAGGCTCCAAATTTAAATTCAAAATCTTGCAAAAGTGGTTTTTATTGCAAAAGCTCAGAATCAAAAGCTCGCAAAAAAAACACACTCTGTTAGTACACCATAAAGAAAATGCTCACAAATGGACAAGTCTGAGAAATTGAATCCAAGAACATAACCAGAATGAGGTAAGATTTTTTTCCTTCTGAGAGATTTCCTATGTGGAAATTCCACTAAAAAAACTTGGCTACTTGATTACACACATTACATGACTTCTAACATTGGAAACATGTAGCATATAGAATGTTGCAGACTTTGAACCATGTGCTACCACTAAAGAACCTTTGGTGATCTTCCACAAACTATTATTAGATGTGCAAAAAAATCCTGCATCATCCATTTGTCTTGTATCAAGCTTTTGGTAATCTTTGACACATATCTCATATTCTTTAGCATGAATGAAGAGCCAATATGAAACTTTAGCTGCTGCACATCACTCACACCAACTATGTCACAAGGAAAATCATTGCTAAGATGAAAACAACCTTTGTGGGTTGCATCATATGTATTGAGCTACTCCCTATGAGAAGTCGCATGAAAAGATGCACCGGAGTCAAGAACCCAATACTATAAAGTATAGTCATCAGTGGCAAACACAAATATAAAATCCACGACAGATGTGTGATAGATATATCCATCAAAAACATTGTTGATCTCTTAAATCTTCACATTGATTTCTTTAGTCTTTTGTTCTTCCTGCTTCTTGTCTTTACCTTTCTCTTGTTTCCATTTTTGACAGCTTTTATTCATGTAACCCCTTTTGTGACAGTGATAGCACTCTATTTCTTTTTTTCCACATGATTTTCTAAGAGATTTTCCTCTCTGATTTTGCTTGCCCTTTTCCTGTGATCTACCACGAACAAAGAAAGCATTGCTACTACCACAAGAAGCATTGAGATTCTTCCTATTAACCTCTTTCACAAGCAAACTATCTTCAACATCATCACATGTTAAACCATCAGTAGGTGTTGAGTTACTTATGACTATGCAGAAAGTATCCCAACTTTTTGGCAACATAACTAGAAAAAAATTGCTTTGATAGAATCGTTAAAATTGACTCCCTGTGCACAAATCTGATTGAAAATTGTGTTGAATGCATTGAGACAACTACACGTGGGTATGATCTCATCCATCTTCAAATCAACCAACTTTTCTAGCCTATAAACATGTGATGTTTCACTTTGCTTCTCATGCAAGTCACATATCTTTTTTTCACAGCTCATGGCTAGTTTTTTCATTGTTTACACTGAAGTACACATTCTTTGACAAAGTTAAAGAAATGTGGTGGACTTGACAAGCTCATCTAACTCCTGCCAGTCATACTCATCCATATCCTCAGCCTTTTCCCCCTTCATCTTAATCGAGAAAATCTACTTTTTTTGTAAAACATTGTAAATATGTCCTTCCAAAATAGAAAGGCAGTGCCATCTAACTCCTCATTATTAAAAAAAGAGTTCTTTGCTCGTGATGAAGCCATCACTCAAGGAGGAATAAAAGTGATGAAGCCATCACTCAAGGAGGAATAAAAGTGGTCAATTTGCTCAACTAAACAAGATGATAGAAAACGTGAAAATTTGTAGTCTCTCCTATAAAATTGATTTCTTTTGAACCTTTCCTCCAGTTGCTCGGCAGTGATGGTGGGGCCATGGGATTTTTAGTGCGTACCTTGTGTGGAATCCACTTTTGGCAAAATGTCCTTTGTCCATTCTTTTCTTTGTCAATTCCTCTGCAAATCTCTCTTCTTAGATTATTTCTGAGCTTTTTCTTCTTTCTTGGTCTCTAGCATTTTCTTTTTACAAGTTCTTCTTCAGTTGGTTTAGATTCCTATAATTTTCTCTTCAACCTTGTTTGAGTAGTCGTCTATGTGGAATCAAACTTGGTTGTGTCTTCATCACTTCCTTCTTCTTGAAACTGAATCCAATTGTTTTGAGAGGGAGCTTCTGGCAAATCTTGAGCCACACCAATTGCTTGGTATGAAATTCTAGTTAGCATTTTGGTGATGGTAGGTAGGTTAACTTTGTGTGCTTCTTCTTTTTGGTTCAACCCTCATGAATGTATTGAGCATGCTTGATAGTTATTGGTGCGTTATGCTGATAGGCAAGTTTTAAGTTGTAGCTACTATGTGATTAGGGAGGGGGGGGATGCAAAGAGCTGAATAAAATCTTGGACTAAGGTGGCTCCCTCCACAAGCCACAAATCACATAAAGAAAATGACTCTTAGCAATGGATATCTTGGCTCTTGCAACAATGAAGAACGTAGGGAAATGGGATACATAGTGTCAATTGCAGAATTTCGTGAATCATCAAGTCTTTGAATGCATCTTGCACTCGTGGCTCATCCAAGGGCATGTGTTCCTGAGCATCCACATGATCCCCACACCCACACACCCCCATCCCCTCCTCAAATGCGGCAAGTTCCTCCCCTCATGGGGGCGACGATCGTGGGGTGAGCACGGCACCATAATCAGCTAAAATGCATTGATAGAACCATGCAATGATGCCCATCGCAAGGGTGGTTACGCTCCCTAAGTACCAGGTACTCCCTCCGCAAGAATTGGCTCTGTGGTCAAGGCATGGTCGTATCACTGTGTAGAGAAAGGGCTTCATGGCCGAGGAACAGGGAGGTGGGGATGAGTGCCTAGCCCCCTCTGGTTGAGGCCCAAAAAAATGCATGGACCCCATATCAAGCAAGGACACTCACCGAGTTTAAGCATATCCCTAAGCATATGAAAAGAAACTAACCAAGATTTCCCTAGTAGCGGCGAGCAAACCAAAAAGAGCCCAACTTGAGAAACGCCCGGCACCACCATTGTGTGATGGACCAGGCCCAAGGTCCCTAGAAAAGGGCATCAGAGAGGATGAGAGCCTTGTCGATCTCAAACCCTGTCACTCCACAAGGCACCGTGGACAAGTTGAGTTGTTTGAGAATGCAACCCTAAGTGGGTTGTAGATTCCATACTGTCAAGAGACCGATAGCAAACAAGTACCATGAGGGAAAGATGAAAAGTACATTGAAAAGAGAGTTAGAAAGTGATTAAACCTGATGTGAGGTAAGTGAATGGAGGGCACAAATGCATCCCAATTGGATGTGAAATGGTGAGAGCTAGTCCGCCGCTCGACGCGGGGTGCTGGTCGACGTGGACTAGCACCACGAGACAAGAGCGGGCTTTTGTCAGAGCCCACCAATTCCGTTGTGCTGGTCAGGGGATGAAGCACATGCCACTTGTGGAAATCTCTATGTGCACTTGAGACACTAGCACTCTGGATTTTCCATCTGACCCATCTTGAAACACGAACCAAGGAGTCTAACATGTAGTGATCTTGTGGGTGTCAAGCAGGCATTCCCATGGTGATGAAGGACAATGAAAAACACAAGGGGAAGAGTTGTAGCTAAACACATCCTAGGCTTAGAAGGAACGCTAAGATCAAGACAGCTGCCCAAAGCCTCAAATCCTCCTGCAGTGCAAGAAGAAATTAGGCAGCCAATCCCTATTCCCAGCACCTCAGCCCAACAATGGAGCATGATTGATCCCTCTTATCATGCTTTACAAAGGGTAGTAGGTGATATGTATAATGTGACAGTGCAACAATACACCCAAGACATGAACACCATCCTATCTATACAAAATGAGCTAACAAAAGCTTACCACGAGTTGCACACACTGCTCAATGAACATGAAAGAGTCTCAAGTGGCAAGACAAGAAGCAAAAGCTTCCAAGACCCAACTGCTACCATAGCAATAGAAGCTAGAAGATGCTTATGAAGAATTAGCTATAGATCAAAGGGCCATAGACACATACAAAAGTGTAATATTTGATATGAAATCAGTCTTCAAGGATGTAGTGGAATAGGAAGATACACTTGAAAACCAGCTAGCTATAGCAAAAGTTCAAGTGGAAAGCATAGAGAAAGAATTAATTGCCCAAAGATGCATAGTAAAAAAGATTAAGGCCAACCCTCCACTAACTTGACATTAGGAGAAAGTTGGACTCACTTTTGGGCCTTTCAGGTCTAGAGAGAGAGTGGCGCTCGACTAATGAGGAAGAGGCTAACATTACGTTAAAAATCAAAATTTTGGAGCCAAGCTCTTTTAGAAAAAAGGGAGAAAATGTTATTTTTGTTCATCAAATTGCACAATTTCACGCTTTCAAGGCATAAATTCCATAAGTCGTACTAACTCTGTACCAACAAATTTCAGAACTTTCATTGAAGCCTCTATCTAATATCTATGTTCCCACCCAAATATGACTTTGAGTAGCTCTACTTCCCTCTCAAAACGTCTTCCCTTTTTCATATTTGCGCTAGTCTTTCTATGTATTCTAGTGCACACCATGACTACTTCTCAAAGGCCTAGCACTACCATTGACTCTGTTAGCATTTTTAACAGTTATACTATAGATGATCAAGCATGGATACCATCTCGAATAACTACCGGAAGCTGGGTTCTACTGCAAACTAGGAGGAGGAAGAGGAGGCAACACAATGAATTCGTGGAGTCTTTTAAGGGACAAGTTAAAGAGTTTAAAAGTGTGTGCACAAAGCAAGCGGGTGAAAGAGGTCCTCATACAACATGCTTTCCAGCATGCAGACTTAAGGTTGCAAACATCTCCTCCAAGTTTCCCACGGCATCGACCCAACTGTAAGTTATTTTGAGCACCTCACTTAGTGCATGATTATATTCGAAGGTTAAGTGGTGGATATCATCTTTGGTATGTTTCAAATATTTATCCATCGAATAGGACAGATTGGAAACCAGTTGAGAGCATAGTTGGGATTTTTGATGCTTTCTATGCATTTATTGGTGAGCAAATGTACCGAGGAAGACAACACAAGGAACTTGCAGATAATGGAATATTCTTTTATGATATGTCATATGTGGAATCGAGAACTTCCATTGGTTGGGATCGTGTAGCTCCTTTGTCACTTCCATCCTTTAACAGCAAGGATTGGTCTTTGCCAGCTTTGCAAACTAGTGAAATCTTTAGCAATGAGTTGTTTCAGGATATACAAAAGTCCCTCAAGTATTCAATTGCCACAAAAAAATAGTTCGGCTCACACTATTTATGCCTCTTGAAGTGTTTGTAGATTTCTTCTTCGATGAGCAAATAAGAACTACCGCAACAATGTTCATTTGCAAGTCTTGGAGCTATTTGGACTTTTTAGATGATAATTGGGATAGGAAACAATCACAGGGAAAAATCTGTATTTTGCAAAAGAAGTCCATAATTTGCAAGTTCATCATAAGCTCTCAAAATTTCATAGTGTCGTTTTACTATTTTAGATATCATCTTCTTAGTGGGCGGCTTATTCCACTCGACCAAGATACAGAGTCTAGCCTCGAGAACAAACCTTTATCAATGGAGCTCTACTTTCGAGACAGTCTACTTACTGTGATGGAGACAATGTCAAGCACAACTCTTGCACAGCTCAGGCTAGATCTTACATGTGAAGAACTTCCACTTTTGCCGGAATTGTATGCATTCAATCTCAACAACAGAAAGGTGCTTACTAAATGGATGAATTTTGATTTGTCTTTAATACATTAAGACATAGAATCTAGCTTTTTCTTCTTTTCAGATTCCAAGACGTAAGGAGAAAACAACATTGTGAAAGGAGTCACTCTCAAATACACTTCACTTTATTGCTTCCATCGGAAGCTAGGTCACATACCTTGTGCACGCAATGAGCTTTGATGCCATGCAAACCATGATGTACTCTTCAAAATGACTAATACAGAGACATTTTGTGCCTCTCAAACAATGTTTAAAAAATGTAGACTTTTCATTGTCTCAAAACTTTACAAATTGTGGTGTTTTTGTCAAGATGTATACAAGTTATTGCTCCCTTTCCCTGCTACTGCTCCCCTGTCCTCTCCCCCGGTTTGTACCACTGGTCCCCTGCTCTCTCCCCCGGTTGCTGCCACCGCTCCCCTGCCCTCTGCCCGAGTTGCTGCTACTTCTGCCGCTGGGGATGCTGGTCTCGAGCATTCTTTCGCGTCGTTCAAAATCATGGGCCTCTTCCATGGCTTCCCATGCATCTTGCACCTGTGAAGCTTCCCTCTATTCTCGCTCTTGTCGTTGACGTGTAGCCCATTCCTCTACTTCTGTGGTGTTCGCATAATATTGATTTATTGCTTCTTACATATTTCAAACCTCTTCTTGAGTCTAATTGTAGCGCTGCGTCATTTTGTTAATGCGAGCATGTTCAAACTCCTCAGCTCTCGCCCCTTCCTCTCTTGTACATCTGTTTACCGAGATTATAATATGCTAGATGGCCATTACAAAAAAATGCCGCACATCGTTGGGGATGTAATTATGTAATTGAAGTTCCTGTAGAAGCGTGATAATAAAAAAGTAAGTAAAGATGTTGCTTCTTTTAATACAAACGTTGCAGCAAACAATGAAACAACACGATTACTTACGTTCAGTACATCCAAAATTTGACTGAGGAGCAACAAGGCAATCAAACAAGTTCACCAGCCATAGCTATAGTCATCAACCTGCATGGGCACGGTAAGCCGTTCGTGCCGGATGGTATTCCCTAGATCATGTTCTAACAAAACATGCTCTAGACAGCATACAAGTTTTTTCACGGAAGTACGTACATAACCACTTGAGTCAGTAACACATTACAAAGAGACACTAGTTCCAAATGTACCCAGATGTGCCTTACGTTTTTACATGACCGTGAAACACCCTGCTTTGCCCGGAGTTTGCGTAGTAGACAATCTTATCTTCAATGTCAAATAACAACAGACTCCAATGATCACTAACATCTTGCTTTGCCCGAAGTTTGCGTAGTAGACAATCTTATCTTCAATGTCAAATAACAACAGACTCCAATGATCACTATACCAAAACCATCAAAGATCAGGAGAAAGATCAAAAATCCAACATGGTTTTTACAAGGCAAGAAGAAACTCACGATTGATTGTATGCAGTGACCAGAAAGCGCGCTAGATCAAAATTGACTCTGCTAAACCAGCCCATCAAAGCCAAAAAGGAAACTCCGCTCTTCTGTAGCATAGGCGATATCAGCGAATCTATCACATATATTTTGTTTTGAACCTCAGCATAGGCAATATCAGCGAATCTATCACGTATATTTTGTTTTGAACCTCAGGGGGCAGAAGCAAGATAGCGTGTCTAACATGAATCAATGGCAGAGATTAGACTTAAGATATTTCATCGGGGTGTCACTGCCACAAACCCATGAGTCAACCGAGCGACTGAGGCAGCTATCGAATTCCATAAGCCACTGACTTGCTTGGTATTGACCCATGTCTTAGCGGTAGTGAGCCATCTAATGAACCAAGAGTGACTTATAAAGAAAAACTTGAGACGTAACACAGCGACGTTGACGACTGCCACGAAGACATGGGTCAATACCGAGCGAGTGGTATCACTATCCAATTCCATAAGCCACTGGCTCGCTTGGTATTGACCCATGTCTTGGTAGTGCGCCATTTAATGAACCAACCGTGACTTATAAAGAGCTTGAAAAGTACCACAAAGCAATGTTGACGACCCCATCTGTTGCGTTGGAGTTGGTGAAACTGCATATGCACATGAAGTCTTGTTGATCGAGGTTGAAAATGCAAGCCTCCTTTGACCTTCCAGTTAGCAGTATCTGTGCATGCAGAGGCGTTGCGCTGATTAGAACTTGCAACTCCTCTTCGATTTTCTCTAAAATAATCGACTCATCTGATAAAGGCTCCTCGTTGGATGGCCCTTGTGAAGCAGATCCTTTCCCTTGCCTTTCTTGAGCTTTATTCGTGGCTACCTCAGGCTCCTCTCTAGCAGGCATAGGGTCCTCCCTAGCAGGCACAGGGTCCTCCTTAACAGGCACAAGATCCTCCCTTATAGGCACAGGCTCCGGATCCTCCATGACTTGCTCATTTTCCTTCAATATTGGTTCCTCCATAAATGTCTCCGGGTCCACCCTGGCCTGCTCATGCCCCTCATCAGCCTGCCCATCTGTGTCATTCCTCTCGACCCTAGCCTGCTCATGCCCCTCATCGTTATCCTCCGGCACAGGCTCTGAATCCTCCATGCCTTGCTCATTTTGGGGTCTAGGTGGCTCCTCCATAACTGTCTCTATTTCTTCCATGACTGCCTCGGGGTCCACCCTGGCTTGCTCATGCCCCTCTACGGCTGGCTCAGCCTGCCCATCTGTGTCATTTCTCTCAACCCGTGATCGTGTCCTTCTACTGTTTAATTCAGCCCTAGAAGGCTCTGTCTCTCGTCCATGAGGATGGAGAGGGGGGATGTTAAGAATATCCATTGTTCTCATATCCCGAATAGGTATTGGCTGAAGTAGCCCATCGTAGTGGAAGCAAAGCCTCCGAAGAGTGTCAAAATCCTACGGCATGATTGTAACGCGGTGTGCATGGGCAGCCAGTATATATCCATCGTTGAAGAATTCAACGAGGTAGTCTTCTATAATTTCTTGCATGCAGAGAAGTGCACTGCTGGCCCATTGCATGCCGACTCTCCACTGCTCGCAAATCTCTCGCACTACTCACTGGAAAGGAAGATGTGGAATAGCCGGTTGCACGTGTCATTGATCCTTCGCAGCTCTTGCAGTATACCTCTGTGCGCCTCATATCGGCGTCTTCTTGCTTGAGCATTCAAAGAGTCACATGTTGTTCTTCTAGGCGTGGCCTTTTCACGAGGCATCTCTACAAATAGCATAACAAAAAACGACATGTCATTTGTCAGCACAAGGGACTTAAGATTTCAGAAAAGGTCAGTACCAAGCAAACAGGTGCATCGAACAAATTCTTCCTTCCCTTATTCGTTTGGTACTGACCTCAGAATAGTGTAATAGCAAACATCATTTATATTTTCTGAGGTCGGTACTACCAAGCGAACAGGTGCATCAAGTAGAGTTTGCCTTCCCTTATTCGCTTGGTACTGACCTCAGAAAAGTGTAATAGCAAACATCATTTATATTTTTCGAGGTCAGTACCAAGCGAATAGGTGCATAAAATAGAGTTTGCCTTCCCTTATTCTCTTGGTACTAACCTCAGAAAATATAAATGATGTTTACAGAAAAGTGTAATAGCAAACATCATTTATATTTTATGAGGTCAATACCAAGCGAACAGGTGCATCGAACAGAGTTTTCCTTCCCTTATTCGCTTGGTCTGACCTCAGAAAAGTGTAATAGCAAACATCATTTATATTTTCTGAGGTCAGTACAAAGTGAACAGGTGCAACAAAATACCGATGTGAAGTAGACGAACGAGAGCTCCAGTGAACTCAAGATGAGTCCATGCTGATCTAACTGTCATGTTGTGCCCTCCCATCACCTCCCCTAATCTAGGGGGGGTGGTACCACTGCTTTTCCCTCCCACGTCTACGTCTCATGAAAACGCATGGATGTACTCCAACCCACCGCCTCACAGACCACTCATCAGCCAGAACCTAGGCCGTGCTTTTCAAGAATTTCCATCTAGTCTATTTAACCAGCAGCTTTTTCAGAACCTCCCTCAAGGTTTTGCATAGCAACTACAAGAAGCTTGGAAAAGTGGTGATGCCTTTCCAGGGGACACTCCCGCAGCACCAGAGCAGGACCGCATCCGAGCCCTCCTCATGAGGTCCCCCCTTGGTCCTCCCCCGATGGTACCCTTAGCGTTCTCCACTGACACAGCCCAGGAGTGGATGATATCAACACGGGAGTCAATCCTCGAGGTAAGCTGTTGGTAATTCTGTCTGTCTCAGGTGTAGAAGAGCAATGGAAGATATCCCACACCTTTTCCTCAACTGCCAAACCAACACCCCCATCCTTTCCCCCTTAGTACCAACCCTTGGCCACCAATTAGGGTGGAAACAACTACTCTTAGGGTACTCACCTGGCCTCATCTCTTAGGGAAAAATTCTTATGGATTATTTAGAAGCTCAGAAATTCTTTCCTTTTTGTTCCCAATTTTCAAGCTCCTAGTTTGAAGATCTTATTTTTTGGATGCTCTGTGCAAGATAATAACCTCAAGCTGGAACAAATGAGATCTACAGGCAGAGAGTCTCAAACCTCAAATACTTTGGATGCAAGAAAGGTTGAAGACCTACAGGGATTGCTCGCCGAGAATGGCTCTCTAGATGTTATCTATAATTGGGTACAGGAGATGAAGGATGAAGTGCTTGAGCTAGTCAGCCAATATGAGGAAGCCCTGAACTTTGCTAACAAGCTTCAGGAAGAGATAGACTGGCTATGAAGAAAAAGGATTAACTTATAACTATTTATTGCTAGTTGTATCCCCCGAAAATTAGTAGACCACATTTTGTAAAGTTTGAAACTTGGCCTTTGGGCCTGTCCCTAGTGTTTTCTAACTCTCATCCCCCTCCATGGGTGTTAAATTGTAATTTTTCTTCTCCCTTATAAATTCAAAACACGTATTTGGTTTTTTTTTTAAACAGGTGCAACAAACAAGGTTCACCTTCCCTTATTTGCTTAGTACTGACCTCAGAAAAGTATAATAGTAAACATCATTTATATTTTTTGAGGTTAGTACCAAGCGAACAGGTGCATCGAACAAAGTTTGCCTTCCCTTATTCGCTTGGTACTGACCTCAGAAAAGTGTAACAACAAACATCATTAATAAAGACAATGGTCGCTACCAAGTGAACAGGTGCAACAAACAGGGTTTACCTTCCCTTATTCGCTTGGTACTAACTACACAAAATACAAGTGCACAAAAGAGTAGTAGCATACCTCTGTGTGTAGAGTTTTGCGTCACTAAAGCACTACTGAACAGGAGTAAGAGGAGGATGCGCAAAAAGGAGGAGCACTAGAGAGTAAGAGAAAATGCGCAAAAAGGGTTGGGAGCACAAAAGAGATGGTTTGCTTATCGCATAGCGTCGACGGGGGTAGAGTTAAAATGATGGGAAGTACAGGATGTGAAAAGAGGTAGAAGAGCGCTCATCTGGGGTGAGGGTATATATACTTAAAATGTTTGGCAGGGGTACTGCCTCTAAAGTTAAAATGCTTACCTCGGCGAGGGTGACAACTTCACTTATACGCATGATTACACCCAAGATTATGGTTGGTAGATCGTACTGCCAGTCGCATCTCCATCTCCAAGTAGAACAAACAGATCGCCGTTGCCTTTGCCTTTTCTGCGCTCTTTCCCTTGGTCACCTCTCGTGATCCTACGTTTAGAGTCAAACGCCGATTGCCCTTGCAGTCGCCATCTCCATCTCCAAGTAGAACAAACAGATCGTCGTTGCCTTTGCTTTTTTTGTGCTCTTTCCCTTGGCCACCTCTCCTGATCTTGCATTGAGCGACCTCCACTGGTTTGAGTCCTTTGCTGCCGCATCGCCATCACCCTTGCCTTCGCCTTTTGTTCCTCTTCCTCCTGGCCACCTTCTGGTTTTTGCTCTCAATGACCTGCGACATCACCATCCAACTCGGCCCCATTGGATATTGGAGAGACAGGTTCTTTCTCCCTCTCTCTCTCTCTCTATCTCTCCCCTTCCTGTGTGCTGTTAATTGTGTGCGCACCGAAGCCACTACGTTACGGGGTTAGAGCACAATGGGAACAACACTCCAAGGGTCAAACAGTGGTTGTTAGGGTAAGATTATAAGTCTCGCACCGCATGGTTGGAATAATTACTGCTTATGTGACCGTGCCTGAGTTTTTATTCAATGTTATGTTTGGGCATAGTGCGTGAGTAGACTATATATCTATTACTGTTAACATTAAATGCTCTATTCTAATCCACCTATTCCGAATGGACTTGGGTCAGAACCAAGCGAATAGGGCCCTTCGGAGATTCTTGGGGCCCCTATTCGCCTGGTTCTGACTCAAGTGACGTCACCTATTATGACATTAGCGCATGGGACAGAAGCAAGCAAATAGAGATTATGAGGGATACTCGAGGCTCAATATTTGCTTGGTTATGACACCATATACATACCAATTTTGAATAGTAGTTTTGGCTTGCTTTTTCTTTCAGTCATGGGGATCATACTCCTAGAGACAGACGTTGTGGGAGAGGATACATGTGAAGAAATACTATTCACGTTCTTATACAACGCTCGTGCTCATCATCGTGCACCAGAACTATCAGGAATGTTTAATGCAGAGTTTTCTATACAGAGGATTATAGATTGCTCATTTGAGTACCTACAAACCCATTTTCAACAGTATGAGGCAGTCATTTGTGACAATTCCATGACAGTTGATGGCATGAGATATGTGCACCCAACCGACCTTGACCCTGACAAGAGGTGCTTCAAGGAGACCGAATCGCAGTCTAGAAAAGTGTCCCTCCAATGCACTGCTTGCACAAGACACGTGTATGAAACACTTCAAAAAGTGTCTCTTAGTGGAATTCTACCACGGGTTTGTTACTTATACTTGCAGACAGATGGTGAGTCAGAAACTTCCCAGTCAACAACTTTTGGTAGTTGTCCATTGGCGCAAGAGGAAGAGGTAGAGGATGTGGAGATGCAGTTTGACCTAAAAGAAGAGCGGATAAAGGTATTAAAGGAAACATTTGATGCGGGCTTAACTCTTACTTCTCTTGTGTATGCAGCAATAGGGTGCAAGCAAGAAAGCCCAAATAAGGAAGTGAATTTGCCTCTGAATTGCGCTCCCACCTTTGCTATGGCGGGCGACACCCACTACGTTCTGCTCACAGATATCATGCATGAGATGAATATACGGGAGGACTACTACCTAGCTGCAATTGCGGGTTTTTGTGAGGCAGACATGGGATTTGTGGATGATGATGGAGTGAACCAACATCTTATTGCTGACACAGCTATCCACGACTCACAGTTTACTTCAGGGTGGCAACTGATCAAAGATACATTCAATGAAGCGAAGTTCGGAGAGGTCAATTTTCCAACAGATGAGCAGTTTCAATCGACAACAAAACAACTCGAAAAACATGGGTAGGCCCGTGGCACCTAGAGCTTAAGTAATGAATAGTCAGTCTATTCACTTGTGGAGAAGGTCGACGTTGAAAATGGATGAGAATCAAATGGTAATTTTTACAGGCATTCATATGGTATTGGAGATGGCCAAGTGATAAAATATCATGGTCAATCTTTTTGTTGACAGGTGCTAGTGTATGACGATAGTTTCCTTAGAAGAGTGAAAGGGTCACGGCAAGGGCTTGTCACTAAAGTACAAGGCAAGGATGCGGCGTTGTCTCACTACATCGAGCGTTTCAACCACAAAAGGTTTGTAGAAACAATTCAAGTACTTGGCAATTGTACTCATCTCACTTACATCCCATAAATTCTTTACTATTTTTTTGTAGATCATAATATACCACAAGGAATACTCCAAGGACAATGCAAAGTTTCCATTGTTTGTGATGAAAGTTATTACAAGATTGTGTGGTAGGCACCCCCTCCCACTAAACGCAGAAAGACTAATTTTGATTGAGAAACAGTTTGCTCTACGCGTCTTTGGCATTGGGTATGGGTGCCAAGCACTCAGAGCCCCCTATTTCATGTCCTACACAGCTTAGGCTCTGGCTCCAGGGGTTCAAGACCCGGAGAGCTTAGATTTATACAACAAGCGATTGTTTTTTAGGGAAAGAAGATGCATGATGCCCGTAGGGATGCTGCCATCAACAGAGGAACGAGCTCGTCTACACAGCTTGCACATCGAAGAGGTACAAAGTGAGGAAGAAGGAGGTGCATCGAAAAGGATAAAAACGGGACTCAGATCCATCTTCTCCCTCATGTCCATCTTTTCCTGCTCCTTACTCGTGACTGTCGTCACCTCGCATGGCGCTCCCCCGCATTTGAATTTTCCCAAGCCATCTGTTTCTTCTCTTTGCAGATGTGTTGTAAAGACCGTGTAATTTCTGAACTCTTAAGAAGCTCCTTATGTCTTGCTCTATGAATTAGTCGTCTATAAGTCCATTAGTGTAACTCTAATAGGCTATTGGCCTTATCCTTTCCTCCCCCATGTCTAGTGTGCTTAAAATAACATGTTCATGCCATGTAGTTGGTTTTTTCCATGCCTTGTGTGGACCATATTGATAGTGAGCCATATGTCTTGGCAAAATATGGACCATGGTTGAACAGTATGTGCTGCATTGAAATAAAACAAAATGGTCAGTAGAGTACAATTTAAAATCTTGTTTTGTATATGTAGAATGCTAACTCACCATGTAATGTGTGATATGTTGCCCACCCCACCCTGGAAGGTAAGCCTTCTTCCAATCCAGCAAGGCTGCTTGAAATTATGTGAGCTTACTTTGGTCCCAAGAATGCTGCTCAACGTAGTGGAAAATTTTATCTAGTGATTTCCACACGTTCGCCTTGTGATTTTGGATTGCCCCATCACCAGCATTGTCTTTGACCATTTTATGCAACTGTTTCCATTTGTTGAACAGGTTTCTCCTTTCTTCTCTATCTGAATCTTTGAGGCTAAACCCAAGAAACCTTCTGGCCTTCATGCCGCCTATCGATGCTTTCCTAGGTACCTTGTAATGACTTTGAGATATCTTAGGGTCTTCTTCGATTTTGACATTGCCTCCATGCAAACCAATGTCTGAGAGCACTCCCTCTAATGCTTTGAACACTCTTTTCGACTCACTCTCGGGCTTTTATGTCCATGCAAAACATATGTACAAATGAACCACCTTTTCAATTATTCGACAGAGTGCATGAAGTGTACAGATGTGAACTCTACTCAAAGGAATATCAAGCACTGGCGTAAAAGTTTTATTTT
Source organism: Adiantum capillus-veneris (assembly GCF_014529385.1). NCBI lineage: Eukaryota > Viridiplantae > Streptophyta > Polypodiopsida > Polypodiales > Pteridaceae > Adiantum > Adiantum capillus-veneris. The sequence goes on from NC_140955.1 coordinate 36,888,264, forward strand.
GAAGATGTCTATTGGGAGCTCTATTCCATTGCACACTCTCAAGAGATTGTACATCAGCCATGCAATATAAGCATGAATTTTCCACAACTGCTCCGTGTGTTATGTTGTACATATACTTAAGAGTCTTTAAGTCACCTGCCATGTGCCATTCCAGTGTATAGTCACCAAATCCTTCCACTGAAAGAACGACTCCATTTCTTTGTTCACTGATGATAGAAGGAATTTGGATTTGACTAAAAACCCAATCGAAGATTTCAAAAAAATTCTTATCAACCTGCAGTGAAAAACGAAAACACAAAATCAACAACCAAATAATCAATATTTTTGTTATTATAGAGTGAACGAAGTATACCTGAAATGATCCTAGAGTTAGAATGTTGTTTTCGAATTGCACGTTGAAGTATCGTGGATCCGCTTTCGTTAATGGATCCAGAGCTCTGTTCATGAGGGTAATGGTGACTCTCTCCAGCCAGCTTCTTGTTCTTCAGGACCTCGCACTCATCGAGCTTCAAAACAAACTTGAGAACCCCACCGCACTCCTCTCGACTGATGTCAAAAAAGTGAACTGCATACCTTTGCAATGCTTCAAGATCAACGAAGAGGTTGTTGTGCTCGTTAAAATCTACCTCTCTGTCGCCCTTGCCTAAGAACATTGCTTCAATATCGAATGGTGACCCAAGTTTCTCAAACACCTCATTGTTTACGTGCCGGCGAGCAGCCTTTACATGTGATGGCTTTGGCAGCAATAATCCTCTCTGTAGTTTATTTTGAGACTTTTTAGCTAATGCTTTGAAGAGTGCCATGTATCCCATCTACGAGATGCCACTTTCATCAAGTATTGCTTGTACTTCCATTGGTTTCAACTGATTCTCATTCATGAAGGAGGTAAGGAGCGTCCCTTTCAACTTATGAAATTTTTTCTGAGTTATCATCTCTTCAACTACTTCTTTTGAAACTAAACGATTGTAATGCACTCCGACATTGAAGCTTGCACCGTTTGAGTTTGGATGCAGTAAAGACTTGCCAAAAAAGCACCATGCGTTATGATCATGTATAGGAAATTGTATCTATTTTTTAGTGAAGCACATTTAAGACACAAAAGCAAAGACAAACTTCGAGTTACCTTAAAGCTCGTATTCATTTTTTCAGGTCACCACTACCAATCTTTATGTTCTCAATGTTGCACAGATCTCGTTTTCTTTTCCGACTACCAAGCACGGTGTCTTTCTTTCGCAAACTTGTGATCTTCTTCTCAAAGCTTTGGATTGTCTCTTTGTTTGATGAAATCTTTTGAGAGCATGCTTCATTAAGTTTCTTCAGCTACATGTTCTCCATCGCTAGGAAGTTTCTTTGCCTTTCCGCATTCAATCCTCTCATTTTCAAATGTTCGGTGTATTCCAATAGCCCATCCTTGCCATCGCCTGTGAAATGTAAGAGGTTATTGATATTAGCAAAGGGAGGTGGCGTATTTTTCATAGGATCCTTTGGATAAATAGACCCATCGGTCCACAAATCCAAATGATGTTCTTTGTTTGTCCTTCTAAGTTCTTTCTCCCGTTGAGATAAGAAAGACTCCTTCCTACGTGAGTCTGCAACGGTGCGTACTCTTGTAATACATCAACATGATGATGATGTGTGTTCTTTCTTTGGGTAAGTGTTAAAGATGAAGGGGCTAAGGATCGCAAGTTCAAATTGGTGTTTCATCATAAAAAAAAGTGTTCTCCATTCTTGGAGTTGATCGAGAAAAAGACACACTCAAAACTCATGAAATATCTCAGGTTTTAGGAGGGAAGACCATATTCTCAAGTTTAGAGTTGATAGAGTTCGTGTGGCTTATGTTTCTGGAGGGAACACTTGTAAGTTAGCATTTCAAATCATTAGTCATACGGTTAGTTGGATTCCTGACAAGAGAACGAAAGATAAAAATGATAAAGACGGCGGCTACCTACCAAAGAATGTCATGTTGGCTTTTTGTTGACGCAAAAAAATATCATATAAAATGCACAATTTAACATTTTCATTTTCTCTCTCTAAACCGACATAGCACTTCTTACAGCGCTCAAAAATGAGTCCAACTTTCTCCTAATGCTTGTAGACATAAACGCTACAACGTATGGTGCTAGTGCCATAATTAGATTATTGGAAAGAGCTTTCTGGGTGCAAGAACCAACCACACTAGCTTGTGAAGAGGATCTTAAAAAGAGAATGTAGCTCTCAAGAAATAAAACAAAGAGTTGCGAGCCTTGGTGGTTGCACTTAAAGCAAAGCTCAATTGTAGGCAGTCAAAATTGTTAAGGCTTACCGCTCTCACCACAATCTTGTTATCCTTCCCGACTACATATGGCTCGCCATGCCTGTTCAGTTCGGCTTCGATTTCAACGCCAGTGCAGAGGCCTCCGTTCCCTTTTTGTCGCCCATGAAGGCAAGGAGGAGCTCAAGGTCTATCAGGCCGCGTCGCTTCAGACAGTAGACTATGTGCGTCTTGCACTTGACATGTTCTCGCAACTATGCGCTAACATCAATGATCTCACTTTCTGTGATTGGGTCCTTCCTTACTTCTCCTCCACCACCACCTATAATGACACGTTGTCGTCAGCGTTGCCCTCATGGCAACCATGAAAAAGTATTTTGACTATAAGTTTCATCTATGTTGTGGAATTCCGCAAGTCATGCTGGCAGGTATGGTGCAAGACTGGGAAGAGATCGATGCACAAACAGGCTTAAGACAGGGGGTTATGGCAAGGTCTTTTCGAAGTGGGCCTCCATGCTCAAGAAGATTACCGAGGCAATTTGTGTAGGAACGCCATCGACAACAAGTTTTGGTCTTAAATATACCATTACACTTCAGGCAGATCCGGACCAAAGTATCTAAGTGGATGGTTGTCACCATTCCCAGATCTTGATTGTCAATTGATAGTGAGCCGCAGGTATTGGATTATTTTCCTGTCATCGACATGGCCAACCTACCTCCAGGGTACATAACTGTGGATCTCAATGTGGATGACGATGGGAAAGAGCATAAGACCCTTGCTGGCCACATGGGCTACGACATCATCTAGGAAGGGGAGGGGATCGCTCTGAAGCTTGCTTGGGCAATTGTACTCAAGGCTGAAAAGTAGTAGTAATGATCATATAGCTTGCCATGTGTTGGTATAATGTAAATCTCACAAGTAAAGGTCACTTGGACTAGTGCATAAAGAGTTGGAACATTGTACATGGCCTTTTTTTTTTTACCATAAGCATGCTTTTGAACTAAGTAGGAGACAAATTCAGACATCGGCCGAGTCCAAGGGGCGCAAGGATTGACTCTTTACATTCATACAGAATTAGGGGAAATGATAGGGATGATATACAAGCTGCCACCATGTTATGATCATAATTACATAGCAAAACGCCCCTAGCCATGGGGTGACCCTCTCCCTATCTGTGGGTCCTTGTAATTTTTTATTTCCTTTTCATTAATTCAAAGTTCTACTTCCTTCAAAAGAAAAACACCCCTAGCCTAGGGGACAAAATATCACAGCATAATCGCCCTAGGATGTTGTCTATTTTTGCTCCAGTGTATGGGCTTGCCCATGATCACCTTACATCTTACTGAACTTCACTCTTGAGGACTTCGATTTCTTCCACCATGAATATACTTGGGAAGAGCAGCATTATTGACTATTCTGTCCTTTTCAAGTTCGCATATGTGCTACCATGTAGTATCATATACGTATGAAGTTTGGGAACCAAAGGGAATAGCTTCTTGCAGAGGATAGAAATCCTCTGTACAAATGAGATAAGAGTCACTAAAATACTCAAAAAAATGGTAATTCTGCAACTTGATTTTGCTACAACCTTTGACTCAATGCTGTGGGATTCTGTGGTTACCCTTCTTAAAATGCTGGCATTTGGCAATAGAATTGCTTCATGTATTCAACTGCTAGGGCAAGGGGATTTCTCTCAAATATCAATCAATGGCAGACTCTCTGAGGCTGTGCAGGTCTTTAGGTCAATGAGGCAGGGATGTCCATTGCTTTTTGCTGTTGCTACACATCCCTTGTTTTGCTTTCTTGCTGCTCAAGTCAGTGGGGGAAAATTAAAAGGCTTGCAGATTGGGACAGAACAAGTAGTTGCTTTGGGCTTTGCTGATGACACTTCAACATTTCTTCAAGGTTGAATTTTTGACAACTCCCTTGCCCTTCAAATTACAAAGATTTTACATAATTTGGGCTCGTGAATTTCAATAGCCCTATTCAAACCAACCCCAACACACACACACGTGCATGTGCCAGGTGAGTACCTTTGTATGGGAACTCGGAAAAGAGAGAGAGAGAGAGAGAGAGAGAGAGAGAGACAGAGAGAGAGTATGTGTGTGTGTGTGCACGCACGTATGCCAGTGTGTCCATCTGGCAATGTAAAGGTGAAGATAGATCCTGTGAGTATGCGCGCACGCACAAGTTTGTGTGTGCATGTATGGACACAAGCAGCTGAAACATTTTGTTACTTTACAAGCTCCTTGCAAGGAACATGTTTATGCTAATGTTCTGATAAACCAAAACAGTCAACAGTCATACTCAAAATACAATCATCACAAAGCACAAAAGCGTAAAGAGAGGCAGATAGCATGGAAATCAAAGAATTCTTTCATTCAAAACAATGAAAGCTCAGACCCAGCTTGCTTATGTTCAATGAAGAGCTGAAGGGCTCAAGCACGAACTTCCCATTACAAAGTTTCTACAGTAAGCAACAAAGCGGCATGCTTTCAGAGGTCTTCAATGCATACCGACAAGCATCACAAACTCCGGTGCAAGATAACAAGATCTCTTCACAACACCTTGCTAAGCTGCCGTCTTCTTGGGACTTCCCTTTCTTGTAAATGGAACTTTTTGTTGTGGCCTCTTCTCTCTCGGCGATGTAATACTGCCATTCTGTGATGAAGCTGCCCCTCCTATACCCAAGTCTGAAGGAGCACCAACCCATGATTTCCTTGATTGTGTTGTGTTTGGCATGGTAGAGCCATAAGCATTGTTAGACCCCCTTCTATCCTGCTATTCAAGCCAGTAACAATCTCTCTCTCTCTCTCTCTCTCTCTCTCTCTCTCTCTCTCTCTCTCTCTCTCTCTCTCTCTCCAGATAACTACATACAAACCAAATAAAAACTAATACTATATCTTGGTTTTTAACATCTTGAGTCTCCTAACATAGACAATTCTATCAACTACAAGAGTTGCAAAATTCTCCTTATATTGTGCCATGAGCTCAGAAAGAGAAATGTCATCTCTATCCAAGCTAATCAAGGGAAGTACAAACAGCGGGGAATCATCACGTGACAGTGGTACTGCTTCTAAAAGAGAAGTAACAACTGAAAATATACCTTCAGAAGGTCAGAATAGTCTGAACTTAGGAATTACAAGTATTGAACTCTAAACTAACAAAAAATAGACATCAAAAAGACTTAATCCTAAAAATCACACTTCACACGACAACTTCTAAAGACTAAGGCAAGCTAATTACTAGAATCGAATCCTACTAAGAACCTACATAGAAGAGGCAAAACATAACCAAAGTAGTACAAAGTTCAGAACTTGACAACAAGAGACCTTAAATTCGTTGCTTGTCCAAACAAGAAAAATAAGATTAACACCTTTATCATGCATAGCCTCTACAATAGCTATGACATTCCTACTCACGTCGTCAGTGCCCAAGAGTAGGTGCAGATTTGTATAGAGTTCATTCATGATTTGAACTTACTCTACAAAACCAACGAATTGAGTTTCTATCACTCTTCGGAGGTGATGGGCAAACTCGGCCATGATAAAGGCTAGCATTTGTGGAGCAAAAATACAATAAGCACTAAAGATCTAAACAACAAATTAGTGTGTTAGTAAGCTAAACAATAAGTGGGCTTTTAAGCTCCCCTCTTTTATCAAATTTACTACTAATTGTCTTTAACATTTCAAACGACGAAACACTCAAAATAAACTTACTACGATGCAAAAATGAACAAACATTTTTCATGATTCTTTTGAATGAGTATCCTTTCTCAACAAGTAAAGAAATAGGATGGCACGACTGAACAATAAAAGCACATATACCAAAACAAACTCAATAAAATCCTAGTTGAGAACAAATGACACCATATTTAGCAAAAAGAGAGATGTTTGAAGAAATGTGAGGAATATGTAAAAAGATAGAATTTGGCAAGAAAAGCAACAATTGGTGCCCATAGGGCTACCAAGTGTTCACTTGAAAAGAGAGTCACTAATAGCTATATATAAATTATCCAAAAAGAAACCTAGCCAAGATATGATTTCAATGTCATCCACAATCTTGGTGTCTCTTTCTCCCTTTGTCTATGTCTACATTCTTATTTTTCAACCATAGCCCGTCAAAGTGCAAGGCTGACTTTTATACCTACCCTTCTCAAACTTGTAAGCGAATAGAAATAAGAGATTTGACTCTGAATTTAAGATCCTCCAAATCAAATTTGCATATAGCATTGTAAAGTCAAAAGTTTGGAGACGTAAAGGAGATTATTTCTCGTGTATACTTCTTGCAAAGTTCAAAAAATTTATAACAAGGATTACATCAAGTGAATCATTTAAAATCCAACTTGAGTCAGTAGGTACATTTTACTTTCTTTATAAGAGTTTTTCAAAGTTCATTTACGCTAGGCAAAATGGCTTTGAAACAATAACTAAGCCATTTGGAAATCTCTCTTAGAGAGGTGTCACAAGAAGCAGCTATTTTTGTGGAACTTCCAAACGGTATACAAAAATCGTAATTTAAGATGGCACTTGAAATCAAAAGACTTACAAAAGTCTTAATATTTCAAGATAGCCTCTGGCATCAACAGATCACAACAGTTGTAAATTGGGGAGTTTACTTCACCTAACAAGCATTCTAAATAGAACTTTTTGCAAGTAGTAACAAAGTTACTAGAGCACTTATCCACGAAAGAGATTACAAAATCACAATGAAATTTCCTAAGAGCATGACGGTCAAAAGAAGATAAGCTATTCCTTGTGAAAGAACATCTGACAAGTTGGAATTCCACCTATTGTACATGACCATCTACATCTTTTTTTCCTTGCCTCTCTTCTTCTTCTTGCGTTTTTTGCATTGATTCTTTCTCTTCCAGAGGTATATGAGTTGCAGGGTACTGTGAAGCCTTTTGTCTCTCTTGAATATCTGTCTTTTGACTCTAACCTTGGAGCACAGACCAATGAGAGCATCTAGCTGTCATATGTCTTGCTCCACCACAAACAAAGCTGTGTCCCGGTAGTTCAATTAAGAAAACCTTATGCCCCATTCCTCCATGAACACTTGGGAGAGAGATGAAGCAGGTGGTGGATCCTTAAAAAAAGAGGGTGAAGGATAACTATTAGGGTAGGGGCTTAGACACACCACCCTTCCCAATCTTCGGCAAACATGGCAAATACTAGAAAGGGAAGGTGCATCCAAGGAGTACTAGAATGGACCAATCTATCCATGCTGAAGCCATGTGACTGAAACCAAGATGTCATCTGCCCATACCAACATGTTGTGTCCCCTTGTAGCGCTAGCTGTCGGGATGACTCAAGGGCTAGCCGAGCATATCTGTCTTTGGGGAGGTCCCATAAATCATGCATGAAGGAAACTGATCTAGTAAGGGCCTCAACTACGAGAGGGGGGGCTGCTAGCTCAGCTCGAATAATCTCATGTGGCACTGAGGCCTTAGCCCAAATCATCCGAGTTGCAGGGTACTGTGAAGCCTTTTCTCTCTCTTGAATATCTGTCTTTTGACTCTAACCTTGGAGCACAGACCAATGAGAGCATCTAGCTGTCATATGTCTTGCTCCACCACAAACAAAGCTGTGTCCCAGTAGTTCAATTAAGAAAACCTTATGCCCCATTCCTCCATGAACACTTGGGAGAGAGATGAAGCAGGTGGTGGATCCTTTGAAAAAAGAGGGTGAAGGATAACTAACTATTAGGGTAGGGGCTTAGACACACCACCCTTCCCAATCTTTGGCAGACATGGCAAATACTAGAAAGGGAAGGTGCATCCAAGGAGTACTAGAATGGACCAATCTATCCATGCTGAAGCCATGTGACTGAAACCAAGATGTCATCTGCCCATACCAACATGTTGTGTCCCCTTGTAGCGCTAGCTGTCGGGATGACTCAAGGGCTAGCCGAGCATATCTGTCTTTGGGGAGGTCCCATAAATCATGCATGAAGGAAACTGATCTAGTAAGGGCCTCAACTACGAGAGGGGGGGCTGCTAGCTCAGCTCGAATAATCTCATGTGGCATTGAGGCCTTAGCCCGAATCATCCGAGAGATCATAGAGACTAGAGGCATCTTCATCCATCAGTGCTACCAGATCTGCCCTGGTGGTCCGTTGAGGGTCCCCCAAATCTGAACCCCATAGAGCATAGTTGAAGCCACTAGAGTGTCAAAAAGCCACAACTTTGTTCGAGGTTCCTGAAACCGAACCTGCCAACACATCTTCTCCAATCCTCCCAAGGCTGCATAAGCTCTCGTCAATCTAGTCTCTGCTGCTCTTCTCAATGAAAACGTCGGTCCACTGAAGACTACCTCAAGATAGGTGTATGCATCTGTATACTCCACCATCTCTTGGCCATACGTAAAAGTGAATGATGACCTCCCGACCCACTGTGGTGTGGTATTAAACACCATAACCTTGGTTTCCCCAGGTTAACAAACAATCGACTATCGTGGGCAAATTGGACAAAGCATCTAGATGACGCTGCATCCCCTCCGGGGAGTCGGAAATCAACACAATATCATCAACATATAGCAATAGTGGTATCCATGTCCCTGCCAACTGTGCTCCTCTATCACCATCCCTCTCAATGTAGTCAGCAACCTCATCCACATACATGCCAAATAGTGTAGGAGATAGCAGGCAACCCTGTTTCACCCCAATAGTGGTGTGAATCAAATCAGAAATCCCTCTGGAGTGCGTACATGCCCCACTATTGACTTGTATAGAGCAATGATCCCCCGGATCAACTCTTTGGGTACCCCCATCTCCTGCAATCTGCGCATCAATCCAGCTATGGGCACTATATCGAAGGCTTTGCAGAAGTCCACAAAGCAACAATAGAGCCGTCTCCCACGTGATCTCCTCTCCTCAATAATGGTTCTGAGTGTCAGAATATGATCAAGAGTAGAGAAACCTCTCCCGAAACCTGCATGTCCTGTTGCCCGTACACCCTCTCTCTCTGCCCAACTACTCAACTGCTACTCAAGGATGGATGCGTACAAACGTGCCAATGTGTGTCCAATCATGATAATGCGGTAGTTATCAAGCTCAGTGTGTGGGTATGCTTCTGCTATTGCATCATGTAGTGTCTCTGTCAATATATAAGTGAGCTCCCCTAAAGATCTCCCCAGATCCTCTATGCATAAGCGTCTGTAAATACCATCTATGTAGATAGAATCAGTCTCTGAAGTAAAAGTGTATCGGGTATGTGGAGGTGTCTGTGCCAGTCGAGTAGTGTTGAACTGGAATGAGACAGTAAACGTGAGGAGAGCATGATCTACTGCTACTCCATGAATAGGACTACCACACCTCCCGTCACAAACGGGAGCGCACACGAATAATCAACAAGCTGAAAAATAAATAATCTTTCAACTAAACAAAGTTGAGGGAGCAGTTCGACACGGTATTTGGGTTGGTCCCCCCCCTTAAAGAGAACCTTTATTAGGGAAAATCTTTTTACAAGCACAAGAACCGGACAAAAACCCCTCCGTTCTATTCACAGACTCCATGGTCGTTCCTTCCTGTGAGGGAAATCCGAGAGACGAGCTCTCAATCCTTTTTCCCTCTGTACTCAGAGTCGAGGCTCCGCAGACAATTTCCGAATCCCGTTCCCGGAACTCCCAAGCATAGGCCAAGGCCTTCCCACTTTTCCTTCGCGATGAAGTACCTGCAAACGCACACAAACAGGGGACAATAATTTGTATGGCAAATCCACAATTGATACCTGTCCTCTTTGCACGGAAAAACGACCTCCGTGCTCCGTAGTCTCGCAATCGCTTGCTTCTCCTTCCCGACAGAATCCCTTCCTAAGCTAGCACTGGCACAATCTGTGTCCCAGAGAGGGGGCGAGTGTTGCTTTTATAACACCTTGGCCGTGGCAAGAATAGTCAGCCTCTCTACAGCATGGATAGCGAAGCCCATAGGGCGTTGGGAATAGCTGGAGGAGAGAGAAGCCTTGTGGCAGATTTACAGAGAGGAAAGAGAGTGAGCGCTGGCCTTTTTTTTTTGGCTGCCAGTATAGAGATCGCTGGTCCTTTTTTTTATAAGCTTTTGCTTTATTTTTAATGGGCTGCCCACTTATTACGTGGGCAGCTGATCACTTTTTTTTTTTAAATGTGGACCTGGACAGAACGCCATAAAACTTGGTGAGCTGAAAATTTATGCTATGCACTCACATTCCAAGCGTCCTCGGGTGTAGTTCTCAGAGCGCAGATGCAATGCAAACACAGATTCCTCGCAGGAAAGCGTCTACTTTTCCCGAAAAACACGTTAAAATATTCCACTTTTTAGGAAAAGCTTCTTCGAACCCATCTTTATTCTTGTGCTTGCGTCTTTACGCATATTCCTCTTTCCAGTTCGGATTTCCTACCAGATCAATGGAATACTCCCTTTCTCATGCTCTCGTCACCCATCACGTGACGCATCAGGAATATCCGTTTCCCGGTCTTTCCTTCCGAGCTAACGGTACAACCCCTTCGCGATGCTTAATGTCACCCATCATATGGCACATCAAAGTTGTCCGTTCCTGATGGCTTTTTAATAATTTCCGTAGATCTAAAGTTCCTAACCTTGTTCAAGTGCACACATTTAAATATCCTAATTTCAATAAAAAGAAATCACTCAGAAAAATAAGAAAATAGTCCATTTAGCAACATCCCTCTGGCTTCTAAACAGTTGTCCTCAACTGTAGTGCTTGTACATATCCTTCCAGAATCTCGAGATAAGATACTAATTCCTGCTCGATCGTCCACTGAGCATCTAGAGTAGAATAATTCTTGAACTTTACCATATCTTTCCGTGTAATCTTTCCGGACTTGAGTGGCCACTCCTGATGATGCATGATCTGCTCCGGTTGGAGTATTTCTTCCGTTTCCTCAACCTCAGGAGGTTCCTCTGCAATAGGTTGACTTGGAGGCGGTCCCACATATGGCCGGAGTAAACTAACATGGAAAGCATTGTGGATCTTCCAATTAGATGGTAAATCTAATCAAAATGTCACATCATTTACTTGGTCACTTATCTTAAACGGCCCATAATAACGATTGGAAAGTTTTACCACTTTCCCTTTATGAGTCGCTTGTATCTTTAGTCTTGCCAGAAGGAATCTGGACTGTTAAGTCAAAATTCCTTCTGTGCTTGTCTATAGCTTTCTTATGTTTCATGAGAACGCAAAATTGCTCTCTTAACTTGCCCGTAGGCTCTCTCCAAATCTCGAAAAAACTCATCTGCTGCAAAAATCTTATCCTTAGTGACAAGGATCAGTGGAAGCAAAGGCTTATCATAGAGAATCTCAAAAGGTGCTTTTCCCATAGACAAATGTACGGTATTGTTATACGCGTACTCCATAAGGGGCAAATACTTCTCCCAGTCAAACTATCTTTCTGACACATAAGATTCCAGCATATCCAATACTATGGAAATAGCGATCTCACTCTGCCCATCCGTTTGAGGATGATATGCAAAAGAAAAATTCAACTTCGTGCCAAGGTTATCACACAAGGCACACCAAAAATTTATTGTCATACGAGGATCTCAATCACTCACAATAGAGTTGGGCATCCCATGATGCTTAAAGATCTGTGCTAGAAAAAATCCTAGACATATGATCCGCTTTGATTGTTTTCTTGACTGGAATAAAGTGAGCTTGCTTGCTAAATCTGTCCACAATGGTCCAGATTGCATCATTTCTAGTCTGAGTCCTTGGGAGATCCATAATGATATCCATGGCAATATTCTCCCAGGTTGATCAAGCACAGGTAGAGGTTGGAGTAACCCTGGCGTCTTATGCCAATCATACACTATTTTTTGGCAAACCAAGCATTCCCTGACATATTGATCAATGTCTGCTTTTAGGCTTGGCCAAAAGAAATATCTTTCCAATGCTAAAGTCGTAGGGAGAATTCCCCGATTACCCGCATAGGGTGTAGCATGTGCTTCTTCCATAATTTTCTTTCTCAATGGTTCTACCACGCAAATTGCTTGGTGGTGATAGAGGTAACCATCCCGAATAGAATAGGAATATTCATTTTCTCCGTTCTCTAACTTACTCCAAATGGAGGAGAAGTCTAGGTCGTTCATATATAACTCTAGAAGTGATTCCAATTCTTGGTGATACACAGAAGTAACTGCATTCACCCTAGGCCGTTTAGACAATGCGTCAGCATCCACATTCTTACTCCTAGCCGTATGAAGGATCTAGAAGTGAAACATTGACAAAAAAGTGGTCCATCTCATATGCTTCTCGGATAATTTCTGTTGCGTAAGGAAATACCGGGAACTCTGGTGATAGATTTTGATCACAAAATCCGCTCCTAGAAGATAATGCTTGCAGGTGGACAAGGCGTGGATCACATCCATAAGTTCCTTCTCGTAGATCAAGGCATGTAGTTCTGCATCCTTAAGTCGTCTATTTTCATAAGCCATTGCATGGGCTTCTTGGTTAAGCATTGCACCGATGCAATCGCCTCAAGCATCGCAATGAACCTCAAATGGTTCCTTAAGTCTGGCACTATCAAAATAGGTCCATGGCTTAATAGATACTTTAGCCTATCAAAGGCACCTTGTTGTCTCGATTGTCACAACTCGGTGATGTGGCTGCCCAGTACACACACACCCTCTGGATAAGGATTGCAGAAATGATGACGTGGCTACCCAATACACACACACCCTCTGGAAAAGGATTGCAGAAATGATGACGTGGCTGCCTGCTGCTGAAAACAGCCCTGCAAATGCTGACGTGGCCTGTGGTACGGATTGATTGCTGACGTGGCATACCCGGATTCTGCGGCGCTTTTGGCGGACTGTCCTACGGCAGCTTTTGGGACAGATTTTTGCGCAGCTTTTGCTGCTTTATTCCATGCAAATTAAAGAGAGCTTTTAGGCCTTGCTTTAATACCATAAGAGGGTTTGAGAGAGAAAATTGGAAGTTGCTTTATTTTAGGGGCAGCTTTTTATGGACAGCTTTTGAAGCTTTTGGGGCTCTGCTTTTAGCATCCCTTGTAAACAATTTAATAAGTGGGCAGGGCCTCACAACTCAGAGCATCTAGACGGAGAGTCTGAGGGTGAGCGCCTGCCTGCACTCTTGTATTTTGAACACAGATTAATACAAAAAGAAATACCGAAAGGGACGCAAGTCTTTGGGGCCAATATCTCTAGGCACAGAACTCCGCCAGGCCAATATCGAATCAATTGTGAACTGTGAACTATTTTCAAGTGATTATTTGTGTCGTCGCGGCAGATTCTCGACTTGGAGTGTCCCAAGTCTATTACAGTGGTATCAAAGCACGGCCGATTTCTCTTCTACGGGAAATCGGATCCCTTTTTTTTTCCGCGGCACTTATGGCTTCAGGCAAAGATCAGTCGACTTCCTCTGCATCCGGAGATGCGGGAAGAGATCACGAAGAGGATTCACGCGGGGAGTATGGCCCGCCTCGGCCTACTCAGGCGGAGCTCGAAGAGATGGAGCGTCAACGATTGATCGGCAACGCAAGAAAGATGATGCTCAATTTTGCGAAGGACCCAAAATAAGCGAGGCCTCTTTCAATGAGGTGCACACACAGTGGCGGCAAACCACAGAGCCACCCCTCAAACCGGCTCTCAAGAAACCTCCCAGTCCCAAGACGTACAAAGAGCAAGAATTGGAAGAGGTGGTTGATGCACAAATTGCTCAGCTTTTTGACGCGTAAAACAAAGCTAAAAAGCATGAGAAAAAGCTGAAGAAAGGCGCTGACTTCCTGGGTTATTTGGGTCGTCAGTCTACATTCGAAAAGGCAAGAAAGCAGAAAAAGTGTGTACGATTTGAAGGAGTACCCAATTCTTCTTCTTCTTCTTCTTCTTCTTCTTCGAGTTCTTCTAGCTCCTCTGACTCGAGCTAAGAAGACAAAAAAGGTAAAAAGTGAAGCAAAAAGCAACGCTTCAGAAAGGGCAAGAAAAAGGCCAAAGAAGCCTAAATCTCGCCCCGTGGTTGACAGTTCTACAAAGGACTCGTCTTCAGACAGTTCGGACTCTAATGACAGCAGCTTTTACACAAAGAAGAAGAATTTTTATAAAGCCAACCAGTATGACTTTCTGAAAGACAAAAGCAAGAAAGTCCGAGAGTTTAAGGAAGGTGGACAGTCAATTAAATTTGACATGTTTTCTGGTTATAGAGATGCTTCGAAGGCTTTGTCTTTTATACAGCAGTTTGACATCGCTTTCTCTAGAGGACGTTACTCAGAGCACTCTAAGATTCGAAGAGTTTCCTCTTACTTTAAGGGGAATGCTCGAACTTGGTGGTCCACGCTTCTATTAAACAAGACAACACCAATTAAATGGCTGAAATTCAAAAGGCTTTTTATTTCTTCATGGCTGACTCGAGAGTATGAACGCGACATACGAATTGCTTGGAACCATCTTCGGATAATCAAGAAGGATACAGTGGACGCTTATTGCAAGAGATTCTGGAGCTCTTTTCTACCCGCCTCTTCATTTAAGGAGATCTCGTTCAAGGAACACATTGAGCGGTTTACCTTGGGTCTTCCTACAGAGATCCGAGATCACCGCTTGGAACAAAAGTCAGCTTCTATTCAAGAGTTGATGAGTCATGCGAAAGGGGGTTTTGCCATTCACTCAGGCAGTTTGACCTACCCCACAGATGAGATCATGACGCACAGAACTGAACAGGCAGTTTGACCTACCCCACAGATAAGATCATGACGCAGAGAACTGAACAGACTTTGGAAAATGAAAGTAGAAAGAAGAAGAGCACCCCAGAAACGAAAGAAAAGGATGCACGACCCCAGCTCACTCGTCGAGAGAGGATCAGCTATATCAAAGAGGGGAAGTGTTTTGAATGCGGGGAAACTGGGCATATCTTCGCAAAGTGCCCTAACAAGGCGCCGAATGAACAGGATGAAGAAAGGCCAGAAAGTTCCAAAGCAACTGAGAGACGTGGCAGAAAGGCAGATAAAAAGCAGAACTGGTACCACATTGCGTGGGGCCCGAACCGAATCAAATGAATCAAAGTACAAACTTTGCCGCTTTTAGGGCAAAGTGAAGGATTAGGAAGCCCTCTTTTTCTTTGATGAAGGAGCCAAGGCCAACTTCTTGTCACTTGAAATTGGCCGCTGATTTGGAATTACGCTCGACAGGCTGAGGCCATAGGCGGAGGTGGTTTGAGTGGCACCCGGACAGGATATTGCCAGCACACGAGGATTTCTACGTAATTTCCTTGGGAGAACCACAAGAACAACGCCGTGGTTCACTACCGGGCCGAGAAAACGAATTTGACAAAAGGAGGGCTCAGAGATTGTACTTGATGAACTTCAGTTTCTTTATTCACTTTTTTTTTGGGAAGAGAACTGAACGATGAATGAAGGTCGAATATGTTTTGACATGAACAAAGAACGCCAAGATTTTTCTCCACACTCCTGTCGATTGCTTTTCAGAGGGCCTGCCAGGCGAGTTGCCACCAGCTCGTCTCAAGGATCATACCATTGATCTGATACTTGGAATCGCACCACCGAACCGGCCACCTTATCGTGTGAGCCGAGCCCAGAGATACACCTGTTTGGGACACATTGTCTCAGCAACAGAAGTACAGATGGACCCGGCCAAGATAGAGATTATCCGTGATTGGCCCGCTTTGGAAAATGTCCATAAAGTTGAAAGCTTCTTGGCCTTATGTTCTTCCTACCGGCGGTTCATCAGAAAGTTTGCAGAGGTTGTTTACCCCTTTGCATTTGTAGACATTCAAGGGAGTCCTTTTCTCGTGGGGATCCACAAAAGTGACTGCCTTTCAAGAATTGAAACAAAATTTGACTACAGGACCAGTTTTTGAATTTGCCGGATTTGCAGAAGTAGTTTGAAGTATCTTGTGATACTTGTGATCGTAGTCTGGATGCGGTCTTAATGCAAGAAGGCCAATGTCATTACCTATGAGAGCCGATTGTTTTCAAGGCCAGAATTGATAGTGCAGATATGTGAGAAAGAGCTTTTGGCGGCTATCCATGCTCTTAGTCAGTGGCGACATTACCTACTCGGAGCCAATTCTATGGTTTTCACAGATGATGGGAGTTTACGCTACTTCTTGTCACAGAAGCAACTATCGGAAAAGCAAATGCGGTGGGCAAACATCTTGTCACAGTTTACTTCCGGATTGTCCATGTGCAAGGACAGAAGAAATTGGTGGCAAATACTTTTCCCCGAAAGCCGTTGGTTCTGGCTATTTCCACGATACATCATAGAAACTTCGAGGATATGGTCAGTCAGTACGCCACGGATACAGATTTTGCAGATGTATTCAGTCGAATACAGAAAGGAGAGATAGTAGCGGACTATTCCATTTGGGATGGCTATTTGATGAAGAAAACCATGTTGTGCGTTACACAGCCGTTGAGGGAAAAGGTTCTAACCGAATACTGTCCGTCTTTTTACGGGTCACCGCGGCATTGCTGACACCTTGAAAGGGGTAGAGAGATACTTCTTTTGGCCGAGACTCAAGGAGGATGTGGACGAGTTTGTGCGCAATTGCTTGGTATGCCAGAAGGTCAAGTTTGATAGGCATAAAGCACAAGGTTTGTTACAGCCTTTACCCATATCCACCCGCCCATGGGAAAGTATTGCAATGGATTTCATCTCCCGAGAACATAGCGTGGGCACGATTGTTTATTGCCCAGGTCTTCAGATTATATGGCATGCCTGAGACGATTGTCTTCGACAAGGACCCCAGATTCACGAGTTTGTTTTGGAAGGCCATTTGGGAGAACATTGGCACGCGGTTGCAGTTCTCGTCATCTTTCCACCCGCAGACTGACGGGCAATCTAAGATTACCAATTCAATGGTTTAAGATTTATTGAAGTCTTATATCTCGAATCAGAAGACTCAATGGGAAAAGTATCTACCTTTGGTGGAATTTGTCTACAACAACACGATACACTCTTCGACGAGGAAGGCGCCATTTGAGATTATTGAAGGTGCTGTGAAGGTTCCACCCTTCCTAAGCACGAAAGATAAGATTTTTGAAGCTGATGAGTGAACGCGCGACTTAGACACGGCTTTTGCCAAGGTCCGCGAGGCTTTGCAGAAATCTCTCGAAAGACAGAAAAAGGCAGCAGATCGCCATCGTCGCCATTTGAAATTGAAGGAGGATGATTGGGTGCTCTTACGTTTTGAGAAGGCACGCCTGAGAAAGCACAAGGGAAAGGAGAGGCTTTTTCCAAAGCTTAGTATGCGATACTACGGACCTTTCCAGATCTCCGAAAAGATCAATGATGTCTCCTTCTGACTGAAACTGCCTGACACTTGGAGGATTCACAATGCATTCCATGTGAGTCTCTTCAAACCTTTTAAAGGTGATGTGCCTGAAGATGGGGAGCCTGATGAGCAACCCCAAGTGGAAGAAAACGAGGATATCCTTGTTCCTGAACAGATTTTGGCACATAAGGACAGAAAGAATAAGGGTAGAGTAAGAAGGCGGTTCTTGGTTAAATTCAAGAACTATCATGCATTGGATGCGAAGTGGATGGAGGAGAACCTAGCAGATACTCCTCAGATTGTAAGACTTTACCTTGAAGCTTTTGGTTTAGCATAGTCTACTCCAAATGGAACCCCGAATTCAGCTTGGCCATAGATTTGGTGCAGTGGGTTGCACAAGAGGGCAGTTACTCTGCTCCTTTGTCAACATATGCCTCGATTTTGAATACTAGAGTCACTGATGTCTCTTTGAGCTTCAGGGATATTGAGAGCTGACAGTATTTTGTTGTATGACTTTATGAAATGGAATTCCCGAACATGAAACTGATTTGTTGTTTAAGTGCAGGAACTGATAGACAAAATGACTGCAACATTTTGGTCTGAATGATCTCGAATAGACATGGTTGCAATAGGGATTAGTCAATCGGGCATCTATGAGGTCCTGAGTGGATCTAGATGCAATTGCTAACTGCATTGCCGATAAATCATGGTCTAAGATCCGAATGAATGTTGAATGTGGTTTGTCATGTGATGTCAAGTGATGTCCTATGATGTCGTGTGATGTGACTGCCGATTGATACATGTGCTAGATGTGTGTTCCTACTGCCTTCGTACTAACAGTCAGTGTCTGCTAAGACAGTTTATGGCCTCTGTCTGTTTTGTAGGCGTATCGAGGGCGATTACAATGCTTTATAGAGGGGGGTATGTTACAACTTGGTGACGTGGCTGCCTAGTATACACACACCCTCTGGAAAAGGATTGCAGAAATGATGACGTGGCTGCCTGCTGCTGAAAACAGCCCCGCAAATGCTGACGTGGCCTGTGGTACGGATTGATTGCTGACGTGGCATACCTGGATTCTGCGGTGCTTTTGGCGGACTGTCCTACAGCAGCTTTGGGGACAGGATTTTGCGTAGCTTTTGCTGCTTTATTCCATGCAAATTGGAGAGAGCTTTTAGGCCTTGCTTTAATACCATAAGAAGGTTTGAGAGGGAAAATTGAAAGTTGCTTTATTTTAGAGGCAGCTTTTTATGGACAGCTTTTGAAGCTTTTGGGGCTCTGCTTTTAGCATCCCTTGTAAACATTTAAATATGTGGGCAAGGCCTCACAACTCAGAGCATCTGGACGGGGAGTCTGAGAGTGAGTGCCTGCCTGCACTCTTGTATTTTGAACACAGATTAATACAAAAAGAAATACCGAAAGGGGCGCCAGTCTTTGGGGCCAATATCTCTACGCACGGAACTCCGCCAGGCCAGTGTCGAATCAATTGTGAACTGTTTTGAAGTGATTATTTGTGTTGTCGCGGTAGATTCTCCACTTGGATTGTCCAAGTCTGTTACATCGATCACCACTTGAAAGGGATCTTCTTCCTTGTGAGGTCATGGAGTGGTCCTGCTACTTGAGGAAAGCCTTGGATAAACCTCCGATAGGAGGAACACAATCCCAAAAAGCGTTGGCCAATCTTGCACGACCTAGATCTTTGCGGGATCCATTCTCACTGGTTGTGTGAGAGTATATGGCAGAGATAATGTATCTCAGTGAGCAAGAACTCACTCTTCTTTGCATTCACACGTAACTCATGCTTTCGCAGTTCTTGAAACACATGTCCAAGTGCTTCCGATGTTTCTCCTCACTCCTGGAAAAGACGAGTATGTCATCAAAGAACACTCCTGTGAAAGCTCGGTGTGGGCTGAAAATTAATCCATCATTCGATTCAATGTGGCAAGAGCATTGGTCAAGCTGAAAGGCATTACCAAAAATTCATAAAATCCAAAGGTTGTGTGAAAGGCAGTCTTATGGACATCCTCAAGGGCTATGCGTATTTGATGATACCCGCTCTAAGTCAATGCGACTAAAGATACTTGCACCGTACAACTTATCAAGAATATCATCAATCCGAGGAATCGGAAAGCGATTCTGTAGCAGGGCTACAGTGTCACTTTCATAGGACACATAGTCAGTACAGTTTGTCTAGTCTGGTTCACACTGGACAGACTCTCTGGGCTGGACAGTGACACGTGGCACGGATACGGACGGTGGTCTAGTGGACATCGTGGCCAAGTCACCACCACTCAGTTTGGGGATAGACTGAAATGGCTTACATTTATGAGCCGTTGGTGGCTCTTTATGGTTGTACATATGAGTAGGAGTTGTTGGATCATTTTATCATCTTCTAGATATATGGTCCAGCGTCGTCGTTTTTGGATAGCGAGTTTATACACAGCACGTCTTCACCATCCCTGCACATCTGAGCCTCGACACCCCATTGTGCCTGTGAGTCTTGGGCTAGAGCTGAGTGTGTTGCCACGCCAGAGTCTGTATATCAATTCTTTGAGATAGTCGAGTCATATGTTCAAGTCTGATGTTGTGTCTCTGTGAGCTCAGTTGTTCAGTTGTTGTCTATTGTTCCTTTGTTTTCAGTCTGTTTTGAGTGAGATTGTCACGCACATTGCACTGAGCAGCACCCACTGTAGAGAGCACGACACACTATCCGCACAGGTGCTCTCATTTTGGCAATCACGATGGGACCTCAACTGAAGTCTCACTCTCTGTGAGTACAAATCGTCAAGCTAGTTGGTTTTTACCTAGCTTCGCCTACTTTGCCTTGCACTGTGTAGTCTGTTGATCTGGTCCTCTCTCGCCCTAGTCCAACTGGTCTGGTCCTCTCTCGCCCTGGTCCAACCAACCCTCGTCCCTGGTCTAGTCCCTCCTTGTCCCTATCCAGTCCTCCCTCGTCCCTGGTCCAGCCTGGGTCTAGTCATTTGCCTGGTCTAGTAGAGTCTAGACTTGTCTTCATCCAATTAAAGGTCTTCTTGCCCAAAGCTTGGTTGGATTTGTGGTAGATGCATGACACATACAAGGCGGTCATTAGAGCGTCAAAGCGCACTACTGAGTCCTCTAAAGTACTACAACAAAAGACGACCCTTGGTACCTAGTAGAAGTCCATGAACCTCATCACCCATACCTCCACATACGGCATCACCCATTCCTCCATCCGGTTCCACATCTTCCAGGTCACCTTCCCCAGTAAATCTCTCTCCTATTTTGTTACAGCAGGCTATTGAGCAACGGACTACTGAGCAAGAGGCCATGGAGGCGTTGGCCAAGGTAAACATCAAGTTTCCTACCTTCAAGGGACTCTCTTCAGAAGATGCAGACGACCATGCAAGGAGGTTTGTATCTCTCTGTAGGGGTCCTGGTCTTAATAGAGAAGATGCTATTTGGTACTCTTTCCATCTACCTTGGATGGCTTAGCAGACAAATGGTACAGTCAGTTTGCAGAGAACCATTTTGCAACTTGGGCAGCTTTAAGACAACAGTTCTGTGAAGCATTCAGGTCAGGTGACTACCAGGAAAAGGTTTTGGATGAGTTGGCCAACATGGTGCTCCAGCCAGAGGAGACTTTTGCAGAACTTATGACAAAAAGCAAGTCTCTGGTTGCCAAGCTTCCCCAGCAACCCGGTGAATTTATGGTTAAGAAGTGGGTGGAGAAGGCTCTTCCCAAAACTTCTCAGCAAAAACTCCGAGAGTCTCCGACCTGACGCCACTCTGGAGGAGTTCGTCGCAGCTGCTACTAGGATAGAGGGAGCTAGGAAGTTGTTCACCAACCCCCCTCACATAGAGACCCCCTCTGTGTTTTCTGAAAGTCCTGCTGATCCATTGACTTCTTTACGTAGGGAACTTGAAGCCCTAAAACTACAATGCGCTCTTCAAGAGGAAAAAGCAATCTCTCTTAGACAAGAGAAACCACCACATCTTGAGGCTTTGGATCAAATCAAGAGAGAGCTAGAAGAGCTTCGGTCGCAGCAGGAGACTAAGGCTATGGTATGGTGCAGCTCGTGTTGCTCTCCAAGGCATCCTCCACAGGATTGTTCCCTTCGGGCTTATTGTAACAAACTGCTGACGTGTCAAAGCCTAAAGAATGGAGCCAACTTATAGATGTGGCCGAGGGGCCTAAACCCTAATTTCTGCCAGAAACCTTAACTGCCGAAACCCTAATTTTGGAAACCCTAACCCTAAAACCTGCAAACCCTAATTCTAGAAACCCTAACCCTAAAACTGCAGAAAACCTAACCCTAACCCTAAGGGCAGCAGGGAGATTTGCGAAAATTGCGTTGGCTGATGACGTGGCAAGCTGTACGGATTTCCGTGATTCACATTGGCAGCTTTTTGGCTTTGCTTTTGGACCAGATGCTTTTAAGTTTGAAGGCTTTTCACTGTAAGTGCTTTTTAGGCCAGGGGTCTTTAAATATGAGGCTGGGCTCATTCTCTGGCATGCTTCCTAGAGAAGGTGTAGAGTCTGGAGTACCGGCTTGTACTTTGATGATGCAATATAAAGAAATACCGGAAGGGGCGCCAAGGTTTGGCGCTAATACTCTCTGGGGTGGAATTTCGCCACTCCGTGTCGCGTGTCGTCTCTCTCTTTCAATTCAGTTGTTATTGAAGTGCTAAAAGTCTGTTCAGTCTGTTCTTTTCTATTGGCACGTGATGCCCGCCTTGTGACGCTTATTGCCACTTCTGCGAAAAGTCTGGGCATGAAGACAAGGATTGCTACTATATCAAGGGATTGCGGCAAATACAACAAAGTCTAGGTCCTTCTCTCCAACGACAAGGGATAGCACCTGCATCCAACATGGTTTCACCCTATGGCCATCAAAACCCGATGCCACCTCTGCTGACAACACCTCCTATGCAAGGTATGTACTATGTACAACAACTTTGCATCCCCTAGCTTTTATCAGGCTAGTACTCCTTCAGTTCCCCAAAGCAGCATCCGGACCTATGCAGCAAGGGCCAAGACCACCTCGCCCCTCCAATAGGCCAATTTTGTGCTACAGGTGCGGGGAGTATGGACATTATCAGAGCAAATGTCCGTTGCCAGAAGGGTCCCCTCCTTGCCGACACTGCCTTGAAGCTAAGGATCACTATAGTAAGGACTGCCCAAAACACGAGCATCAACATCTGCAAGCACAAGCCAGAACCAGCAAGAGTTTACATTCCCAAAGGTTAACCTCATCACAATAAGCACCATTCCACAAGCCCCGCATTCCACTGTTGTAGTTGGCTCTCGAGACGAGTTGAAGAAGGTGAAAGAGCCTGCTGGTGTGCTCACACAGGCACAGAGAGCTGCTCTTGGTCTTAGCCTTCCTGGCGGTCCAACTTTTTTGTCGCCACTGACCCAAATGAGTCAAACTCTCTTAGTAGCTGGCAAACCAGCCGGTAGTGCCAAGAGCCAACCTACCTCTCTTCTATCAGATATTGATGGTGCTTTCATGGAAGCAGTAGAGGACTTGCAGAAGCTTAAGATACCAGAGCAAGATCTGATCAAAAGAGAGAATCCTACAGCAGAGTCTATCTTGAAAAACACCTTTCAGCAAGTGTCACTGTACGACATGCTTCGACTTGATGCAAATTTTCGAAGTGACACCCTTTCCATCATCCAGTCTCTGTATCCTGGTGCAGGGCCTAGCGGCGGGCACCTACCTGTACAGCCTTTGGAGTCCTACATGATTTCTTATCCAGCCGCTCCCCTCACTAACTACAAAAGTCCTCGTCTCACTATGTCTATTCTTGGGCATCAATTCTCAGGGGTCATAGTGGATGGTGGATCTGGGATCAATCTGATGCCAAAATTTACTATGTCGGCCTTAGGTCTGCAACCTACCCGCCCTGCTCCATTCACTGTTACATTACAGTCTACCCAATGGGCATAGTAGAGAAGGTGCCTCTGAAGGTACAAGACTTCACATTTAGCTTGGATTTTGTGGTGGTCAGTCTTCCTCAGGTGGAGGGAGGATTTCCTTTGCTTATTGGTAGACCATGGTTGCGGCATACTAAGGCACTTCATGATTGGGGAAACGACGCCATGTGGATACATACTCCTGGCTCCCCATGCAACCAATTCGACTTGAAGGAGGTATGGATCCAGTGGTTCATCACAACTCATTGTCAGTACAGTCCAACCCCGACCCCAAGCAGCCCATCCTACCTGACGGGTCTGATAAAGACCTGCTGCTGCAATGGTTGGAAGCTACCACATCGATGCCATGCTATGTGGTCTCTATTCAAGCCTCTCCTGTGTCTGTAACACTCTCTCTCCCAGCTCCTCAGGCGGGCACCAGTGTCCCAAGCCCTACAGCAGAAAGTGTGCCAATCAAAGAAGTAAGTTGTTAGTCCATGATGCCCATGATTCAAGTGTTCCTCTGATGGAAGCCGCCGGCCTTGGTGAACCTATAACACATCACCGAAGGGGGAAGAAATCCCCTCTGCATGAGCTCGCCAATGATCTCCCCCTTCCTCTAACATCTCCTAGGTCTAACGCCCTGCCCCCTCTAAAACACTCTGCTATGTCTGTGTCTGAAGATTTACCCTTCGAGGAGCTTCCACCAGGATGGTTACAAGAAGAGTATGCAGAGTTTCCAATCGATCAAAAACCAGCTCATAATGTCTCGAAGCTCCAAGAGGCCGCTCACTTTTCAACTTCCGAAGCACCCTCCACAGTTACACCTCCTGACCCGGTCAAAAAAGTCAACCTGGGCGACCCTGACAACCCTCAGCACGTCCTCTTAGCACCTTGGTTATGGGAGCATCCCACATTACAGTTTCTTTTATACACTCTTTTAAAGATGTTTTTGCTTGGTCCTACAAGGATTTGGAAGGGATCCCACCAGAATTGGGTGTCCACACTATCCCTCTGGCTGAAGGGGCTAAGCCTGTCAAAGGCCAAGCTTACAAGCTCAACCTAAAGTATGCAGAGGCTATCAAGTCAAAGCTCGAAAAAATGCAAGAGACAGGGATCATTGTACCTGTGGAGCACTCTGAGTGGTTATCACCCATGGTGATAGCGCCTAAGAAGCAGTCCAATAGAATCCGAGTGTGCGTAGATTACCGCGCTCTGAACAAGGTAACTATCCCAAATGGTTTTCCCACACCTTTTACTGAGCGGGTGCTAGAAGATGTAGCAGGGCATGTATTGTACAGTTTCATGGATGGGTTCAGTGGATACAATCAGTTGGGCATCCATCCAGGTGGTCAGCTGAAAACGGCCTTCGTGACTCCCTGGGGTATTTTTATCTACACTAGAATGTTGTTTGGGTTGAAAAACGCTCCACCTTCCTTCAATCAAGTAGTATATCTCATATTCTGTCCTTTACTTACGGATCATCTTCGCATCTTCATGGACGATATTTCGACCTTCTCAGGTGCTCAATGTTCAACCCCAGTGGAGAATCTAGAGGAGCAACTCGCTCAGCTCTCTGCTGTCTTCCTCAGGTGCAGAGAGGCGCGCCTAAAGCTCAATCCTAACAAATGTCATTTTTTGGTCACTGAGGGCACACTTCTAGGCCATGTGGTGTCTGCCAAAGGTTTAGCGCCTGACCCAGAGAAAATCGTGGCCATCTTGAAGTTACCACCTCCCAAAGGTGTTCAGAGTTTTGTAGGCCACACAGGCTATCATCGCAGGTTTATACGAATGTATGCACAGGTGGCTCAACCATTGACCCGACTCACTAGTGCTACTGTACCCTTCAAATGGTCAAAACCGGAGGCTGAAGCATTTGCACACCTCAAAAAACGCCTCACTGAAGCACCTATTTTAGTGGCTCCAGATTGGTCTCTCCCTTTTCATGTGCATACTGATGCCAGCCAACTGGTTGTGGATGTTGTGTTGACTCAACCTAGTAAGGAGTACAACCTGGATCGCCCTGTTCACTATGCAAGTCGCCTACTCACCAAAGCAGAGCGCAACTACAGCACCACAGAAAGGGAAGGCTTGGCTATGGTGTATTCTTTACAAAAGTTTCGCCATTACTTGTTAAGGGTTCACTTCACTATTATCACGGATCATCATGCGCTACGCCATTACTTGTTGCAGGAAGAGTCTGGAGGTGGCTATTGATATTCCAAGAATTCGACTTCGAAGTAGTTCTTAGTCCAAGCAAGCGATACGTCATGGCCGACCATCTCTCTCTCATACATACAGGTGAGCCCAATACTGGGGTTGATGATGACTTTCCAGATAGTCATCTCTTTAAGGTCGACACTACCCCAAAATGGTATGAAGATGTGTTACATCTGCTCTCTACTGGCCTATATCCTGAGAATGCTTCTCCCTTGCAAAAAAGAAGACTCTTGTTGAAATCTAGACCCTTCTCTCTGATTGGCGGACAGCTCTACAAATTTGGGCCAGATGGTGTGTTGCGCAAGTGTGTCTCTCATCATGAAGTAGACCACATTCTGGAAGATGCACACAGTGGTCCTATAGGTGGCCATTATCCTGGTCACATCACGGCGCAAAAAATCTTACAAACTGGCTTATGGTGGCCCTATCTTTTCAGAGATGCTATTGCTCGCGTCAAAATTTGTGATGTCTGTCAGCGAAGTGCACCCAAGCCTAGCAAGCAATCCAATCGCCCTCTGCAGGTATCTATGGCGTGGTTGCCCTTTGAGCGATGGGGCTTGGACTTTGTTGGTCCAATCACTTCACCTGCTCAACCCGGCAATCGTAAGTATCTCCTAGTAGCAGCTGATTATGCAACAAAGTGGGACAAGGCGGTGGCTACCATGGACTTTACAGCCGCCACTGTCGCAAAATTTTTGTATGAAAATATTTTTGCAGGTTTGGGTGCCCTCTGGAAATCACCAATGATCAAGGTAGTCATTTCGTCAACGACCTAATCTCCACACTCCTCACGAACTACAAGAATTTTCATCGCAAATCTTTCTCTTACTATCCTAGAGCAAATGGGCAAGCTGAGAGCACTAACAAAGTGCTAATCACGCTTCTCAAGAAAGCTTGTCACCTGCATCCAACTTCTAGGGCTCAGGCTATCCTCGGCACGGTTTGGGCTTATCGCACCTCCTTCAAGGCAATCACCAACTACTCCCCTTTCTAGCTAGCTTTCGGTTTAGAAGTAATTGCACCATATGAGTTCAACTCAGGTTCAGCAAGAGTGGGAAGTGTTCGCGTCACAGCGGGGATTGCTTCCGCAAACCTCTTTCGTCTCTCACAGTTACAAGAAAGCAAGATGTTAGCTTCACATCCTCTCCAAGTCGAGCAACTTCGCCGCAAAGCGTGGCATGATCGCCATCTCAGAAAGCCGAAAATAACGCTAGGAACATTGGCGCTACTCTATCAAGCGAAGTATCTGAAAAAAGCTAAGAAGCTAGTCCCAGCCTGGCCATGGCCATTCATGGTACAAGAAATTTTGCCACAAGGAGCAATCCAGTTAGTAACTTTGGACGGTGTTCCATTGCCGCTAGTAAATGGCTCCAGAATCAAGTGCTATTATCCCTCTAAGTAAACATCGGAGTAAACAGTCTACAGCCATTTCGCCAGCTGGTAAATGGCTCCAGAATCAAGTGCTATTATCCCTCTAAGTAAACATCGGAGTAAACAATCTGCAGCCATTTCGCCAGCTGAAATCGTTATGCCTAATGATAATTCTCCCATTTCTCTTCTCCCCACTACCTTCCCACCAAAACACCCGTTCTATTACTGTCTCTGCAACACTCTCAGTCTCTCTGCTATGCCTGTAGAAGTCTCCACAATTCCTCCTAAGGTATCCTTTCTCCACTGTAATTGGGATACTTGTCTCGAACTTCTTAAAATCCAGTCATTCTTTCTCCAAGTGTGAACCACATTTCTATCATGAGCATTTCTATCATCGGCGTTGTTTTAGTGTCGTTTGACGTTCTTACTGGAATCTCTAAAGTTGAACTCCTCAGCTGGTCTGTTCTGTGATAATTTCTCCAAGTTCCCACGCTTCTCTCTGTAGCACGGAGTTGTCTGTCTCTAGTGTCCTGCCGCCCCCTACCCTGTGCCCTTTGGCCTTCCTTTGTTGTCTTTAAGGCAAATTTGACCTCTACTTATTTCAAGGCGGCTCTAGTTGCAATCTCCTAATGAATCCCAACTCCAGGCCAAAGCTTTACTGGGCTCTGCAACTTATCAGTATAACCCATGTCTTGGTTGTTGTCTTGGTTGTTGTCTTGGTTGTTGTCTGTTATACTACAATGAGCCTGTGATGCCCTCTCTTTCTCCCAACTAGCCCCTCTCCCCCATATCGCCCCCTCTCTTCCAATTCGTACCTCCCTTTTCGCTTTTTCCCCTCTTCCCCAATCCGCCCATCTCCCAGTTCGCCCTTTTCTCATATTTCCCAATTCGTCCCCCCTCTCCATATTCGTCCCCCCTCCCAGTCCCAATTCGTCCCCCACCCCACTATCCCAATTCGTCCCCCTCCCCCTCACCAATTCGCCCTCTCCATATTCGTCCCCCCTCCCAGTCCCAATTCGCCCCTTCCCCTCACCAATTAGCCCTCTCCATATTCGTCCCCCCTCCCAGTCCCAATTCGTCCCTCCCCCTCCCCCATTCGCCCTCTGCCAATTCGTCCCCCTCTCCCAACTCGTCCTCTTCTCCTCTTCCCCAATTCGTCCCCCTCTCCCCACTCGCCTTTTTTTTGCTCTGCCCAATTCGTCCCCTCACCTCTCCCAATTCGTCCCCTTCCCTTTCTCCCAATTCGCCTCCCTCCCCTCTTCCAAACCGTCCCCTTCCCCTCTTCCCTAATTCGTTCCACCCTCTACCCCAATTCACCTCCCTCTCCATCTCTCCCAATTCGCCCTCTCCAAATTGGTTCCCCTCCCAATCCAACTCACCCTTTTCCCCCTACCCAACTGGTCCCCCTCACCAATTCGCCCTACCCCTCCCCTTGAAAAACTAGGCCGTCCGGGTTTGTCAAACGCAAACTCGACCTCTACCTTTTTTTTTAGCGGCTTTATTCGTGAGCCTTCCCTCCAAAGTAACCCTAATCACGCACATCTCTCGCCACTCTTCGCAATTCGACCGCTTGCCTCTTCGACTTCTTTCAGCAGTTCGGCTTCTTCGCTTCCGCTCCAACAAAAAGCAGTATACAGTAATTGAAGAGTTATCACATGTATGCAAGTGTGGATATGTATGCACTTGTGGATCAGTTTTTGAGTCTGTTCAGTGTCTAACGTTCTTCTAGCTCTGCATTGGAACAACTTCAGTCACTCGACAAGGTGTGCACATCAATTAGTGTCAAAAGATTTGCAATTATCATGGCAGATAGTAGCAAACCCTCCAGAAAGCAGTCAAGAAGCCACCACCTGTCACAAGGATGTGGCAACTGCTAACCTTAGTTGTTGGCTTCTTTCCAATGATTTTTATTTAATTTTTGAGACCCTCTTTTTGAAGTTGCAAATGGTCGGACATTGTATGGCTAATGTGAACGGTAGTTTCAACCGCAGACGGGAAGTTGGTCTGCATTGGAACTCGTAAAGTAAAAGGATGTCTAGGCTCAGTTCAAGATCATGTAGGTACCCCCATCGCACTTAGCAAGTTGGTGGATACTAGGAAGTGAACTCAATAAAGGCATAAAGTCAAGGTGGGATCACCAACAGAAAGTATCCGATAGTTGGGCCACGTTGCACTTTCGAATGCGGTCCCAATGAGGATAGATGGTCAGATGACCAGTGGGAGCCCAACATAAGCATCTCCTAAAAATTAGGAAACTGCTATTTTGGGCCGTTAAATCTGTTCGCGTCATTAGCTTCAAAATGACAAGGGAAACATTTTATTACTCTGTTGCAAAGTCAATTGATGCACCAGTTGAGAGATTTTTAAGCAGGAAGCGCAGTGTGGGGAAATTGCATGCATGAGTGCCAAGTGGCACTTTTTGGCCAATTTACCAAGTTTGGGAGAACAGAACTCGTAACTGACTTTTTGGAGCAGTTTTGGAGGCTGATAACTGTGATTTTCAGCCATTTCTCTCCATTTTTTGACCTTCCCGTGACTTTACCTAGGACTAAGGAGCTCATTTTCAGCATTACAAGGCATCAGATGCGTGTTTACATGGCTGTTTTGCTGCGTTTTCAACGATACGCAGGTTTTGGCAGCCATGGAAATCTTCCCCTATTTGCATCTATTTGTTCACACATGCATTACAAGTCAAGCATAGAAGAGGGGGCACTCGATTTATGCTAGGGGATGCTTCATTGAGAACCTGTCACAGGTTAAGAGCTATGGAGTGCTTTCTTTCCCTCCCATGTACAGTGTGGTGCTAGAGTGATGCCCTGCACGCTACACACTGCTCTCTCTCTCCCCTACGTGCATTTATGTGATGCCCCACAAAGGGCTCTTCATTTGACTGATGTATAGCAGTGTGGGTTTGTAACTAAGTCAGACTTTGTAAATAATTAATTTATTTACGAGAAAAGAATTATCTAATTAGTTGTGTGCACACTAAAATAGACCTAGCAGTTCTAAGGCCTCATGTGAGCCTAAATGCGGGCTGGAACACCTCAGAGGGACCTTAGCAGAAATTACCCTGAAGCCCTAGTGATTGAGAAATCGGGTCTTCAGAAAGGGGTAAGCAATAGCCTCAGATTTTAGGCTCAGAAAAATACGCGCGTCAGTACAAGCACATGAATGAGATGGGGTCCTTAGAATAGTGACCCTAAGGCTAATAAAGCTAATAAAGCCTTAGGGTAAGTTTCGTTAAATTAAATTTAACTGTCCGTGCTCGGGCAGGCGGCCGGACAAGTGTGAACAGGTAAAGGCGGTGCAGTGCCAGTGCGGCATTGCGCCGGCAGACCTTTGGTGTTCTCATAAAAGAATCATTGGTAGCATTTGTTAGTTAGTTGCACATTTTTAATTAATGAGCTAGAAGTTTTTAAAGTCAAAAGTTGAATGGTTTTTAAGTTTTTAAAGTAAGTGTGTCAAGTGGCACACTTACCAATGCAAACTAACTCTCTCTCACTCTCACTCTCACCCTCTCTCTCTTCCTAGCGCCCCCTCTCCCTTATGGCTATTTAGGAGGCCCTCCTCCCTCATTTTCAAGGCTGGCAGTGCACCTACCCCCCCTAATGTGAGCGTGCTCTACGCGGTGGAGCCCTCCATTGAAGCTTGAGAGCAGCCCCTTGCGACATATGTGGTAGCCTTGTGCTCCCATTGTCAAGAACAAGGGATCTCACAGTCATAGACACCTTCTGGTGAAGTTTCATCGCGAAAAGTTGCCGTAGACGCTCTCTTAGCAGAGTGCGGCTGCTGTAATTCTCTGTTTTCAGCCCCTAATCACCTCGATTAGGGCTGTTTTCAGCAAATCAGCCATAGAAATTCTCTTCTCTTTCCTTATCCTAAGTCTACACCAAGTTTGGCGCGATTCCATCGCGAAGAAGACCTCTGTTTCGGCGTAGGGGTGTGCACAGGTAAGAATTTCAGGTTATGTGCAGAAAATTACAGCAAGCATGTGCGTGTGCATTTTGCTTGTTTCTCTTTTGTGTTCGATGCATGAATGAATGAGCATGAAGGCAGCACATAACGGAAGATGGACTCTCCTCTGTGAGAGCTTCCGATGAGCTGTTTTGGAAGATAGACTCTCTTTTTGAGAGCTTTCAACCAGTCTCGCAGAAGATGGGAAATCCCCTAAGCAGAAAGAAAGTGGAAACACTTTCTCAGTCAGTAGTCCGAACAGAACAGAAGAAAGAATAGAGGACGGGCGTATGCCCCGTTCCTGTGCTTGTAAAGATTCTCCCTTAGTAATAAAGATATTCTCTTTATGGGGGGGGGACCAGCCCATCTTCTGGTCCCCAATGAAGTGTCAAGTTTTCTCGCTCCCTCTAATTCTCTTCAGTATTTGAAGTGCAATTAAACGTCAGTTTACGCTTCCGTATTTTTGTGACAGGGTTCATGTTTTTGTGCTGAGGCAAGAGCCTCCTTGAGCAGGAACAGGGATAGCTTGCTGCTACTCCAAAGCAGGCACCGGTGAGGGTCATAACCTCACCGTAAAGGTGCAAATTCAGCCTGTGTATGCGCAGAAAATTGACTGTTTTTCAGCCATACGGACGCCAAAACCCTTGGGAATCGTGTTCCACTGGCAAAGAACAGCTAGCTGGGGGACTATTTGGGGCTGAAAACAAGGCAAAAACCAGTAAATAAAGAGAGCTGAATTTATTGTTTTTGGGCTGGAATCAGAGGGTATACACCAGTGAAAGTGAGTTCTAGCAGGGGAATTGGTTTCACGCAAGTTTTGGGGCTTTTGTGCTGCCAAAATTTGGCCTAATCAGATAGTATCTAGAGGAATACAGGTAAAGGATTCCCAGGACTCTACTTTGTAATTTACTCTCTCAAAGAATAAAGAAATCCCAAAAGAAGCGCCAATTTTGGGGCCTACAGGTTGTCGGTGTCTACTCGGGGCATTCTCATTTCCGAGCCGTGTGTGTGGTTAAGTGTTAATTCCCGTCGCAGGTTTCCTTCGCACATTCTCTCTGTGTGTGTGTAAAGTAAGAATTTCGGGTGAAAGTCAACGCCTACCGCCCCACGGGCCGGTTTCAAGGTTCCATTGCCGGGATATCAATCACTTTTTCCTCAAAGAGTGAGCCTTGGTTGTTTTGGGTAAAGACACAGAGTACAGGAACGCGGGATTATACTATGGCCGACAAAGAGCAGGACATTATGGATCAGGGTTCCTCTTCACAGGACAAACAAGAAATTTTGCATGTTTGCCCTACCAAAAAGTGGTCAAATTAGGGCTGATTTTCTGCTGTGTTTTTAGGGTTTGCAAGTATGAACCAAGATGCGATAGGGAGAGGTCTCACGGTTGTAGATTGGCCAGTAGATCTCCTGCAGGAGTGATGTGGGTCTGCCAGGTGGCACGCTGCTCGCCGATTCTGTGAGGCGATTGCTTGGATTCTTTGATGCATTGGTAAATCGTCTTGAAATTTGAGCTTACTTGCTCCTGGGTAGTACGCTAGAGTGTTGTGGAATTATGCTCGTTGGCTAAGGCAAGACCCTCTTGCACATGTAAAAAGTTAAGGGACAGGTTGCAAGATGCTATGTGCTGAAGTTCAAGAACTATCCACCTATGGATGCAAAGTGGATGGAAGAGCATGAACTGTTAGAGTCACCAAATGTATTGCAGCTTTACCTTGAAGCCTTTGGGTTACAGCCTACCTATGCACCAACCCAACGTGTGCAAAGGAGGGGTAATGATAGAGCTAGCACATCATATGTACATATGAATTCAATGTAAAAGATGGAAATGACAAAAGTATAAAGGTCTCATTAAGTCATTTGTATCAATTTGTTACGGCCTTTCTTGCGGATACATGCGATGATAAAAGAGTGCTAACAACACAAGATAATTAGTGGCATGTATTTATGGTATGCAACCGAGGACGTTTGCGATTTCAAGAGGGGGTTATGTCACACGGACGTGGCAACTGCTAACCTTAGTTGTTGGTTTCTTTCCAATGATTTTTGTTTAACTTTTGAGACCCTCTTTTTGAAGTTGCAAATGGTCGGACATTGTATGGCCAATGTGAACGGTAGTTTCACCGGCAAACGGGAAGTTGGTCGGCACTGGAACTCGTAAAGTAAAAGGATGTCTAAGCTCAGTTCAAGATCATGTAGGTACCCCCATCGCACTTAGCAAGTTGGTGGATACTAGGAAGTGAACTCAATAAAGGCATAAAGTCAAGGTGGGATCATCAACAGAAAGTATCCGATAGTTGGGCCACGTTGCACTTTTGGATGCGGTCCCAATGAGGATAGACGATCAGTGGGAGCCCAAGATAAGCATCTCCTAAATATTAGGAAACTGCTATTTTGGGCCGTGAAATCTGTTCGCGTCATTAGCTTCAAAATGACAAGGGGAACATTTTATTACTCTGTTGCAAAGTCAACCGATGCACCAGGTGAGAAATTTTTAAGCAGGAAGCCCAGTGCGGAGAAATTGCATGCATGAGTGCCAAGTGGCACTTTTTGGCCAATTTACCAAGTTTGGGAGAACAGAACTCGTAACTGACTTTTTGGAGCAGTTTTGGAGGCTGATAACTGTGATTTTCAGCCATTTCTCTCCATTTTTTGACCTTCCCGTGACTTTACCTAGGACCAAGGAGCTCATTTTCAGCATTACAAGGCATCAGATGCGTGTTTACAGGGCTGTTTTGTTGCGTTTTCAGCGATAAGCAGGTTTTGGCAGCCATGGAAATCTTCCCCTTTTTGCATCTATTTGTTCACACATGCATTACAAGTCAAGCACAGAAGAGGGGGCGCTCGATTTATGCTAGGGGATACTTCATCAAGAACCTAAGACAGGTTAAGAGCTATGGAGTGCTTTCTTTCCCTCCCATGTACAGTGTGGTGCTAGGAGTGATGCCCTGCACGCTACACACTGCTCTCTCTCCCCCCTACGTGCAGTTATGTGATGCCCCACAAGAGGGCTCTTCATTTGACTGATGTACAGCTTTGTCGGTTCATGCTTTTGTGCTGAGGCAAGAGAGTCCTTGAGCAGGAACAGGGGTAGCTAGCTGCTACTCCAAAGCAAGCACTGGTGAGGGTCATAACCTCACCGTATAGGTGCAAATTCAGCGTTGTGTATGCGCAGAAAATTCACTGTTTTTCAACCATACGGACGCCAGAACCCTTGGGAATCGTGCCCATTGGCAGGGGACAGCTAGGGGATTCTTTGGGGCTGACAACAGGGAAAAAACGAGTAAATAAAGCGAGCTGAATTTACTGTTTTTGGGCTGGAATCAGAGGGTATACGCCAGTGGAAGTGAGTTCTAGCAGGGGAATTGGTTTCGCGCAAGTTTTGGGGTTGTTTGCTGCAGAGACTTGGCCAAATCAAGTAGTATCTAGAGGGATACAGGTAAACGATTCCCAGGACTCTACTTTGTAATTTACCCTCTCAAAGAATAAAGAAATACCGAAAGGGGCGCCAATTTTGGGGCCTACAGGTTGTCGGCGTCTCCTCGGGGCATTCTAGCTTCCGAGCCGTGTGTGTGCTTAAGTGTTAATTCCCGTCGCAGGTTTCCTTTGCACGTTCTCTCTTTGTGTGTCTTAAGTAAAGAATTTCCAGTGAAAGCCAACGCCTACCGCCCCACGGGCTGGTTTCAAGGTTCCATTGCCGGGAATGTCATAGTTACTAAGAACGGGGAACCGGAACGAGAACGCGGAACGGAAACACGGAATAAAATGTCATTCCCTGTTACAGGTACTCACGTTTGAAACACAACGAGGATTCGAAACGGGAACTTGGAATGGGAACGGGGAACGAAGACCTGAAAATGGCCATACTATGGCCGGGATATCAATCACTTTTTCCTCAAAGAGTGAGCCTCGGTCATTTTGGGTAAAGACACAGAGTACAGGAACGCGGGATTATACTATGGCCGACAAAGGGAAGGGCATTATGCATCAGGGTTCCTCTTCACAGGACAGACAGGAATTCTGCATGTTCGCCCTACCAAACAGTTGATTTTCTGCTGCGTTTTTAGGGTTTGAAAGTATGAACCAAGCTGAGATAGGGAGAGGTCTCACGGTGGTAGATTGCATAGTTACAAGGAATAGCCATTTTCAGGTCCCCGTTCCCCATTCCCATCCCAATTTCCCGTTCCGTGTTTCAGACGTGAGTATCCGAAACAGGGAATGGCAATTCATGAATGTTGTCGTTCCCCATTTCCCGTTCCGGGTAACTATGGTAGATTGGCCAGTAGATCTTCTGCGGGAGTGATGTGGGTCTGCCAAGTGGCACGCTGCTCGCCGATTCTCTGAGGCGATTGCTTGGATTCTTTGACACATTGGTAAATCATCTTGAAATTTGAGCTTACTTGCTCCTGGGTAGTATGCTAGAGTGTTGTGGAATTATGCTCGTTTGCTGAGACAAGACCCTCTTGCACATTTAAAAAGTTAAGGGACAAGTTGCAAGATGCTATGTGGTGAAGTTCAAGAACTATCCACCTATGGATGCAAAGTGGATGGAAGAGCATGAACTGTTAGAGTCACCAAATGTATTGCAGCTTTACCCTGAAGCCTTTGGGTTACAGCCTACCTATGCCCCAACCCAACGTGTGCAAAGGAGGGGTAATGATAGAGCTAGCACATCATATGTACATATGAATTCAATGTAAAGGATGGAAATGACAAAAGTATGAAGGTCTCATCAAGTGCCTTTCTTGCGGATATGCGATGATAAAAGAGTGCTAACAACACAAGATCATCAGTGGCATGTATTTATGGTATGCAATGGAGGACGTTTGCGATTTCAAAAGGGGGGTATGTCACACGGACGTGGCAACTGCTAAACTTAGTTGTTGGTTTCTTTCCAATGATTTTTGTTTTATTTTTGAGACCCTCTGTTTGAAGTTGCAAATGGTCGGACATTGTATGGCCAATGTGAACGGTAGTTTCACCCGCAGACGGGAAGTTGGTCGGCACTGGAACTCGTAAAGTAAAAGGATGTCTAGGCTCAATTCAAGATCATGTAGGTACCCCCATCACACTTAGCAAGTTGGTGGATACTAAGAAGTGAACTCAATAAAGGCATAAAGTCAAGGTGGGATCACCAACAGAAAGTATCCGACAGTTGGGCGACGTTGCACTTTTGGATGCGGTCCCAATGAGGATAGATGGTCAGATGACCAGTGGGAGCCCAACATAAGCATCTCCTAAAAATTAGGGAATTGCTATTTTGGGCCGTGAAATCTGTTCGCGTCATTAGCTTCAAAATGACAAGGGGAACATTTTATTACTCTGTTACAAAGTCAACTGATGCACCAGTTGAGAGATTTTTATGTAGGAAGCCCAATGCGGGGAAATTGCATGCATGAGTGCCAAGTGGCACTTTTTGGCCAATTTACTAGGTTTGGGAGAACAGAATTGGTAATTGACTTTTCCGAGCAGTTTTGGAGGCTGATAACTGTGATTTTCAGCCATTTCTCTCCATTTTTTCAGCTTCCCATGACTTTACCTAGGACCAAGGAGCTCATTTTCAGCATTATAAGGCATCAGATGCGTGTTTACAGGGCTGTTTTGCTGTTTTCAGCGATACGCAGGTTTTGGCAGCCATGGAAATCTTTCCCTTTTTGCATCTATTTGTTCACAGATGCATTACAGGTCAAGCGTAGAAGAGGGGGCGCTCGCTAGGGGATGCTTCATTGAGAACCTGTCACACAGGTTAAGAGCTATGGAGTGCTTTCTTTCCCTCCCATGTACAGTGTGGTGCTAGGAGTGATGCCCTGCACGCTACACACTGCTCTCTCTCTCTCCCCTACGTGCAGTTATGTGATGCCCCACAAGAGGGCTCTTCATTTGACTGATGTACAGCTGTGTGGGTTCATGCTTTTGTGCTGAGGCAAGAGCCTCCTTGAGCAGGAACAGAGGTAGCTAGCTTTTTTCCAAAGCAGGCACAGGTGAGGGTCATAACCTCACCGTACAAGTGCAAATTCAGCGCTGTGTATGCGCAAAAATTTGACTTTTTCAGCCATACGGACGCCAGAACCCTTGGGAATCGTGCCCCACTGGCAGAGAACAGCTAGGGGACTGTTTGGGGCTGAAAACAGGGCAAACACCAGTAAATAAAGCGAGCTGAATTTATTGTTTTTGGGCTGGAATCAGAGGGTATACGCCAGTGGAAGTGAGTTCTAGCAGGGGAACTGGTTTCGCGCAAGTTTTGGGACTGTTATGCTACCGAAATTTGGCCAAATCAGGTAGTATCTAGAGGGATACAGGTAAAGGATTCCCAGGACTCCACTTTGTAATTTACCGTCTCAAAGAATAAAGAAATACCGAAAGGGGCGCCAATTTTGGGGCCTACAGGTTATCGGCATCCGCTCGAGGCATTCTAGCTTCTGAGCCGTGTGTGTGCTTAAGTGTTAATTCCCGTTGCAGGTTTCCTTCGCACGTTCTCTCTGTGTGTGTCTAAAGTAAATAATTTCAGATAAAAGCCAACGCCTACCGCCCCACGGGCCGGTTTCACCACCGCATCAGCTGAGTTCTGCTGAAGTGGAGGAAGACTCAGAGACTAGGGGCCAGGATCTGGATGACTTCACTTCCAGTGATGCCAACGATGAAAGTTACAAAGCATCCCCAACTTCGGAGTCGGATTCAAAAGCTATCTCTGAATTGGATGCGTGAAAAGAAACAAACGTGAAAACAGCAAGTAAAAAGATACGCAATCAGGAAATCATCCATCAAGAGATCAGTAGGCCAACTAAATCTAAAAGTCGCACACCATTCTCCTTGGCTGTTTATCTACAGCCGCCTCGACCGTCTCTCAGCCAAATCCTCTCCAAGGAGTCAAGACCAGCTACAGACTATGGGTCTCACAACACTAGCCGAAGATCTCCCAACCACTATCCCTGTAGAGATGATACATGATCTTCTGAAGAACTTTCCCAAGGTCAAGTGTCATAAACTCACCGCTACAAAGTTAGGCCATGCTATGGGTATGACCACCTTTCCATCTGTGAAGCCTGCCACCCGAACCTTCTCTCAGCTTTCAAAGGAGGCCACCATTCAAGCATGTGAGAAAATGCTCAGTACGGATCACCTGGATTACAAAAGAAACAAACAGATTTGGCAATCTTTAGATACTACTCTCTAGCTAGGGATGCCAAAGAAGATAAAGGGAAATGTGAACTGCCCACTACATTATCCCATTGGGCCCAACCCTGTGGATTTCACCGGATCCTTTTTTCATCAGTACAGTCTAGGGCCAAAAGCTTTCGGACCCAGGTGATATCTGTGCAACTCAGCTTCAAATGTTTCGCAGCCCCTCTCTTGACGTGGGTCATAAGTATACATGTTACACCAGACGAAGTAGATGAGGATACACGAAGTGTGCGAGGGAAAAGGAAATCCTTAAACATTCATGTTGATCCTAAAATCAAGAAGAAAAAGAAGATCAAAGCAAAGGTGGCGAGAGATACAGCAAAGTCTTTACTCTCTTTGCCAATATCTGAGAGCCAACAGACTAAAGTAACACATCTTCTGCGGCGCTCTCTGTCTTTCACCCCTCTCTGTACTGGGCCAGTGTCCACTTCTGAACTTCATGACAAATCGGCGGCTTCTCCCTGGGAGATTCCTCTACCTTCTTCCCCAATATTCACCCATACGGATCTGACTCCACCTGCAACTACCATCTCAGCTCCTACTTCAGCTCCTACTCCACCAGTAGGACCCACTCCTAGCGAGCCACCTATGCCACTTGGGAGTCCTCCAATATCATCTTCAGGGGTGGCCGACTCTACTTCTCTTCTACACCTTTCGGAGAAAGCATTACAAGACTCCAGGAATGCTATCGCCACCATAGAGCTTGGAGCAGAACAGTTAACTTCCACGCACCAGCGCCACTCTGCCATATACGCAGCTATGGAGGGATCTTTGAAGGTGGCCGAAAGTGCCATCTCGGATCGGGATGCTACGATTTTCGCGCTACAACAAGCTTTGAAAATAAAGTCAAACATCATTGAAGACCTTAAAACACAAGTACATATGTTTCGGGAAATGCTTCTACATGCAGATAGGCCCAGGCCCAGGTTGACGTGGGGTTTGGATGGACTAGATCCGGGCCACCATTGCATACTGCAAGTCCTTCTCAGCACTTTGTGGGACTCTACACACAGCCTCCAGTACAGTACTATAGTCAACAGTACCCTCAGGGATTTCAATCATCGCCATCGTCCCACATGCATAGCGTTCCTTGCTGCGACAGTATTGCTCGTGCACACCGCCATGGCTATGTCACTCGTCGTTCTCAGTACACTACCGGACAAGTGTTACCCTCTGCCCTGCAACAGCAGCCAGCTGGCGGCTTTTTTCATAGGCGGCCAGGTTATGGACAACCGAGCCCAACAGCCTCTAGTCCAGGAACGAAGTTCCACCATTGATTTGATGGCTCCACCTCCGGAGACCGATCCTTCGGGTGCAGTTATAGCGACTACTCTTTCTCTAGGATGATGATTGACAATCTTTTCGCCATGACAGTACAGTAGTCATTTATTATTGCAATTCAGTCTTTTAGCAATTTCAATAGTTCTCTCACCGAGACGGTGAGTGGTTTTGTGGCGGGCAACCTGTAGCAGGGCTACAATGTCACTTTCACAGGGGACACAATTGGTACAGTTGGTCTAGTATGGTTCACACTGGATGGACTCTCTGGGCTGGACAGTGACACGACGGACTCTCTGGGTTGGACAGTGACACGTGGCAGGGATACGGACGGTGGTCTAGTGGCCAAGTCACCACCACTCAGTTTGGGGATAGACTTAGATGGCTGACATTTATGAGCAATTGGTGGCTCTTTATGGTTGTACATATGAGTAGGAGTTGTTGGGTCATCTTATCATCTTCTAGATATATGGTCCAGCGTCGTCGTTTTTGGATAGTGAGTCTATAAACACAGCACGTCTTCACCATCCCTGCACATCTGAGCGTCGACACCCCATTGTGCCTATGAGTCCTGGGCTGGAGCTGAGTGTGCTGCCACACCAAAGTCTGTATATCAGTTCT
This sequence comes from Adiantum capillus-veneris, assembly GCF_014529385.1. NCBI lineage: Eukaryota > Viridiplantae > Streptophyta > Polypodiopsida > Polypodiales > Pteridaceae > Adiantum > Adiantum capillus-veneris. The sequence continues at coordinate 36,928,279 of NC_140955.1, forward strand.
TTGAGATAGTCGAGTCATATGTTCTAGTCTGTTGTTGTGTCTCTGTGAGCTCAGTTGTTCAGTTGTTGTCTATTGTTCCTTTGTTTTCGGTCTGTTTTGAGTGAGATTGTCACGCACATTGCATCGAGGAGCACCCACTGTAGAGAGCACGACACACTATCCGTGCTACAGATTCTTGATAGTGAACTTGTTTATAGATTGGTAATCTATGAACATTCAAAACGTGTCATCTTTCTTTTGCACCAGTAGAACTGGAGTACAGTAAGGCGAAGTGCTTGTTCGTACTAGACCTTTTTCCAGAAGCTCGTTGACTTGCTTCAAAATTTCCTCTTGCTGAGCAAGACTAACCCAGTAAGGGGGTTGGTTTGGGGGAGAGTTACCCGGTACGAGATCAATACGTTCCAAAGGTAGCTTGTCCGGTAGAGTATCTTCTGTACATTCCAAAGGTAGCTTGTTCGGTAGAGTATCCGTGAAACAATCTGTATACTTTTCAAGAAATTGAAAACGTTTAATTTCCAAACTAGAGAGCAAACCCTCATTAGTTTTATCTCTTTCACGTGCAAAAATCAAGTAAGCAAAACGCACTTCTTTATTTCCTTCTTAATGGAGATATGGCTTACAATAGGAAATAGCCAATCCCTTGCATCAACCATAATTTTAATGTTCTTGCCCTCATGCTCAAAAGCGAGAGTCTTTTCTACATAATCAGGGACCGGTTGCATATGGTAGTGCCATGGCATACCCAAGATGAATCCCTCGATGGGTGCCATCAAAAAGCATTCGCGGTCCTTGTCTTCGGCCAATCCAAAGATTTAGTTGTCCTTGCACGAGAGTTGTATTGGTGGTCAACCCCTCGAATGCCGATTCGTAAGTGATAGGAGTTCCAAGCTAAGCCGATGTGAGATCCAAGCGCCTGCAATTTCCAGCGAGATGAAGTTGTCCGTCGATCCAGGGTCATAGAAAATCAACACCTGTTGGTTATTCACGGATCCCTTGCCTTTAAGGAGCTGACGCTTCCCTTTCTCGGTTTTTGTACTCCCTTGCACATCAGGAATGGAATTCAAGCTCAATGGAGCGGGTTTCTTCTTCGATTGCTTCGAAGATGCTTGTTCCTGTCGTTGCTGCCGAACAGGGCAGTCGGGCTTCATGTGTCCTTTCTCACCACAGTAGAAGCACCTTCCTTGTTCTTCGAAGGTCTGTGACTTTGTACTTGGTTCGGTGTGAGATACTTGAGCCATTTTCCTGTACCCTTCGGCTTCTTAGGCTGGTCTGGGTCCTCTGGAGGACGCTTTTTGCCTTGATTGCCTTGGTCATCATAAACCGCTCTTTGCCTTGCACAATACGTGCTATGTTTCATCCGTCTGGGGGTTCCAGTGGAATGTAGATCCTCGGCAATGATTGCCGACTCCATTATCCGTTGAAGGGTGTCGTGCGGGTACACCTTCATGCTCTTCCGAAATGGTGGTTGAAGGCTTGCTTCAAACTTTCACATCTTTTCCTCGTCGGAGATTTTCATGAAAGGCGTAAGTTTTAAAAGAACCGACCAAAATTTGTCGACATAAGCCGTGACTTTCTCTTGTTCCTTCTGGGCGAGCCCGTCCCATTCCTTCCTAATGTCCTTCTTAAAATCACGCGGAAGAAATTGTTCATAGAATTCAGCTTTAATTGAGCCCGCTGTCACAAAGTGATGACGTGGCTACCGACAGCAAAAACCCTACTTTCTGCCAGAAACCCTAAAATTCCTGCAAACCCTAATTTCTGGAAACCCTAACCCTAACTGCTGGCTGAAACCCTAAGTGGCTGGAAACCCTAAAAGCAGGCGCTCATGCCACGTGGCAACAATGTATGGATTTTTCCGGGTTTTTCCGAAGTGGAAAAGCCCAGCTAGCGACGCTAATCTCTTGCTTTTTCTCCTCTTGGCTACGCAAGGAATTGGAGAGAGAGAGAGAGAGAGAGAGAGAGAGAGAGAGAGAGAGAGAGAGAGAGAGAGAGAGCTGATTTGCTTTTATTATTGGCTCTCTCTTGAGAGAGAGAGAGAGAGAGAGAGATTGCTTTTGTTCTCAAGCTTTTGGGGCTCTGCTTTTGGGCATCCCTTGTAACCTTTAAATTAGCGGTTTAGGGCTCACTTCTCGAAGCAACTAGACGCAGAGTGTGAGAGTGAAACCCGAACCGCTCTCTTGTATTTTGATGATTGATTAATACATAAAGAAATACCGAAAGGGGCGCCAGTCTTTGGGGCCAATATCTCTAGGCACGGAACTCTGCCGGGCCAGTGCAAATCTATTGTGATTTGTGAATTGTTTTGAAGTGGTTATTTGGTGCTGTCGCAATTGATTCTTGACTTGGAGTGTCCAAGCCTGTTATTACAGTGGTATCAGAGCACAGCCGATTTCTCTTCTACGAGAAATCCGATCCCCAAATTTTTTTTCCGCGGCACCTATGGCTTCACACAAGGATCAGTCGACTCCCTCTACATCTGGAGATGCGGGCAAGGATCACAACGAAGATTCCGGCAGAGAGTATGGCCCGCCTCGGCCTACTCAGGCGGAGCAAAGAGAGATGAAGCGTCGTCACTTGGTCGGTGATGCAACAAAGATGATGCTCGGTTTTGCGAAGGATCCGAAATTGGCAAATATATGAGCGAGACTTCTTTTCAGGAAGTGCATGCGCAGTGGCAGAAAACCACTACACCACTTCTGAAACCCGCTCTCAAGAAACCTTCTGATCACAAACAGTATTCAGAGAAGGAATTACAAGAGGTGGTTGATGCACGGATTGCTCAGCTTTTTGACACGCAAAAGAAAGCCAAAAAGCACGGCAAAAACCAGAAGAAAGGCACTGACTTCCTGGGATATTTGGGTCGTCAATCGACATTTGGCAAGGCAAAGAAACAGAAGAAGCGTGTTCGATTTGAAGGAGTACCGAGTTCTTCTTATTCTTCTTCTTCTTCTTCTTCTTCTTCTGACAGTTCTTCTAGCTCTTCAAATTCGAGCAAAGAAGACGGAAAAGGTAAAAAGTGAAGCAAGAAACAAAGCTTCGGAAAGGGCAAAAAAAAGGCAAAGAAGGCTAAATCTCGCCCAGAGACTGACAGTTCTACTGAGGACTCATCTACAGACAGCTCAGATTCCGATGATGGAAACTTTTATGCGAACAAGAAGAATTTTTACAAAGCCAACCAGTATGACTTTTATGACTTTCTCGAAGATAAAAGCAAGAAAGTCCGAGAGTTTAAGGAAGGTGGCCACTCGATCAAGTTTGATACTTTTTCAGGATACTCAGATGCTTCGAAGGCTTTGTCTTTCATACAGCAGTTTACATCGCTTTCGCGGGAGGACGCTACTCAAGGCACTCCATGTCACAAATGCGGGCACCACGTGCCAATAGAAAAGAACAGACTGAACAGACTTTTAGCACTTCAATAACAACTGAACTGAAAGAGAGAGACGACACGCGACACGGAGTGGCGGAATTCCACCCCAGAGAGTATTGGCCCCAAACCTTGGCGCCCCTTTCGGTATTTCTTTATATTGCATCATCAAAGTACAAGCCGGTACTCCAAACTCTGCACCTTCTCCAGGAAGCATGCCAGAGAATGAGCCCTAGCCTCATATTTAAAGGCCCTTGGCCTGAAAAGCAGTTTACATGAAAAGCTTTCAAACTCAAAAGCTTCTGGTCCAAAAAGCAGTTTACATGAAAAACTTTCAAACTCTAAAGCTTCTGGTCCAAAAAGCAATGCGAAAAGCTGCCAGCGCAATTTACGGAAATCCGTACAGCCTGCCACGTCATCATGTCAGCGCAATTTTCGGAATTTGTCTGCTGCCTTAGGGTTAGGGTTAGGGTTAGGGTTTTTGGCAGAAATTAGGGTTGCATGTTTTAGGGTTAGGGTTTCCAGAATTAGGGTTTCAGCAGTTAGGGTTACCACGTCCTCACTCTGTGACACTTCTTCTACTGCTTCTTAGGGTTTAGGCCCCTCGGCCGGCATCTGTAAGTTGGCTCCATTCTTTAGGCTTTGACACGTCAGCAGTTTGTTACATCTCCCCTTCCTGAAAGAGAGTAATCGATCGCGATTACAGCATATCTGCAAAACAACTCAAGTTAGCTCAAAAATTTCCGAGGGACATTCCGAGGGACAATCAATTTGCTCTTTTTATTAAGGAGTTAGCTTCTCCTTTCTGCTCTTTTGATCAAGGAGTTAGCTCCTCCTATCGGCTGTTTTGATCAAGGAGTTAGCTTCTCCTTTCGGCTGTTTTGATCAAGGAGTTAGCTTCTCCTTTCGTCCAGATCGGAACTCTTGATATTCTGGCGTAGTAAAATTAGCCATCACACCCAGACCGTATACTGATCTTCCTCGGGTGTCTTGATGTACTAAAATTACATACCCAGGCAATCTCATCCAATTAGGAATATTCACTGTTGGCACATCACAATGCAACACAAATGCTCACATATGCATGTTACAGGACATAGAAACATAAAGCCGCCGATGAGCACTCCTCCCGCATAACCTAACAAGGTCCGGGCCGGGAGATATTCAACGACTTCCTCATCACTCCTCCCGCATAACCTAGAAAGGTCCGGGCCGGGAGATATAGAGGCCTTTTACAACCAAACGCCCCCCAGACCGCATCCTGCGTCGTTTGGAGGTGCTGAGAGTAACCACTGCTCAGACTTCTTAATACTCCTCCCGCATAACCATCCAGGTCCGGGCCGGGAGTCACAACAACAATTATTTTACAAGCATACAACCAAACGCTCCCCAGGCATCGGCCTGCGTCGTACGGAGGTTTAAACAATACCAAAACAGTATTTACCACTTCTCCACCCGGGAGTAAAATCACCAATCATTGAAACCAGTATCAAACCAGAGTCAAACAATTCAAATCGGCACCAAAACAGGTTCAAAACAGATACCATCCATTTCAAACAAAGTTTCAAACAATACTTTCTTAAACAAAGGTCAAAAGTATCTAACTATAAAACAACTAGAGAGTTCATTCAGGCTTTTGTTCGGACAACCGAACTTTGAGGACGACTTGCTTGTCCTTCTGCATCACGGTGATGGTTCGGTTCCGGACTTGGAGAGTCGCATCATTCTTGTCATGCCAAGGCATGCCTAATAGAACGTCACAATTGCCCAACTTCATGATGTGGAAATCAGCTTTTCCATGATAATCTTGAATAGTCACTGGAAGAGCACCAATGAGCGGTACTACTTTCTGAGTTTGCCCTGTGGCTAGCTCAGCTTCAATTTCTCCACCCTCTGCATCATAATCAAAGTGCATCTGCTTTAAGAATTCTGGATGGATAAAGTTCTCTGTAGCTCCGGGGTCAAAGAAAATAAGGGCTTTGAAACCATTGACTTTGCCATATGCTCGACACAATTTGTTTGTACTCTCAAGGCGTATGCCATCAATATCAGGAACTAGTCCAATAGCGGGTCTAGCTCTCTTAGCAGGAGGTGGCGCCGGGGTTCTGTCGACCGATGGTGCGGGCGTCGCCCCTCTGGTCTATCAGTGCGTTTGGGACAATTGAAATGATTGTGCCCTCTTTGAAAGCATCCAAAGCATCGGCCTTCTTGTAGTAAGGTGTCTCGTTGTTGAGGCGTCAAACGAAGCCTTTGCGGTTGATTTTCACGAAACTCTCGAGAATTTGTTCGTTGTTGCCGAGAGTTGTGGTTAGTGGCCGGAGATTCTTCTGTGGTAAACTCTAGCTTTCCCTTCATCAGTTTGTAGCCGACCGCGGCATGGTCCATAAGTTCTTGCATGGTAGAGACTTGCTTGGATAGACAATATTCCTGCAATGGTGATGGTAGTCCAATGGTGTATCACTCGCATTGGGCCTCCAAGGGAACAGATCTAAAGAAGGACACCAGTAGATACACATCGAGAAACCTTTGGTTATATTCGTCCATGGTTTCAGTGGCAAGCATTTTCAAGTTGCCCCATTCTGCCAAAATCCGCACTTCAAACATAGAAGTCATGTAACTACGTGCAAAAACTGTCTTGAAAGCTTGCCAGGTCCTTGGAGCATGCGGTTGTGTCGCGATTGAACTCCACCATTGCATGGCATTGACTTTAAGAAATCCCGCTGCTCGAGAAATCTTGGATTCTTCTGTATAGTTCCCTAAAGCATAGATGTTGTCGAATTGCTGTAGAAACTGCAATGCTTTCTTGCGATCTTTCACCCCAGAAAAAGTGAAAAATTTGATTGTCGTGCCACCATCCTTGAAATCTTTGGGTTGGTTAGGCGCATATGCGGAGTATGGATAATAAGGGTATCCATATGGGCTCCAACCATTGTACCCTGGTGGCGGTGGTGGTGGAGGTGGGGGCAATGGCGGTGGCAAAGGCGGTTGCACTGGATCAGGGTCAGATGGTTGCACCATATTCTTGAAGACTCCCCCGATTGGAACAGACGGCTGAGAACGTTGCCGGTTAGAAGCTCTCGTACTTTCTGGTGCCGGAGGAGGAGGTACCACCTGGGGAAGCAGAGGGGGTAACATGAAGTTCAAAAATTGTTGAAAACTTTGCAGCATTGGAAGATTCTGCTGAGGATGCCGCAAAAGAATGTCGTGGAGTTCGTTGAGCAGGAACTGCAAATATTCTGCTGAATCCATGAATTCCAAGTATTGGGTTCTTAATTGGCTTATGCCCTGTAAGACATTGCGGTGAAGACGAGAGCGCGTCCGATGCGCGATGAAGTAAGGGTGGGGGTGGCTGATAAGTCCGGGTTGGAGGGCGGAGATATCCTCGAATAAAGCTCTGTCTGCTCTTTTGTAGGACAGGTATGCTTTCACAAAAGCACACGCATGATGCTCTGATACCACTGTCACAAATGCGGGCACCACGTGCCAATAGAAAAGAACAGACTGAACAGACTTTTAGCACTTCAATAACAACTGAACTGAAAGAGAGAGACGACACGCGACACGGAGTGGCAGAATTCCACCCCAGAGAGTATTGACCCCAAACCTTGGCGCCCCTTTCGGTATTTCTTTATATTGCATCATCAAAGTACAAGCCGGTACTCCAAACTCTGCACCTTCTCCAGGAAGCATGCCAAAGAATGAGCCCTAGCCTCATATTTAAAGGCCCTTGGTCTGAAAAGCAGTTTACATGAAAAGCTTTCAAACTCAAAAGCTTCTGGTCCAAAAAGCAGTTTACATGAAAAACTTTCAAACTCAAAAGGTTCTGGTCCAAAAAGCAATGCCAAAAGCTGCCAGTGCAATTTACGGAAATCCGTACAGCCTGCCACGTCATCATGTTAGCGCAATTTTCGGAATTTGTCTGCTGTCTTAGGGTTAGGGTTAGGGTTTTTGGCAGAAATTAGGGTTTGCAGGTTTTAGGGTTAGGGTTTCCAGAATTAGGGTTTCAGCAGTTAGGGTTACCACGTCCTCACTCTGTGACACTTCTTCTACTGCTTCTTCGGGTTTAGGCCCCTCGGCCGGCATCTGTAAGTTGGCTCCATTCTTTAGGCTTTGACACGTCAGCAGTTTGTTACACTCCAAGATTCGGAGAGCTGCCTCTTACTTTAAGGGGAATGCTCGCACTTGGTGGTCCACGCTTCTTTTAAACAAGACTGCGCCAGTTAAATGGCTGAAATTTAAGAAGCTTTTTATTTCTTCTTGGTTGACGCAAGAGTATGAACAAGATATTGGAACCATCTCCGGATGACCAAGAAAGATACAATCAATGCTTTTACTGTGAGAGATTCTAGAGCTCTTTTCTACCCGCCTCTTCATTCAAGAAGATCTCGTTCAGAGAACAGATTGAGCGGTTCACCTTGGGTCTACCTACAGAGATCCGAGATCACTCCTTGGAGCAGAAGTCAGCTTCTATTCAAGAGTTGATGAGTCATGCGAAGCGCGGTTTTGTCATTCACTCTGGCAGTATGACCTACCCCACAGATGAGGCCATGACACAACGAGCCGAACAGACTTCTGGGAATGAAAGTAGAAAGAAAAAGGGCAACCCAGAGAAAAAGGATGCACGACCCAAGCTTACTCCTGAGAAGAGAGCTCGCTTCATCAAAGAGGGGAAGTGCTTTGGATGCAAGGAACATGGACATATCTCCGCGAAGTGCCCTAAACAGGCACCGAAAGAACAGAATGATAAGGACGACGACAGGCCTGAGAGTTCGAGAGCAGCTGAGGAACGTGGCAGAAAAGGAAGATAGAAAAGCAAAACTGGTAACACATGGCGTGGGACATGCACCGAATCAAATGAATGAAAGTACAAACTTTGCCGCTTTTTGGGGCAAAGCGAAGGATCAGAAAGCTCTTTTGAAGGAGCCAAGGCCAACTTCTTTTCACTTGGATTGGTGGCTCGATTTGGAATTACGCCCGACAGACTGACGCCACAGGCGGAGGTAGTTCGACTAGCACCCGGATGGGATGTTGCCATTACACCGAGCATTGGCAAACTTTGTTTGCAATGACAGGGGTGTTCAGGGCACGCGAGTGACGTTCTACTCGAAATCCCTTGGTACCACCAGAACTACGCCGTGGTTGACTACCGGGCCGAGAAAGCAACTTTGACAAATGAAGGGCTCAGAGAAATGTACTTGATAAACTTCAATTTCTTTACTCATTCTTTTGGGAGAGAACTGAACGATGGATAAAGGTTGAATATGTTTTGACCTGAACAAAAGAACGCCAAGATTTTTTTCTTTACACTCATGCCGATTGCTTTTTTTTTAGAGGGCCTAAAGATCAAACCATTGATCTGATACCTAGAAGCACACCACCGAACCGGCCACCTTACCGTGTGAGCCGAGTACAGAATAAAAAGATTATAAACCCAGTGAAAGACCTCTTGGAAAAGGGTCTTGTCCCGCATAGTACTTCACCGTATTGCTCTCCACTGTTGTTGGATTTGAAGAAAGACGGATCTTGGAGAATGTGCATCGATTATAGAACTCTCAATGGATCTTGGAGAATGTGCAAGAACAGATTTCCAATTCCTAGGATCGATGATATACTCGACAAGTTACAGGGATCCTCGTGATTTGGCAGGATTGATCTAAAGAGTGGATATCATCAGATCCGAATCGCGCCGGGAGACGTCTACAAAGCAACCTTTCAGACTACTTTTGGGTTATTTAAATTTTTGGTGATGCCTTTTGGCTTAACCAATGCTCCTGCGACATTTAACCGGATGATGGACAGGATTTTTCAAGAGTACAGGCTATTTGTTGGCACTTACTGTGATGATATCATTGTTTTTCTCCAAGAATGAGGCAGAACACAGAGATCATCTGCTTCAGAGATACACTTTTTGGGACACTTTGTCTCAGCCTGCAGGAGTGCAAATGGATCCGGCCAAGATAAACACTATCCGTGATTGGCCCAATTCGAAGAAAGTCCATGAAGTTGGAAGCTTCTTGGGACTGTGTTTGTACTACAGACGGTTCATTCGAAAGTTTGCAGAGGTTGCTTCCCCTTTGCATAACTTGACACAGAAAGGAGTCCCTTTCTCGTGGGGATCCACAGAGGTGACTGCCTTTCAGACATTGAAAGAGAAATTGACTACAGGACAAGATTTGACTTTGTCGGACTTGCAGAAGTCATTTGAAGTATTTTGTGATGCTTGTGGTCGTAGTCTCGGTGCGGTCTTGATGCAAGAAGGCCATGTCATTGCTTACGAGAGCCGATTGTTCTCTAGGCCAGAGATGATAGCACAAATTTATGAGAAAGAGCTTTTGGCGGTTATCCATGCTCTTACTCAGTGGTGGCATTATCCACTCGGAGCGGATTTTATTGTCTTTACAAACCATCAAAGTTTGCACTACTTCTTGTCACAGAAGTAGTTTTCGGAAAAGCAGATGCGGTGGGCGAACATCTTGTCACAGTTTCACTTCCAGATTGTCCATGTGCACGGACAAAAGAATGTGGTGGCAGATGCTTTGTCTCGGAAGCCGTTGGTTCTGGCTATTTCCGCGATACATCATAGGAGCTTCGAGGATATGGTCGATCAGTATGTCACAAATACAGATTTTGTAGATATATTTTCACACGGATACGGGATGGGGAGACAGTAGAGCAGGATACTCCATTCGGGAAGGCTACTTGATGAGAAAGACTATGTTGTGCGTTACACAGCCGTTGAGGGAAAAGGTTATGACTGAATGCCACTGTCCACCTTTTACGGGTCACCGTGGCATTGCTACCACCATGGAAGGGGGTAGAGAGATACTTCTTTTGGCCGAGACTCAAAAAGGATGTGGAAGAGTTTGTGCGCAATTGCTTAGTATGCCAGAAGGTCAAGTTTGACAGGCATAAGGCACAGGAATTGTTACAGCCTTTATCCATACCCAGACATTCTGCGAAAGTATTGAAATGGATTTCATTTTTGATCTCCCGAGAACACAAAATGATCACGATGATTTTCCGATACATGGCACGTCTAAGACGATTGTCTCCGACAGAGACCCCAGATTTATGAGTTTGTTTTGGAAGGCAATTTGGGAGAACATTGGCACGCAGTTGCAGTTCTCGTCATCGTTCCACTCGCAAACTAATGGGCAATCTAAGATTGCAAATTCAGTGGTTCTAGATTTATTGAAGTCTTATATCTTAGATCAGAAGACTCAATGGGAAAAGTACTTAACTTTGGTGGAAGTTGCCTACAATAACACGATACACTCTTCGACGGGGAAGACGCCATTTGAGATTGTTGAAGGTGCTGCGAAGGTTCCACCCTTCCTAAGCACGAGATAAGGTTTTTTGAAGCCGATGAATATACGCGAGATTTGGATACAGCTTTTGCCAAGGTTCGCGAGACTTTGCAAAAGTCTCAAGAACGACACGCCATCGTCACGACTTGAAATTGAAGGAGGATGATTGGGTGCTCTTACGTTTTGAGAAGGCACGCCTAAGAAAGAAAAAGGGAAAGGAGAGGCTTTTTCCAAAGCTTAGTATGTGATACTACGGACCTTTCCAAATCACTCAAAAGATAAATGATGTCTCCTTCCGATTGAAACTGCCAGATACTTGGGAGGATTCACAACACATTCCATGTGAGTCTCTTGAAACCTTTTAAGGGTGATGTGTCTAATGATGGGGAGCCTGATGAGCAACCCGAAGTAGAAGAAAACGAGGAGACCCTTGTTCCTAAACAGATTTTTTCACATAAGGATACCAAGAAAGGTAAAGTCTGAAGGCGGTTCTTGGTTAAGTTCAAGAACTATCCTGCATTGGATGCGAAGTGGATGGAGGAGAAGGACCTAGCAGATACTCCTCAGATTGTGAAACTTTACCTCGATGCTTTTGGTTTAGCATTGTCTATTCCAAACGGAACCCAGAATTCAGCTTGGCCGCAGATCTGGTGTAGTGGGATCCACAAGAGGGGAGTCACTCCGCTCCTTTGTCAACAGATGCCTTGATTTTGATACTAAAGTCATTGATGTCTCTTTGAGCTTCAGGGATACTGAGAGCTGACGAATGGAATTCCTAATAATGATATTGATTTGTTCTTGACTTCTTTTGAGTGCAGGAACTGATAGAGGAAATGACTACAGCATTTTGGTCTGATTGATCTCGAATAGACATGGTTGCAATAGGGGTTAGTCAATCGAACATCGATGAGGTCCCGATTGGACCTAGATGTGATTGCTAGCTACATTGCCGATAAATCATGGTCTAAGATCCGAATTAATGTTGAATGTCATGTGATGTCCTGTGATGTGACTGTCGATTTGGTACATGTGCTAGATGTGTGTTCCTAGAACGTAGGTACTAACAGTCAGTGTCTGATAAGACGGTTTATGGCTTCTGTCGGTTTTGCAGGCGTAATCGCGGTCGATTACAATGCTTTCAAGAGGGGGGTATGTCACAAAGTGATGACATGGCTACCAACAACAGAAACCCTAATTTCTGCCAGAAACCCTAAAATTCCTGCAAACCCTAATTTCTGCCAAAAACCCTAATTTTGCAGAAATCCTAATTTCTAGAAACCCTAACCCTAACCCTAACTACTGGCTGAAACCCTAAGTGGCAAGAAACCCTAAAAGCAGGCGCTCATGCCACGTGGCAGTAGTGTACGGATTTTTCGGGATTTTTCGGAAGTGGAAAAGCCCAGCTAGCGACGCTAATCTCTTGCTTTTTCTCCTCTTGGTAACGCAAGGAATTGGAGAGAGAGAGAGAGAGAGAGAGAGAGAGAGAGAGAGAGAGAGAGAGAAATGAAATGAAATGAAATGTTATATTAACGTCTTCAAAAGGCCAAAGAGAGAGAGAGAGAGAGAGAGAGAGAGAGAGAGAGAGAGATTGCTTTTGTTCTAAAGCTTTTGGGGCTCTGCTTTTGGGCATCCCTTGTAACCTTTAAATTAGTGGCTTAGGGCTCACTTCTCAGAGCATCTGGATGCAGAGTCTGAGAGCAAAACCCTAACCGCTCTCTTGTACTTTGATGATTGATTCAGACATAAAGAAATACCGAGAGGGGCGCCAGTCTTTGGGGCCAATATCTCTAGGCACGGAACTCCGCCGGACCAGTGCAAATCTATTGTGATCTGTGAATTGTTTTGAAGTGGTTATTTGGTGCTATCGCGATTGATTCTTGACTTGGAGTGTCCAAGTCTATTACACCCGCGTTCTTGCTTGTGTACCTTCTAGAATTTTGGTTGACCACCAATTGCTTGCTGTCTCCTTGAGATGCATCCCAACATGACGCAACTTGGATTTTTTTATGAAGTTCTCGTTGGCAAATGCAACTTCAAACTGCCTGATGAAAGACAGTGCCTTGGAGATATCTCTCCGTCATCTATAGTTGCCAAACTTCACATCCTTGTCACCGGATTTGAAAATCCCCATCTTGCGGTGACGTTTGCGGTTATCCCTCTTGAACTAGGGCTTCTCTTTAGTATTATGTAGGGAAGTAGTAGGAGTTTTCTTCTTGGGAGAAGATTTACATATTGTATGAGAAGTAGATGTAGTAGTATAGTCAAGAGAGTATGATGGAGCAGAGATAGAGACATCCTTGCTTTCGTTAAGCAGAGAAAGTTCTTTTTCTTGGCCCTTACTCTTGGAAGGCCGTTTGTCCTTATCCGGAGATCCCTTGTGCCTTTCGACACCTCGCACCATCCTCCTCCGGGTTGCTTCCATTGGCAGGATTTTCCTGACGCCCACCGGCGTTTGTTCCTTCTGGCTTCTTGATCTTGTCCAAAACCTTTTGGACAACCGACAACGAAATAAGTTGTTGCGATTCCGTGAGTTGAGCTCGCACTTGCTGAAGTTCGTTTTCAGCGATTCTTCCGTGGCTCGTCACGGTTCTTTCCGTTCCTTCCCGGAATCGTCCTCCTTTGCAGAGAAAGAGAAGAATCCGAGCTCTGATACCGCTGTCACGAACGGAAGCGCAAACGAATAATCAACAACCTGAAAATAGATAATCGTTAAACTAAACAGAGTTGAGGGAGAAGTTCGACATAGTATTTGGGACCAGAAGATGGGTTGGTCCCCCCCATTAAAGAGAATCTTTATTAGAGAAATCTTTTTACAAGCACAAGAACCGAAGAAAAACCCCTCGTTCTTTTCTCAGACTAGATGGTCGATCCTTCCCGTGAGGGAAATCCGAGAGACAAGCTCTCAATCCTTTTCCGTTTGTACTCGAAGTCGAAGCTCCGCAAACAATTTCCGAATCCCTTTCCCGGAATTCCAAAGCGTAGGCCGAGGCCTTCCCGCTTCTCCTTCGTGGTGAAGTACCTTCCTGGGAATCCTTTACCTGTATCCAGCTAGATACCACCTGTTTTGGCCAAATTTCGATAGCATAACAGCCCCAAAAAATGGCATAAACCCTTTGATTCCTGCCCAAAATTACTAAATTCAGCACGCTGTATTTACTGGTTTTTGCCATGTTTTCAGTCCTAAACAGTCCCCGAACTGGCCTCTACCAGTGGGGCACTGTTCCCAATGGTTCTCGCGCGGCTGAAAAACAATCAATTTACAGCGCATACACAGCACTGAAAACGCACCTGTACGGTGAGGTTATGACCCTCACCGGTGCCTCCTTTGGAGTAGCAATTAGCTACCCTTGTTCCTGCTCAAGGAGGCTCTTGCCTCATCACAAAATCATGAAACCACACAGTTGTACATCAATCAAATGAAAAGCCCTCTTGTGGGGCATCACATAACTGCACGTAGGGGGAGAGAGAGCAGTGTGTAGTGTGCAGGGGATCACTCCTAGCACCACACTGTACATAAGAGTGGAAGGAAAGCACTCCATAGCTCTTAACCTGTGACAGCTCTTCAAAATGAGGCCTCCCAGCTTAATATTCAGCGCTACCTTCTCTTGCAAGAGGAAAGTACACTAAAATGCTCCACTTGATTACACACATTTTCCCGTTTCGGGGTCCGCCTAAAAATCTCCCGATCGGTTGTCCAATTGACTTCACGGCAGAGTTGTAAAATGTTCCCCTTGTCATTCCGAAGATAATGACGCAAACACATTTCACGGCCCAAAATAGCAATTCCCTAATTTTTAGGAGATGCTTCCATTGGGCTCCCACTGATCATCTGACCATCTATCCTCATTGGGACCACATCCAAAAATGCAATGTGGCCCAACTATCGCATACTTTCTGTTGGTGATCCCACCTTGACTTTATGCCTTTATTGAGTTCACTTCCTAGTATCCACCAACTTGCTAAGTGCGATGGGGGGACCTACATGATCTTGCATTGAGCCTATACATCCTCTTAGTATACTAATTCCAGTGCCGACCAACTTCCCGTCTGCGGGTGAAACTACCATTCACATTGGCCATACAATGTCCGACCATTTGCAACTTCAAAAAGAGGGTCTCAAAAATAAAACAAAAATCATTGGAAAGAAACCAACAACTAAGGTTAGCAGTTGCCACGTCCTCGTGACATAGTTAACAGCTGCCACGTCCTCGTGACACTATGTCGGTGACGACGGCGATGACGACGATGCACTGAAAACGCAGATGCTGAAATCTGCGAATAGCGGGCTGAATCTGCAAACGATGTGTGATCTTACCATGCGGCGAGAATCTGCTGCGGGAAGGTGAGATCTGCAAGGTTTGGGGGCTGCGGTGCAGAATCGGACTGCTGAAAACTGAAAACACTGATGCACAATTGGGACTTGTCGCCGAGAAATTGCAAAACAATTTGTTGTTCCAAAAACGCCAGGACTGATTTGGCATCTGCTGCAAAAACGCTATGGAATCTGCTGTCGCCAGGCTGATCTGCAACTTGCAAAAATGCTAGGGCTGATCTGCAAACGCTGAAAATGCTAGGCTGTTCTTGATGGCTAAAAACGCTAGGTTGTTCTGCCGGGGGTCTTGCTAAGAAGGTGCACTGCCGGACACTTGGTACCTGCTGCCTCTTCTGCCAGAAAGTGCTAGCGCTAGCTTTCTTATATATTTCCTTAGCCAAATTGCCTTACCCATTTTCCCAACAAAGTCACTTATTAATAATAAGTGAAAAATGGCTAAAATAGGGAAAATGGGTTCAATGCACTGTAAAAAGCTCTTGATGGCTACTGGCTGTAATCTGATGATCATGTTGTGTGCAACCAGAGGAAATGCAACTACTGTCTGGACATGCATGGTCTACGAACAGACTCACAAAGGTGCCAGAACACTTCCTAAGCTAACTGAACCCTTAACATGAAGTAGCTTGTCCACATGCACATAGGGTTAGATGTGCACGTGACAAAAAACCAAGGGAAGGTAACATGACAAAGCAATCTCTAGCCTCTCTAATGCATCACCACTCAATCAAACAGAGGAAAAACCCAGTCTATACAGCTTTATGTTTCCATCAAAGTAGGAACATCAGTTGATCAGAAAAACGGAAATCTTGGTCTAGGGATGGCTGTGTAAGTCCAAAATCTGTAGTGCACCGACACCTCTGACCTGAGGACGATACAGCCCAGTCTTGCCAAATACTGCATAAAGAAAACATCAATCCAGAAGGGCCTATGCCTTGCAACATCTGCTTGAGCTCTCCACGGGCCTGAAGCATAAGAATCCGAAGCTACATGGACAATGGAACATCTAAGTAGAGGCAGAACCAATAGAGTAATCAAAACCTCCCTCCTGCGAGGAAGACTCCAGTGCCTCCTGCTGTCAGTTGGAACACCTCTCGTGAGTGGACCTCAGAAGGTCCCACAAGCTGCTAAACTTGCTGAAATATGGACACCTCAGGCTACTCCATCCATAACTCAGACTGCAAAGCCAATTGTCACTTAGAAATGTCATGTTATGAGGCAGCCACCTTAATTTGCCATACAGCATGCAAAGTCATCATAAGTTTAAGCCATCACACAAGGCGCCTGCAAAAACAAACGGAGTTTAGTGGTGCACATCCCATGCTCCATGATGCAACTTATCCGTGGCTACATGTTGACGGACGCAGCCATATGCCACAAAATGTAACAAACACCCAACCACACCTTGTACAATCATTTGCACAAAGAGAGTCATGTAGGGATAATGTCTAATCTAACGGAAGCATCTTGGCATGGGCATGTTTAGGCCTTGTGAATAGGGTCACAATAGTGCCAAACTAAGATACCCTGGTGGCTACATGTCCACATGGGACCCAGAGCCAGTGTGCATGTGACAAATGCTTGATTAGGGATTTTAGTTTGTAAAGTGTAGCCTTTGCCCGAGGGGAGCAAGTGCAGGCAAAAAAGCAGTCAAGTAAAAAAGAACAATCTGCTATACAAAATTCCATGGACAGTAATTATCAAGATTTTTGAGACCACTCACCAGAGAAAAGATTCGCTCTGCTGAAAGCATGGGAAGAATCTGTGGAGGCATCCTGTTGGTTGGCTTATGATCACCAGTCACACGACTCAACATTTCTATTGAGTGATCACAAGACCTGTGATGTTAACAGAGAGTGGAAAAACAACGCCAGAAAGTTGAGATTAACGAATAACACATGGAAACCCTCTAGTCAAGACTTGAATAACACAACTTACATGCATTTGAATCCATACAAAGGTTTGCCAGTGAATATTGCATTCTCTGGCCGTTCAAGCTGTTCTTTAACAAAACGTGCCAACTTCTGCAAGAAGTCAAATTGGGTATCAAACTGTTAATACTTCAAATTAAGAGGTCAAAACCCTCAACAATTCTTTGAAAGAGGACTTGTGTACAATGCTCTTGCCCTACTAATTTAAAATCTTAAAGGATTCAAGTAAAACAGCTGCTACATTTTTGGTTTAGAGAAGATAATACATACTAACCATACCTGCAAATCCCGCTTCTCAGCTTTCAGTGCCAAAGCATCCTTTACAGTTGGCATAACTGTGTCAAGTTCTTGAAGCCTTAATGTAAGCTTTTCAAGCTCTTGGCATAACCTAGCTATAGTTTTGGAATTCTCCTTGGGCTCAAACTTGTTTGCTTTCAAAGCTTCCTGCATATTTTGCAGCATTCAGTCTGAATATAGTAAACATATGTACACATTTGTGGGCCAAACAAAATTTTGGATGAAAATCATAGAGATTAAAGTTGTTTATTATTGTAAACGCTAATGTTTGAAAATCATAGCTGAAGCAAAGGAGTGCAAGGAATATACAAATGCTAGTGAAATACAATGAGATGAAAGGTCAAAAATACATTTTTGAATGACTATGAAGTACCAAGAATCAAACAGAGAGTAGCCAACCCATGAAAGTTTCCCTTCAGAAATCCAGGTTCACTCCATGTGTCAATATAGTCATTTCAAACAAATCAACAAAACGAGAAAAAGGTCATGAATGAGTTCGGATAACATAAAGTCCCTATAGAGGAAGTGCCCCTTAAAAAAGAAAGTGCTCACCACATTCTACTCAAACCAGAATCATCGATTATCGGTGAGTGAACTCACAAAATAAAAGGCTATCTTTTCTGCAAAATGTGAGTGTGCACGCGAGTGCACAATGATGAACCCTCACTTGAGGTTCAAATACCCCTGCATAAACTTTAGGTTCAAATATCCCTGGATCCTATTATGACATGTGCTTTGAATGCTTTGATGATCTTATTTCTCAGCAAAATGCCCTCCATGCAAAATGCAGCAACTCCTTCAGAGAGATCGAAAACGTAGCGGACAACACATCACACCCGAAAAGGCGGGGCCATGCTAATTATGCCACTATTTTCCGGGTCAGGATGGGGTCGAATTCAGAGCCATGACAGATTCAAATCGTTGATTTCATTTGCCAAAGCTAGAAGCTCGGAGAAGAAGGGAATAAAGTGATGCCGTCCACCGTTTTTGTGAGAGGAGTTGAGAAGATAAACGAACATAGCCAGAGTTCGCCCAAACTGAAGGAGGGAGAGAGACATCATGCAAGGTCATATCCGTCACTGTCATGTTCTTCCTCTCCATAACACCATTCTATTGAGGGGTGTAAGGGAGAGAGGTTTGCCTTTGAATGCCCTTAAAAGACAAAAGGAATTGAATGGTATAAATTCACCTCTATTGTCAGTTCTCAAGGTAGAGACTTTAGAGTTGAATCAACTTATCCAACTTTGAAAGTTAGAGAGAGCTCACACTTCTTAGCCAAAAAAAATCCCCGAATACTTTTAAAAGGATCATCCACAAGTATCAAATATTACTTTGATCCACCAAGTGAAACGACCTCCACATGACTTACAAGATCAATATGAGCCACAACTCCAAAATACAAGAGGCATGAAAAGTGGCCTCCTTTGGAAATGAGTCCCTGTTTTGTTTGCCTTTCACACATGAAGAGCAAGCATGATGAGGCTTGTGAAACTTGGGTAAGCCAATAGCCATATTCGTGGAAACAAGATACTACAAGGTAGCAATGGGAACATGACCAAAGGGAGAGTGCCAAAGAATGCTCTCATCATCTATGAGATAAGTGCTTCAGAAAAGGTGAACAAGTTGCAAATGTGCCTCCTGCAACTAGAAACTAGAAGAGAAAGACTATATATGATACAAGCCGCCTTCTTGACAACCATGAACCACAATAGAGAGATTCAATCTATCAATCACTTCAATTAATTCATCATCAAAGTAGACTCCAAGACCTTTAGAAGTTGCTTCAGGGATAAAGAAGAGGTCAGTTGAAAACCGCGGCACATGTAGTACAACCTTCAAGACAGCATGCAAAGTAGAAAGTAGAATTATCACCAATGTGAAATAATGAAGAGAAAGTCCGATTCTCCCTGTTGTGAGGAGTGTAAGACATATGAGAGGATGCCCCATTGCAAGAATCCATTCACAACCTAGTTTTCTGTCTTTCCAGGCAACTTGATGGCTTATGCCATAAAATTTCGTTCTCTCTTCAGAGAGAGCTTTGGGCCTTTGTCTAGGGTGATAAATTACACTTATCAAAGGTCCTTCCAACTTTTCTAGCTAGAGTTACAGAGACACAAACATGCTTTATTACAGAGTTCAACACACCCTCACGGAGGACCTATTCAAAAGAAGGTGACAAATTACTTCCAGAGCAGTAATCCTCAGCAGGACCACATGGGACTCTCCAAGAAAGAGCTACAAAGATTGGTAGATCTCGGCACAACCCTCGTCCCTCATCGCCACATCCAGGCAAGTCTTAAGGACGTAGATAAACTCCTACGAGGTTCTTTACAAGAGAGGAGATGGATGCCATGATGCAAAAGCCTGAGACATGGGATTTGCAGGAACAGTCTACTCTAGAGATCAAGCTTTGGGAGGTATTCTACCGGCTGGCACTATTTATTCATTTGTTCATTTACATTTTTAGCATTTTTTACTTTAGTCTTTTGTATTATAGGTCTTTTAGGCCTTTTGCAAACGCAAATAAACATTTATTTAATCTCTCATCGGTTCAAGCACACATACATCTATATTCTCAGTAAATTTCAAGAGATGCAAACTATGCAAGATACGAACAGACACAGGCATTGGAATATGCAAGACCAACACAAAGACTGGCATCAAGCATGGACCTGTTGTGACCAAGGCGAAGTCCCACATTGGCACTTAGGGTAAGGAGGAGCTGAACTTACATCAATTGCCTGTACAACTGCATCATCGTCCATCAAGTCCACTGTTCCAACAAGCACATCCTTCTTAATAGAAGCCTGATCAGGACCATCTTCAGCTACATCGTTGGGAGCTGATGTGCTCTCTCCCTCCCTCCTCTGCTTTTTGTCTAGATTGCTTGTAGAAGTGGCTTCATTTACAGGCTTATCATCGGATGAGGGTGTTAACAATGGAGAACCATCTCCAAAACCTTCAAAAATCTTCACTAACTTGTCTGCAGGATCCGTTGCTCCTGGCTTTGACCGTTCTTCTTGATGACCAGATAATTTAAGAATACTCCTACCAAAAAGTCCAAAGTCTTTTTGAACCTATGCAACAATAATTGTCTCAGATCTCGACTATATAAATGCAATGCATACAAAATACCACAAACTAAAATTTTGAGAATTAATCAGCGGGGACATGAATAGGATGCCACAGTTAATAAGAATCAAAAAATAAGCAGGTAAGACACAAAATAAGACCCAAAAAAGCTGCCATGTTGAATAATCCTTACAAAATCAGCTCAGGCGAACCTTCAACATTCGAACATGATAAGCAGGAAGAAAAGAACTTGATCTCTGAGAGCATTTAAAGAAAACATGACAGTTACCTTTTCAAGCTCCTTGTTGTGCTTTTCAATGGCATCCTTCAGATCTTTAGTGAGCTCGTCCAGCAATTGGGGGCTGAGGTCTTCCAAAGAATTAAGCTTTGTTTGTGGCATAAGCATCTGAAGCTGCATCTGAAAAAATAAGACAGGATTAATGAGTAGAACATTTGTTAAAATGTCAAATTTGAATACAGGATTAATGAGGTTAACATTGATAAAAGGAGGTCCAGTTTGAATGACTGCATTTTGAAACTGAAAGTGCTTGTCTACTTGATCAGCAGCCTTGCATACCCAGACTAAAATGAGCAAGAAACACGCCAGTCCTGCTCAACCCCAAAAGCTCACTTCTGAGAAGACTAAAGGAATGGTGTGGTTATCGTTCAGATTGTATTCCTCGACATGTTGATCACACAATAGATGTGGCATAAGGTTTTGTTAAAAGAAGAAAAGAGCTTTACACTCAGGTTAATCCTCCTGGTTGAAGGGCGCCTCTATAGACCTTCTTCATGAGGATAGTGAGTTTAATAACAAATACAGTCCTTTCCAACTCGGGCTTCCTGATTTGGAAGAGCCAATTTCAGAAATAAAGTGATAATATCTGCCATTCAGCAACGAGCTATTGAGCACCCAATAATGTAAATTTCCCCTACCTCCGTATTATCACAGGTCAAAAGCTGCAAAGAACTGCCAAAACTGACTAGTGAGAAAACACGAATTGGCTGTTGCATTATCACTAGAGGAGCAAATGACAATCCTAGGGCCAAACAAGGGCTAGTTGCTTTAGCGCAAAAGCAGCAACCATCCCTTGCATAGATTGGAGACACAATCCGGGCGCTAGAAAATATGGAGGAAACTTTGAGTTGATAACTACCGAAACCTATCAGTTTCTTGGTGGAGATTCACACTTGCACATAAGCCACATGCTTCAAAACGTTGTTGTCGCATAACACAAACCTGCTTAAAGAACTTGCTGCCAATTCGGAAGAAAACAAACTACAAGTTCAAGTTCTAGATCTGTGAGCAAAATTTGCAACAATGTGTTAATGCATCCAGGTCAATGTTCTGCAGACTAATTCTCAATCTCAAAAGTATGCTTGGAAAAGTCTCCACACATTTGGAATCGAAAATTTCTTTTGTGCTGAGTAGAAACAATGTCGCAGATCTTTGTAAAGCCCTCTTATTTTGTTGTTCATTGAGAAGGACTTCATGGCGAATGTAGCAAACCTGGCTCTCAGGAGTTAGGAGTGAAGGAGGTACAAGTGAACCAGTCAAGGACACCCTTGAAGCTCTTCTGGAACCAGCGGATAATCTCTTCAGATGTAACTGAAGTTCAATCATATTTGACTCCATTTTTTCGCAAGCCTACAGTTTCATGCAAAATAATAAATCTCAAATCAAGCATCTTTTATGAGTCAGAGCAGTCAATCACATCTGAATTTATTTTTCCACACGCCTACAATGTCATGTGATCTTCGCAATAAATCTCAAATCAAGCATTTTTTTCACATTCGAAAAAGGCACTTACATCCTTGACATTCTGGGTAGATTGCGTAATTCTTTCCAGATCATCCACATCTGCCTTCTTTTGTATGCGATTCTGAAGTTCAGCAACCGCTGCTTCAATTTTTGCTCTTGATGCTTCAGAGAGTTCTTCTTCCTCTGCTGTTGGATGTTTACCAACATCCACAATAAACTTCATTTCAAAATCTGAGCGAAGGTTCTGCAAATGACAAAAAAAGGCACCAACTTGAGCAGCAAGGGCAAATAATATTTCTAATATGAAAGCACTAAAGGAGAAAAAGGAAAAGCATGAAAGAGGCTAGCAATCCAACCCAACATTCATAGTGCTACACTTGAATTCCTCTTGAAGACTATCACCATGTGCTTTTGCAGCAAGTAATGACCTCCCAAGGATGCCTAAGCTCAACATATAAAGGACCAATCGGAGCTCCATCTAGGACAAGCTAACTCAAGAAACATCTTTTGTTAGAATGCTTCCTCTACACATGAAAGGCCCCATAGTACTTATAGAATATGGTCTGTAAACAACTACGAACCCCATTCTATCAACATGAGGACTTCACTGCCTCACTTTATTCCCAGCATTCAGAAACCTCGCCCACTCACTTGAATCTTATTGCCCTTCAGCATCTGTCACAAGAAGTACATTCCAGCCCAAACACCCTGTCTGAAGACAGTCCAACTAAATTTGAGCTTCCATTCCTTTTTCACATCAGTGGGTGGGGCCCAAAGAGAGGCTTCAAGATTGCTCTTTTAAACAAACTAACAAAATTTTGCAGAGGCATAGGTGGTCTAATGTGCCACTTACTCTGCAGTATTGTTGAACAGCATCCAAATCAGAAGCATGTGCATTTGTTGTCTGTTCTAGTTTTAGCTTGAGCTGCTCCGTCTGAACAAACACAAATAACATGGAAAACTTTCAAAACTAAGGACAAGGCTTGGCAGCAAAGAAAAGAATCTTCAACTCAAAATCCAATTTTAGCAGCACAATGACAACACCCACAACAAACTTTTCGCACCTAAAATCCCACCCCAGCTCATGATATGTCTTTGACAAAGTTTTGATCCTTTCATGATGTTAGAAATAAGTTTCTTGTTTCGTATAAATTGCTTAATTAAACTAGCAATTTTCCATGCCAGTAACAGAGACTTTTATGGTGACAAATTACTTGCTCTTCTAGAGTATGGAGCTTTTCATTTTGTTCCTCAAAGTCCAAAAGGAGTTCTTCTACTTTCTGGTTCAAGGTCTCAAGGGAGACCAACTGTGAAGACTGGACTGCATCAGTACTCTTGACTGCTTCTTCTAGTGCATCCAAGCGATCAAAATTTTTACTTCCTTCTTCTAATGCATCCAATCGGGGTGTGAGAGACTGCACTTGAGTATCTAGAGTCTGCAGTTTACTATTTAAACTTTGCAACTCTGATATACTATCACCAAGTTGCTTCGTGCTATTGTTGTTTTCGTCTACCCTGTGTAGGTGTTTAAGGACAAAGGAATCAATTAGAGTTACATCACGTGGAAATAAACTTGCATGTACACTCCTGCACAAGACGTTTGAGACAAACCTTACCCTTGTTTTAACAATTCTAGACGCTCCTCAACCATACTTGACCATTTCTGCTGCTGCTCTACTTCACTTTCTTTAGCTACTTTCATCTCCTTTACACAGTTTCTACTGCAGAAGCATGATAAAGACACTACATAAGCATAGTAAATTCCTTGCAGTACAATATGACCAAGCCTGAGTTAGATTCAGTGTGCAATGCCTGTAGGTTGCACTAGAGGCTAGAATGTCATTGCCACTTCAGAGAAGACTCCGGCATGATCACAATACTAATATTGGACGTCTTCTAGCAATGGTTCAAAATGCCTTCGGGTTCTGTTTAGTCGCCCTTGTTGATGCCAAAATACTGCAATGTCCTTAAAATTGATAATCTAGCTATGAATAAACTTTTTTAAACACAACTGAAGGTCTGAACCGGTGACCATCTCTTGTGACAAAGGGAACCAAAACACAAACCATAACCACTGAAATGGCTACAACAATGGAATAGAAACCCTACGCAGAAGCAACATGACCTTAGGACTAGAGTGCTGCAAAGTGTGCAAGAACCTACCATTTTAGCTGGTGAAGGGTACTTTATGGGCTAAATATGATCAACATGAGGACATGACTTTTGTCATCGCCAACAACACAGCAGAAAATTGTGATTTTCCTGACTCAAAACGTCACAATGAAAATATTCTGACCTCGAAACTTTCAAATCGAGCTTGAGAGGGGCATCAGCCCTTTTCTCTGAACTTGTTTGCTTACTGCACTCATTTATTATTTCGACTCATGAGCACATCTCATATTTATTTCAGAAACTTAGGAAGCATATCCATCAGATTACAGCTTTGACAACATGACCATCCCCCTTTGAAAGTATGATAGTTAGCCTTTTACCCCAGTTTGCTGCTAAACCACTCCAGATAGTCCAGCTTGCACCATACTCACACTGCACCAGTCACAAAAGATTCAGTTGGTAGAGACAGCAACTCATCCTCATCACCAAAGCTGCGCATAATACATATCCAGGAAAAAAAGGTAGAAGGAACCCTTTGTAATCTTTGGAAAATTTACATAATCCTAGCCATCAACTGGCAATCCCACATCATTAACACACAGCTCGTCGATCGCTTGCATGAACATTGGAAAAAATACTGAATACAATCGTTCCTGGAATAACATCAGGTGTTCATCCTGATTGATGTGCCATTGATGTCACCAAGCCAGTTGCCAAGACAAATCAAATCGTTCACATCACATCCCATTTCATATGAATCTATATATGTCCGTAGAGTTTATGCATGTCAATGACCATCTACTCCCAAAGTGCAAGATTGACATGTCTTCCATCCAGGATGCCGTCAACAAATCTGCAGACATTTGACGCAAAGGCTCCTTGGGCACGTAAGGGGTGCAACTTTTGAGCAAAAAGGAACACTCAGTCAGGCACTTAAAAGCTGCTCATGGAAACATCTGGTGAAGTGAGACTTTAAGACAGTAAGATGGGTACAGGAATGGCTCCATGAATGCAAGCTGTTATGTTCTTATTTTGTACAAAAGCAATACTGGTTTTTCTTAACAATTCCATCGATGACACAAAGCCCAGGTGCAAAATGCACCAGCCAAACCAGATGGTAATGCATTCCCTTTTCTACTTTCGACATCTGCTGATTCTTGCATGTAAAAAGATGTGTGCTATTACCACAACTGATCAAGCTCATCCTTGAATCCAAGAAATGTTTTCCCCTGCTCCTCTGCTTTTTCAATACGAAGAGCCTTGCATAGACAACATCAAAACCACAAAATCAGCAACGTGTGGAGAATCTGCCAGGCGCTTGCCAGAAATGAGACTACATCAAAAGGCAAAGAGAACGTGTGGACCTGGATAGCAATCCGATCGCAGAGGGTATGCAAAATTGTGTGCAGCTTCTCCCAGTGCAAGGAAGCCACCACAGGCACGTGGTGAACAGAGAGAACCTCTTTTATGGTCCGCACATCATCGTCGCTAGCCTCAGCTGGCACTAGAAGCAGTTGAGAGGCACGCTCCAGCTCAACGGGCATCACATTCAAAGACTTTGAAGTGCGGCTAACCTCGACAGGTACCATGTTATGCAATGCAGATGCACGTACATCTACAGGGGATGATTGCAGGTTGTATGTTGCATCCATTGACATCATATTCAAAGATTTTGAGGGATGGCTTTCCTCTGGGAAGGTATTGATGTGGCTTCCCTTCTCAGGTGCTGCATTGAGGGATTGTGAAGGACGACCTGGCTCCACTGCTATTGCATTTAGAGTTTGTGAGGTGCGGCTTGCCTCCATGGGCACCATAGGTAAGGATGGTAAGCCACAGTGTGGATCCACAGGCGCTGCATTAAGGGAGTGTGAAGGACGACCTGGCTCCACCGGCATTGCATTTAGAGTTTGTGAGGTGCGGCCTGCCTCCAGAGGCACCATAGGGGGAGATGGTGCATTTCTGTGTGGATCAACAGGCGCTGCATTCTGCGGTTGAGAGAGCAGGCCCTCCATGTCCACGATAGAGAAGCGCTATATGCTATTTCTTGTTGGAAGAACTAGCAGAGAATCGCCGTTGTCCACAAGACAACGTTCTCTGTTATGTATACTTGCACCGGCAAGAAGTACTTTCGAGGGTACGAGACGCAGCAGAAGAGAGTGGTGAGCTGCTGGCTGCTTGCTAGAACTGGGCGCAAAGACGGGAGGAGAGCAGAGGAGGCGCGATGGTCTTTCGAAGGGTCATTTGGCTGCTTCTCTTCGCCCCCGGCACTCTGCCCTTTCAAATTTTCGCGTTTGAAATTGAACATCTATAGGATAGGACATAATAGAACATACGCTAATTGAACATCTATCTAATGTGGCTTGGTGGGAGTTGCGAACATACGCTAATTGAACATCTATCTAATGTGGCTTGGTGGGAGTTGCTATAGAACATCTATAACATAATAGGACATACCCATATTGACATCAAGCATCTAGCACTGAAGTAAACAACTACAAAGTGCATTGACAATTTTCAAAAAAGAAATGCATATTTGATGATTGGTTACATGTATAGTTGTCTGTAAAATGGTCCAATTTCACGGCTTTCTCGTACGGCAAATATCAGTGAGACCAAGGCATTGATATTTGTCGTACATGTTTTGATAGATTTTGGAGCACAATTGGTTACTTTCTTAGTTGATTTTGATTTTTATCACATCAGCTTTTGTAGTGAAACAGGAGCGGATGAGTAGAACCAATTGATAGGCAACAACAATAACTTAGTCGGAGACTTAATGAGCATTAGGAAGAAGCAAGTTGTGTCCCACAGGACTAACTATACAACAAAGGGCTACTAAAGGGGGTAATTGAATTGAGCAAAGGATTGCATCTTAATCATTCTACTTAAACCCTGCTCCTTAACCTACTTTGGTAGCTGTTTGCAGATTGCGATTCAGTCTGGTAATATTGTTATATGGGTTGCCAAGTAACATTGTGAGTGATCATGCGTCCAAGTTTAAGAGTCATTTTTGGAGAGTTGTGGACAACCCATACAACCTTCTGCAAGAGGGAAGCCCACTTGCATTTGAAAGCAAGTCTAACCATCCATTTCAGGATGATCTGCAGTACTGAACGAGTCAACCAAGTGCTAGGGGATATGCTACGAGCATATGTTAGTAAGAAGCATTTGGATTGGGAAGATAATCTTCATATTCTCCAGTTTGCTTACAGTAGTGCTAACCATGTGACGATTGGTTTTGGTCCTTTCATGCTTATGTATGGTTTTCAACGTAGGTCATCAGTTACAGTGGGGTTGGTGATTGAAAAGCTTCAACAGGTCAAGGATTTCCTCAAAAACCACATGGAAATGTTGAGATTGGCTTGTGCCAAAAAATCGACAAGCAAAGGATTGGTATAAGAAGTATGCTAATGAGAAATGTCAGCAAGTTACCTTCACAAAAGGGAAAGAGATATTTTTGCGTGTGCCAGAGCATTTAGAAAGTCTGAGGATGGGCAGCCCCTAAATTATCTCTGAGGTATTGCGGGCGTTTTCATGTATACATTTAGTCTCTAGGCCAAGGGACCCATCTTACCTTAAATCAAGTGTAGTCAAATTTTTCCTATTTCTCTTAGAGAGACAAAAAAATGAAAATGAAATGAAATGTTATATTAACGTCTTCGAAAGGCCAAAATGACCTATGAGACAAAAAAGTTACAATTGGTGAATCTGATATCATGTCTGAGTACAAAAATTACAAAGTTACAAAGAGCTAACATTAAAACTAAAACACCAAGGCCCTAAGGCACTAAGGAGAAAGGAAATAAATATGATGTTGATTCGGGATTGAGACGAGATACAGGAGGGGAGAGGGGGGGGGGAGTTCAGATGAAATCTCTCATCGGTCGCTGTCGAATCTCATCAACCTCCTCCATGGTCAGGACTCTAGTTGGGCGTCTTGCATGTCGAGCTAGAGTGATCTGTATCTTCTGTTGCAGCCTTCGTCAGTGGTGGGAGACCCCCCGAGGTCGTGGGCGTCTGGATCTGCCTAGCTCGGTGGCTCGGTCGAGCAGCGTACCTCTAGTATGGGTGGGCTCTGAGATCTGTTGTAATGACTACTCCTCTGGCTCTCCCCTGGTTGGTGTGAAGAAATCTGTGATTCGTCTCTGAGACTGTCTTTCCCCTGATGTCCTCAGCAAGCTCTCCCTAAGTTTGCGCAGCTCTAGCAGGAACTATCCGAGACATCTTTGATCCTTGTATCTCATGACTCTAGAAAAAGACCCGAAACCTTCTCTGAACAGGCAGTGGAAGCGGCCGCGTATCTCATAGTACGTCGGGCAATGACATGTGTAGTGCAGCTCTATCTCTGGCTCTAAGTTACATAGGGGACATATCCTGGGCCCCGCTGGCACCCCTCGAAATCGGCCAGTCTTGATCTGGAGCTGATGTGAGGATGTGTGTATTTGCCAAACAGGCCATCTTATCCCATGAGATAAGTGTGTATCCATGTATGCAGGCCTAATCACAAAGCCGTCCTCCGTGAGTTGAGGAAGATGCTCTCTGTAGAAGGCCATCTTCGTGCCCAACTCCTATGTTGGCTGTATCCATGTGCTCCTGGTATCTAGCTGAATCAGATCCTGGGTCATGAGTCTGTGATATTTATCCGTGTGAGAGAGGGAGGGTGCATCCAGGGAGTATTGAAACGGAGGCAATCTATCCATGTTGAAACCATGCGATTGAAACCATGATGTCATCTGTCCATACCAACATGTTGTACCGCCTTGTAGCGCTAGTTGTCGAGATGACTCCAGGACAAGCCTATCCTTGGGTAGATCCCATAGACCGTGCATAAAGGATACTAATCTAGTCAATGCCTCCACCACGAGGGGGGTGTTGGGGTATAAAGCCCAATGTGGTCGCCCAGGTAAGTGGGCGAGCCGCTAGGTATGTACACATATTCTTTTGTAAAAACCTAATAAGAACTCACTATGCTATACACATTACAGTAGAGCGAGTTCACCATATAGTCGTGCTCTTCTTCTCGCACTCTCTCTCGCGTCGCACTTCCGCTCGTACTCCTTCAACTGGTATCAGAGCTCAGATCGAGGCTCGGGGCAACACTGCAGGAGGCTAGAGTCACCAGCTCAGATTGGAGTGAAATTCGACAGGCGAAGACACGGCCCCAAATCTCGTGGGAGGGCCCTAAGGGCTTGGTGTTCTCAGAATTTCATTCTGAGGTCATCTCGGCCACCGTTCGGCTTCGACAAAGGTCTACGTAGGCCATTTTCGACTACGTGGTCTCAGCGGGTGCAGATCCGACTCTGCAAATTTGGGGTTTTCGGCCTACGACTGCAGGTACTGAGGATATCGACACTCCCAGAGTGTTGATTTGTGGTTGTCTACACATCGAAGGACGGCTCACAGTTCTTGGAGGCGTGTCACATACGACACGGGCGCATCTACACACAGACTGTAGGCGACATCCACTAGTTCATCAGGTAGCTTGTGTTTGCTGTGATATTCCAGATTTCTTCCTGACGTTGCAAATACTTCCACATGGGATGTATTGTCAGAGATGATGTATGTCTGTTGAGGGTTTGCTGGTTGTGAGTCACGCAGCAAACAACCGCCGCAGCGGTTACAGCATACAATGGGAAATTTGTGGATGTATGACTTTGTGGGAAGTCTATGTATTGTCAGATTTACTGCAACCTTTGTTGAGGGTCGAGTGAGGTTTTATTGAGCTGGGGGATTCTCTAATGTTGAGATCCTTTCGGTGATACAGGTCTTGGAGCGATCCCTCGAGCACCCTTAGATAGGCAGCTAGGATGTATTGACTGTGAGTTAGACAGTTGGGATTGCATCTTTGCTTTACTGCCGTTGAGGCATTGTCGCAGTCTATGCTTACAGGACAGTGACAGGACAGTCAGAGACAGTACAAGTGCAGGACAGGTTTACCCACAGCTTACAGTGTCAGAGAGACAGTGTTTTTGAGTTGTTTTTTGGTCTGTTTTTTAGTACACCAGAGCCATTTTACAAAGGAGACTCTGCCGAAATTTATGCAAAATCTGAAGCTTTCTTGGTTCATTTGACAGGTTGATATTGGTTCAGAGGTCAGTTTACAGGGGAAACTCTGCAGAATTTCTCCCAGGAAAGTAAACTACTGTGAAGCGTAGCTATGGCTGGATCACAGGACACTGCTCTTTACAATATCATGAAGCTGGATGGAACCAATTTCCCATTGTGGAAGCAGCAGATTTGGCACGTGTTGGTACAAAAGAAGCAGATAAAACCTATAAAGCTCAAGGGGATAAAACCAGAAGATATGGACGAAGATGAATGGAGCGAAATGGATGAATTGGCACTTTCTACCATTATGCTGACTTTGGCAGAAAGCGTTTACTTCAATGTAGCAGACGAGATGTCGGCTTATCAAGCATGGTTAAAGCTGAGTGATCTTTATGAGAAGCAGAGTGCAGCTTCACAGGTATACTGGCTTAAGAAGCTTGTTGACTTGAAGATGAAAGAAGGGACACCTATGTCCAATCATCTGAATGAATTCAACACCATCTACAGTCAGTTGTCAGCTCAAGGTGTCAAGTTTGATGAACCTGTTAGAGCTATGTTCCTGTTGATCACATTGCCAGAAAGTTGGGACACTTTTCGTACAGCTTTGAGTAATTCTGCACCTCCAGATGGTTTGAACATAGCAGGTGTAGAAGGAAGTCTGCTTACTGAAGAAACCAATAGAAAGACAATGGACAAAGGCAAAGGAACAGCCTTAGTTGTCAGGGGAAGGACCAAAGAAAAGTACACAGGTGGAAAGAGGAATCAGTCTCTTAGCAAGTCCCGCAGTGCTAAAGGCAAGAGTGACATAGAATGCTACCATTGTGGCAAGAAGGGTCACATGAAAAGAGACTGCAGAGAATGGAAAGCAGAAAAAGGCAAAGAGAAAGCTGAAGACCATGGTGAGAAGAACAAGTCCTCAGTGAAGATTCAAGAAATAAATGTGACAAACACTGTTGCAGAGGATGACAGTCTAGTGTCAGGAGACATCTACTTCTTGAAGAATACAATGGACTCAACTCTTCTTACAGCATCTGATGGAAATGCACTGAGTGACTGGATTATAGACTCAGGGGCATCACTTCATGTGTCTCCAAACAAGGAGTGGTTTACCTCTTATGTGCCCACTAAAGATCATGTTCGGCTAGGCAATGGGCAGACATGTGAGATCTTAGGTGTTGGAGATGTTCAATTGAAGTTTCATAATGGCTCTTCTTTCACGCTGAAGAATGTGAGACATGTTCCCGCAATTACAAAGAGCTTGATCAGCACAGGTTTACTTGATGATGCTGGCTACGTCACCACTTTTGGACTGAACATGTGGAAGATATCCAAGGGTTCTATGATAGTAGCACATGGAGTAAAGTCTGGAGGACTTTACATGATTTATGTATCAAATGTCTTTAAAAATGTAATCAATGTAACCGAGTAGCCGAACGTTTCTTTGTGGCATAGCCGGTTAGGACATATGTCCAAGAAGGGAATGGAAATCTTGTCTCGTTCTGGTTATTTGCCTGGCTTTTCATTTAATGATTTTGAATTCTGTGAACATTGTCTGTATGGTAAGCAAACACAGCAGCCACATAAGCATAGAAGCAGTAGAAGAGATACACAGTTGGCACTTGTTCATAGTGATTTGTGTGGACCTATGCCTAACCTATCTCTAGGGGGAGATTACTCGAGGAAAGTATGGGTTTACTTTCTCAAGCACAAGGATGAAGCGTTTAGTGTTTTCAAAACGTTTGTGACACTTGTGGAGAATCAGAGTGGCAAGAAGCTTAAATGCTTACGCACTGACAATGGTGGAGAGTATGTTTCAAAGGCCTTTCAGGACTTTTGTGAGTCAAAAGGTATAAAACGTGAACTTACTGCTCCTTACAATCCTCCTCAAAATGGTGTTGCTGAGAGGATGAATAGGACCATACAAGAGAAGGTCAGAAGTATGTTGTCTAATGCACAGCTGCCAAATGGGTTTTGGGCTGAAGCTGTATCAACAGCTGTTCATCTTGTAAATAGATCTCCTAGCAAGGTTTTGCAGAAGGATTCAGTGCCAGAGATGGTATGGTCAGGCAAAATGCCCTCATACAAGCATCTTAGAGTCTTTGGCTGTCAGGCATATACTCACGTTCCAAAGGAATTTAGGAACAAACTTGAGCCAAAGAGTACAAAGTGCATCTTTCTAGGCTATGGTAATTCTGGTGAGATGGGGTACAGACTTTGGGATCCCGAATCCAGAAAGGTTGTCCGCAGCAATGATGTTCACTTTAATGAATCCAAATATCATTCTAAACCAGAGAGGGTTGAGGAGATTAGAAGAGTTGTCTTCCAAGAAGATAGACCTGCACGTGCAAGACAAAATGTCAGGGCTCAAGAGGAGCAACGACAGGATAGAGTGGAACCACAGGTTGTGGCTGAGCCTGAGCCACCTATTGTGCGTAGATCTGGATGTGTCACGCGACCTCCTCATAGGTTTGTTCCATCTATGAACTATGTCATGTTGACTGATTGCAATGAGCCTTCATGTTACAAGGAAGCAGTGCAAATGAAGGACTCCGGGAATCGGCAATTGGCCATGCAGTCAGAGATGACAGCTCTGCATAAAAACCAGACATGGAAGCTAGTTAAATTACCACGGGGCAAAAAGGCTCTACCCTGTAAATGGGTTTACAGGTATAAGATCACCGCTCATGATAGTCAGCCAAAGTACAAAGCAATACTTGTTGCCAAGGGCTTTAAGCAAGAACAAGGCATTGACTTTGAGGAAGTCTTCTCTCCGGTGGTCAAGATGACTACATTGAGATGCTTTCTTACATTGGTTGCCATATTAGATTTGGTGTTGCACCAAATGTATGTCAAGACAGTGTTCTTGCATGGTGATTTAGATGTGGAAATTTACATGCAGCAGCCAGAAGGGTTTGTTGAGAAAGGCAAGGAAGATTGGGTATGCCAGTTGTTAAAGAGTCTTTATGGCTTAAAACAATCACCGAGGGCATGGTAGCATAAATTCCACAAGTTTATGCTTTCTCAAGGCTACAAACGTAGTGAGTTCGATCACTGTCTATATACAAAGAAGGCTAAGGATGGCAGTTGGCTGATCCTTATTTTGTATGTGGATGACATGTTGATTGCTGGCAAGCACTTGGAAGAAATTTCAGCTTTGAAGTCAAAGATGGCAAAATCGTTTGACATGAAAGACATGGGTGAGGCAAGTCATATACTTGGTATGCGCATTGAGAGAGACAGATCAAAGAAGTTGATTTGGTTATCTCAAACAGAGTATATTGACAAGGTTTTGCAACGTTTCAATATGGAGAAGGGAAAGGCACTGAGTGTTCCATTGCCACCATATGTGAAACTTAGCAAACAAGATTGTCCTGTGTCCGAGGAAGAACAGGCTGAAATGGATAAGATTCCATATGCGTCTGCAGTGGGTAGTTTGATGTATGCAATGATTGCTACTCGCCCAAACATTGCATTTGCAGTGGGAGTAGTAAGTCGATACATGTCAAACCCAGGCAAGAAACATTGGGAGGCAGTGAAAGGAATATTGAGATACCTGAAAGCTACAAAGAGTATGTGTATATGCTATGGGAGTCAGGAGCTAAGTGTAAAGGGTTTTACAGACTCAAATTATGCAGGTGACTTAGACAACCGAAGGTCTACGTCATGGTATGTCTTTACATTGGCTGGTGGAGCAGTATCATGGCGTTCTAGATTACAAGATTGTGTTACTCAGTCTACTACAGAGGCTGAATATGTTGCAGCATCAGAGGCATGCAAAGAATCAATTTGGCTTAATCGACTAGTAACAGATTTGGGAATCAAAGAAGAGATGCCTGTGTTATATTGTGATAGTCAAAGTATTATACAATTGGCTCGCAATCCAGTTTATCACTCAAAGACAGAGCATGTGGATGTGAAGTATCATTTCATCAGGGAAATGCTCGAGGATAAGCAACTTCAGCTTGTCAAAGTTCACACCACAGAAAATCCTGCTGATCTACTTACAAAAGGACTTCCCACAGAGAGCTTTGCGCATTTTCGCAAGCAGTTAGGTGTAAGGTAGTACATCACTTCTCTACATCTCTTGTATATTAGCTTGTATAGTAGCTTCTCTCACACTTAAAGTACCACATTGGAATTTAAGTGGGAGGTTGTTGGGGTATAAAGCCCAATGTGGTCGACCAAGTAAGTGGGCGGGCCGCCAGGAATGGAAATCTTGTCTCGTTCTGGTTATTTGCCTGGCTTTTCAGGGGCCGGGGGGGGGGGGCTAACTCGGCTTGCGGCACTGAGGCCTTAGCCCGAAGCATCCAAGCGATCATAGAGACCAGAGGCCTCTCCATCCATCTGTGTTGCCAGATCTCCCATGGTGGTCTACTGAGGTCCCCATACCTGAACTCCATAGAGCATAGCTGGAGTCACTAGAGTGTCAAAAAGCTAGAGCTTTGTTTGCGGTTCTTGAAATTGAACCTACGAACACATCTTCTCCAGTCCTCCCAAAGCTGCATATGCTCCTCGTCACTCTAGTCTCTGATGCTCTCCTTAGTGAAAACACTGGTCCATCGAAGACTACCCCAAGATAAGTATATGCATATGTGTACTCCACAGTCTCCTGGCCATACGTAAATGTGGGTGTTGACCTCCTAACCCACTGTGGTGTGGTGTTGAACACCATAACCTTGGTTTTCCCCAGGTTGACAGACAATCCACTATCACGAGCAAATGTGTGCAGAGCATCCAAATGACGTTGCATCGTGTCTGGAAAGTCAAAAATCAGCACAATATCATCAACTTATAGCAACAACGGAATCCGTTTCCCTGCTAGTTGAGGCCCCCCTATCTCTCTGACGCTCTACATAGTCCGAAATTTCATCCACAAACATCCCAAAAAGAGTCGGGGATAGGGGGCATCCCTGCTTTACTCCAATAGTGGAGTGGACCTTGTCAGACATTCCCTCAGTGGTGCGTACCCGCCCCATCACTGTCCTGTATAGAGCCAGAATACCCCATATCAGCTCTGTAATAGGCACACCCATGTCCTGTAGTCTACGTATAAGTCTGGTTCTTAGCACTGTGTCAAAAGCTTTGCAGAAATCCGCAAAGCTACAATAGATCCTCTTGCCATGGTGTCTACCCTCCTCAATAATAGCTATGAGTGTTAGAATATGGTCAAGAGTGGAGAAACCTCTCCCGAAACCTGCTTGCCCTGGTGCTCTTATGCCCTCTCGCTCTGCCCATCTACTCAGCTCCTGCTCAAGAACGGATGCATACAACCTAGCTAATGTGTGACCAAACATGATGGTGTGATAATTCCCGGGAATCATGGGATCTCCTGACTTGAAAATAAGCACAATCGTAGACATACTCCAAGTCTCAGGGAAGCCTTCATACATGGCTCAATTAAACATCATAGCCAGGAGCTCTGCAAGCATATCTCTGGCATGCATGAAGTGCTCTGCAACCAGACCATCATGATCATGTGCTCTCCTTGTCTTCATCCTGTCAATGGCTCTCCTTACCCTCTCGGCAGTAAAGAAAGAACATGTCTCCGGGCATGTCTCTAGTGGGTCCGGCAGAGGTGGTTGCCCTGATGTTGTGTAGAGAGATGTGGCATATTCCCCCCGTGTCTCATTGGAGGTGACCGTTGGTGGTGGTGAATGCTCGTGGAATAGCCTCCATGCTTCGCATGAGTCCTAACTTATAAATAGCTGATACAGATCCCGCTCTAGCTGAGATAGACAAGCCCTTTTTTTTCGTCGCACTAGGTGACAAAAGATAATCGCTGACTGTCTTTGTGTGGTAATACCCATGAGCACTTCCCTCTGTAATTTGATCCTCGTCTCTCTACACTCCTTATCATACCAACTGTTATGGGGCATGCTCCCAGATCGTCTCCGTGTGGGCTGGCTGTGGGGGTATACCTGTGATGTTGCATCATGGAGCGTCTATGTCAGTATCTGAGTGAGTTCATCTAATGGCCATCCCGTGTCTTGGGTGCATAGCTGCTTGTATATCTCATCCATAAACACAGAATCTGTCTCCCTCATGAAGGTATACCGAGTGTGTGTGGGGACCTCTCCTAATGGAGTTGTGTTGAACTGAAACGTCAGGGTGAAAGACAAGATAGCATGATCAACTGCTACTCCAATTGGCCTAGTGCCCACCATGAAATCCTGAAAGAATGGAATGAGACCTGGTTGGGCCATAACATAATCCACTATGCTAGCACCATGTCGGTGTGGTAATCAAGTAAAACCTTCGGCTGTCGAAAATCTTTGTATGCCATTCAAAATGGCTAATCTATGTGCGATTCCCATATCTATCAAGTATTTGTCTCAGTGTATCCCTCATCTTTGTGATAGTCTGGATAGACCCATCTCTGTAAGGTCCAGCTCCCTAAGCATCTCCTCGAAAGTATCATAAAATATTGTCTAGTGGTGGGCACACTTAACATTGAAATCCCATAGTATAATAATGTCACCATCCTTGGAAAACTCCCATATGTCATTATCCAAAATAGCAAAGGGGGATTTTCCTCTAGGTGATGCATATATTGACGTACTAGGAGGAAAGTAACAGATAGCAATGTAGAGGTATCTGCCTGTCTCTACCCTGAGCCTCACCCACATGTACCTAGCGCGTTCATCCTTGCATGCTATATATATCAATGGTTGCAACTCCTCCCTGAATAGAACTGCCACTCCCCCTGAGCCCCGTCCTCAAAGCTCCGATCCGGTCTCCTGTCTGGAGGTTGTCTCCCATTTATATCCGCTCACCTATGGCATGGATTGCCCAGGGCTTGATCCGTCTCAGAGTTAAAAATGATGTCTCTCTTTGTGAAGCTATCCTCAAAGGCCCCTACATCAAGACGGAGTGACCCATTACAATTCTAGGTTGCCATCTTTAGTGTGGTCCCATAGGTCTCGCACTTTCATGCGGGGCGTCACTCCAATATCACCACCTTTCCATCCCTGTAAAAAGAAATCTTCCCTTTTCCCTTGCTGCTCTAATTTCCATCATTACTTCTTGCATATGCGCAATCTGCGAGAGGGTAAGTTCATAAATATTTATATACAACATTTGGTTAGTAACAATGATCTCCTTTTTCAACTTGGATTGAATCCATTCAATACTCTAAACTTGGGGTTTTTTAACAGAATAATGGTACCAAGCTCGAAATATATTAGGCACAATACAATCCATCGATAGTAACTTTCTCTTCTCTTTCTCATAATGGGTGGTCGTGATTGACAAGTCATTGCACTTCCATTCCTGTCTGAAGATTCTCTTTCACCATAAGACAAGAAAGTATATTCGCCCATATCCTCGAGGTAAGATGCTAGTCATCTACACACACACCCCATCACTCAAGTTAGTCAGAATGGAAAAATAGAAGATCCAAACACGAATATTATGATCTTAAAACAATATGAATCATATCAAAATCAAATTTTTGTAACCATAAGGTTCAAAAAAACACATGGTGCCTTCAACAAGATACATAAATGTTTACATCTCGAGTTTCAAAGTTTAGAACTTCAATTTGTGCACTAAGACTCACATCCTCTTTCTAATACCATTCTTTCCCTCGAAATACATTCGTGGGTGGTATTGCATTAAAGCACTTTACATGAGCTCGAGTTTCAAAGTTTAGAACTTCAATTTGTGCACTAAGATTCACATCCTCTTTCTAATACCATTCTTTCCCTCGAAATACATCCATGGGTGGTATTGCATTAAAGCACTTTACAGGAGCGTGTTGTTCCTTTACATCATTTTTATAAAAATATCTCCTCGAGTTCACTGCCATTGGATGTGCTTGAGCAAAGTCACTAATGCATCTAGGCTTCTCATGGTCATCAAAGGTAATAGTGACATTGTGAGGATTGTATTTAAGAATAGGTCCGTAGATTCTATTGAACTAGTCCTAAGGTACATAATAGAATCGGTTACTGCCATTTGACTTCTTCTAAACCCTGATTGTGACTTTTCACAGAAGCCGTTGCGCGCATTTTGAGAACCCCGTTTTTTTGTAAATTTGTACATACAAACATGATGCCCGATGTCAAAAGTGTGTGTGGGATTTATTTTTGTGGGGTTTTTAGCTTGCTGTAGCAATCACATGTACATGCACTGCAAGTCGCTAGTCTAGTGACAGCTGTCGGGCTACTGTAAGTGCCCGTGAGTGAGTTTCTTGAAGTGAGACTTGTTTATAACTTGAACTCATGTAAAAACTTAAAAAAGTTCATTCAAATATTATAATTTTGCAGGTTTGAGCTCGTTCCGGCTTCTTGATGCTTTTGGATGCAGTTTTTTGCCCTCGACGAGCTCTCTCTACACCTAGTCTTCCTATTACAGCATCCTGTTCGCGTTTATTTTGCACATAGTTGTGTGTGGGTTCGATTTGAAGGATTTGAGCACTTTTGTTGCAGAGTTTGCAGAGATTTTTTGAAGTTTGAAATCATGTCTTTTGGAGTTGGGGTTTTGGAGTTATGGTCTATTCTCTGCAGCCTACAATCAATGGCAGCTTTGGGGCAAAACTATGTAGGTTGAGTTGTGGAAACCCATACACCTCGTGGGTGATGTATGCTTTGAAAGGGTATTTTTAAACTGGTTTTTGATGAAGGGGAAATATTTGTTTTCAAGACATTGGTAGGCGACGTCCGTAATTCCGTGCCTAAGCAAGTTTCTTTCTTCTTTGTAACATAGTCTCTTGGGTGGGCGACGGCTCGTAAATTCCCAAGGGGACTACGCTTGTTGGATTTGTGGTGTTTCAAAGGGGTTTCCCAAAGATTTTGGTGTTCTTGTAGTGCACTTTCAACGCTCTTGGGTGGCATCGCTATAGAGGTGTTCTAGTTTGCTTGTTTTCCAACAGTGTTTTGGTACCCGCCACCGAGGAGTTGCTTCAAGTTACTTTCAATGTTGGTAATTCATACATAAAAGTGCAGCCATGGTCAAGTTTAGTGATGCGTTGTTGAGGATGAATGATATGAGCAGTAAGTTGAAGCTAAGCAGCATAGCAGAGTTGGACATGCATTACATGAGGTTTTGTTCTCTCAAGCAGGAGCTAGAGGTTCTTGAGGATATGATTCTGGATGAAAAGGAAGAGAAGTTCTTGTTCATTGGTACCCTTCCAGGATGTTTGGGCATTGAGGTTGCTTGCACAGACTTGTTGGGTGTGAAGAGAATTGTTGATTTCTTGAAGCAAGGAAGATGGTTGGAAGATGTCAACAATCAGTCTTCTACTTCTTCGTGCTTTTCACACAAGAGCTATTAGTGATGATTGTAGCAGTGTTGATTTCTTGAAGCAAGGAAGATGGTTGGAAGATGTCAACAATCAGTCTTCTACTTCTTCATGCTTTTCACACAAGAGCTATTCAGTCATTAGTGATGATTGTAGCAGTGATGATGAGGTTGAGTCAGACGTAAAAGATGAGGTTCTCTCTCTTGATGATGTAGATATTGATGAGGAGTTATGTGCAAGTAATATTGTGAAAGAAAATACCTTAGAGTCATGTATGACAAAGAGAGCCATGCCATGACTGATTTGGTTTTCTATGCAAATGCTTGTGAAGATGAGGTCTTTCATATTTCTATGTATTCAAATCACATGCTTATTGGTTCTCCTGCTTGTGGTGCAAATGACATGCATGTTGAAATTCTGGGTGATGTTTTTTTTCCTCCATCTTATGAGTTGATGTGGTATCCAGATGAGTTGTGGACACGTGGACCCATTTGGGATGCTGAGAATGATGTTTGTGATATTAATGATGCTATTGGTGGCACTGAGTTTCCTACTAGTTATGATTTTATTTGTGAGCAAGAGGTTGGTTTGAGTGATGTGGATTGTGATAGTCTTGATTGGGGCTTTGATGATCCACAAGTTAAGATGGATGAGGAGATGCAAGTTAGTGTGTGTCATGCATTGTCAAGGGTGAAGAAGCTCATGAAAACCTCACATGCATGTGTGGATGTTGAAGAGGATTGTAGCTTGAAAAGTTGGGATAGCCATAATGACATGGATACAGTGGATGTTTTGTCTTGGCTTGATGTGAGTGATACATCTCACGACGGTGAGAATGTTGATCCATGGTCTTTTTGTTTGTATGGCATGAATGCTGATGATTGGAGCTCATTAGTGATTGATGATTGTCCATAGTCTTTTTGTTTGTATGGCATGAATGCTGATGGTTGGAGCTCATTAATGATTGATGATTGTCCTTGTGACTTTTGACGGATGCCATTATGTGTGCATGATGGATGCAAGGAATAACACTTTTCCATTCGATCTTGAAAAGGGAATATGGTGCTGATTCCTTTGTACATGATGTATCTCTGTATACAAGCTTTTGCATATTCTATTGCTGAGCATGAATGCTCTAGCAGATTGGGGGTTTGGCAAACTATGTTGCGCGCATTTTGAGAACCCCGTTTTTTGTAAATTTGTACATACAAACATGACGCCTGATGTCAAAAGTGTGTGTGGGATTTTTTTTTGTGGGGTTTTTAGCTTGCTTTAGCAAGCACATGTACATGCACTGCAAGTCGCTAGTCTAGTGACAACTGTCAGGCTACTGTAAGTGCCCGTGAGTGAGTTTCTCGAAGTGAGACTTGTTTATAACTTGAAATCATATAAAAACTTAAAAAAGTTCAGTCAAATATCAGAATTTTTCAGGTTTGAGCTCGTTTTGGCTTCTTGATGCAGTTTTTTGCCCTCGACTAGCTCTCTCTACACCTAGTCTTCCTATTACATCATCCTGTTCGCGTTGATTTTGCACATAGTTGTGCGTGGGTTCGATTTGAAGGATTTCAGCACTTTTGTTGCAGGGTTTGTAGAGATTTTTTGAAGTTTGAAATCATGTCTTTTGGAGTTGGGGTTTTGGAGTTATGGTCTATTCTCTGCACCCTACATTGTATGGCAGCTTTGGGGCAAAATGATGTAGGTTGAGTTGTGGAAACCCATACGCCTTGTGGGTGATGTATGCTTTGAAGGGGCACTTTTAAACTGGTTTTTGATGAAGGGGAAAGATTTGTTTTCAAGACATTGGTAGGCGACGTCCGTAATTCCGTGCCTAAGCAGGTTTCTTTCTTCTTTGTGACATAGTCTCTTGGGTGGGCGACGGCCAATAAATTCCCAAGGGGACTACTCTTGTTGGATTTGTGGTGTTTCAAAGGGGTTTCCCAAAGATTTTGGTGTTCTTGTAGTGCTCTTTCAACGCTCTTGGGTGGCATCGCTATAGAAGTGTTCCAGTTTGCTTGTTTCCCAACACCGTATCTTTGATTTAGCACGAGGGCCTTCATACTAAGAATGATCTCTCGATTTGGTATGTCCAGAAGCGAGCACGAGTTAAGGTAATGAACATATCCCTGTACTTTGACGTCGCCTTCCTAGATCTTTTCCTTGACCCAGAGCTGTGGGTCGACCATATACCTATTAGGCACTTGATTCCGATGTTTAGGTTGGGCTTCAACATACAACTCTCACATGCTACGTAAGTGATTGGAACAAAGTAATCTCTAGCCCTCTTTAAAGCTTGAACCACTTCAACTCCCCAACGTGCATTGTATCTGATCGCATAGTTGAAAAAGACTTTTTGTGCAAAATCACTTGGGAGTTTATCTAGAAAATTAAGAAGATCCATCTAAAAACAAGACAAAGAGAGAGAAAACTTAGTGCACATGTGGACAAAAACTGAGCCTATGCTCTTTATTCATCAAAATCTGATTTTGATGATTCTATTATAATATTACTGATGTTTGCAGTCAACTCTTTAAATATTCTTTTAACTCTCATGACTAGGTATTCTCTTAGACCTCCCATGCGACAACGTGGTCAATAGTTAACTTATAGCTTTTCTTTCCCTATGACACTTGCAAGAGCTTCAAACTTCTTGGCAACTTCGAAAATCCTTAGCATTTGGGAGCACTTTTCCAAGTAGTAGAACTTATCTTCTAGACCTAACCACATTCTAAGTTGAAGTAGCCTGAGGTTGGAAAACCAGTCTCTTGGACTAGGATCAATGTAAATAAAGAATTGACGGAAGGGTTCTAGGTGACAGGTAAGGTAACTACGATCAACACTTCCCGAACAAGTTGTGTTTCCTAGCATTGCAAAGACTTTGAATCGACGAAAGGGTTCTTGGTGACGGGTAAGGTAACTACGATCAACACTTCCCCAACAAGTTGTGTTTCCTGGCATTGCAAAGACTTTGGTCCGGATTTCTAAGTAAAAGAGTTCCCTCGCATCCCTTGATAACCGCTTTGCCATATTGTGCCAAAACCATGTCACAACCATAATCCATGAGGGATCTCAACCCTTGACCAAAACCATATGCACACTGAACCAACTCCTACACTTGGAGTTTGACATATCCACTGCAATCAAACTG
Source organism: Adiantum capillus-veneris (assembly GCF_014529385.1). NCBI lineage: Eukaryota > Viridiplantae > Streptophyta > Polypodiopsida > Polypodiales > Pteridaceae > Adiantum > Adiantum capillus-veneris. The sequence continues at coordinate 36,970,891 of NC_140955.1, forward strand.
AGCCCACATACATGACCCTTAAGACATGAACCTTTTATGCATAAAATAAGTCCGACCAGCAACTAAACATGATATCAAAATCCATTTTGATAATATCCAATCATGCACCATATCTGCACTTCACCCTTCTAGCATATAGAGCTAGTTTTGACCGAAAAAGGTGAGAAACTATTATACATATGTACATGAGGCATCCACATCTATCTGTGAGGTTCCATACATCATATGATATCATTCCATCAACATAAACATGATCCAAACAACTCCAACACTTGGATCGACCATAAACCATAACTTCATACATACATACATACATATATATATATATATATATATATATGCAAAAAACAACTTCTTGTCATTTTCAGGTGCATACATAACAAGAAAATGAAAGTGTTTGGCCTCAAACCAATGCATCAAGCTCAACTCCATGATATAGATTAACACCTTATCACATCACTTTGCCCATATAATACTCATGCAACAAACGGTAGCATAGAAAGAAAGCCACTTTATTCATATCTTTTCGTACGGTTCGGGTTGAGCAACCATATACCCTCACATAAGTTTATGGACATCTAATACTTGAAATCAACTAACCAAAACAAATCATATATAAACATCTCGATGAACTCACAAAGTGATAACGGAGACCTCAAAACATTTTTCATCTAGTTTAAACAAGATTTTTAGTTGGCTAAGAGGGTTTGCTCATCCGGTGAATCTATATAGTTTCTCTCCAAAGAGCCTAGGTCCAAAAAATAGACTGTGCAGTGGGCAGCGTGACATGAAACATTTCGAGGTTTTGTGCGTTTTAGGGTTTTGAGGTTTCTTAAACGTTTCGTTTCGGAGCTCAAAGAAAACGAAACACAGCTTTCGTTTTATATGTATGTTCATATAATTATACATTGAATACACATACAAATTCACCTATAAAGACATGAAATACCAAAATCTAGATGTGAGACTTGAGTCACGAGTGAACAAAGTAAGTCGGTAGCCAGTTGCAACAACGTGGAGGTATAGACGAGGGGGCCATGCTGACGTGTAAGGTTGAGAGAGAGAGAGAGAGAGAGAGAGAGAGAGAGAGAGAGAGAGAGAGAGAGAGATTATTCGATGTGCGTGAGGGTCAAAAAATCTATCAATTTTTTGAGGTGGCGTTTGTGCATGGCTTAAAAAATCCCCGAACGGGTGGCTTGAGGTTAACTGGTCAAAAGGGGGCAAAAAAGAAAAATCAACTGGTTTCGCACATTTTGCCGAAATGTTTCGACCATTTCACCATTTTGGGGTTTCAGAGGGTTGAAACGGGTTTTTATGTCACTATGGTAGTGGGCAACAAGGTGTTTTTTGACCATAACTCTTAGCTCGGACGTGATTTTCACGTGACACCCAATAGAAAAAATGTTCTTAATTTTGTGTTTTATCTCTGGTTTGAAGGGTTCGGGCTGTTTCATAATGGTTTGTGAGTTATGACCAAAACAATGTTGATACCGCTTACGTGACGTGAAATGAAAAGTGTTTTTTATGTACACACGTGACCATAAACACATCGTGTGCATAAATCAACATGTTAAACATGGTGAAATAAGCATGAAGCAAATTCATATACACTCTGCAAGTCCATGCATGTACTTGTATACAAAAAAACAACCATCGAAAGCATCGAGAGGGTATCTACTCAGAAAAATGAGAGAGAGAGAGAGAGAGAGAGAGAGAGAGAGAGAGAGAGAGAGAGAGAGAGAGAGAGAGAGAGAGAGAGAGATGATGGCTATGGAGTTTAGAGCTTCTCAACATTCTTTAGAATTGATTAGGGGGTTGTCGAAAGGCTTCTTTTGTTGGTGCAATAGGGCAGTGATGAGAGCTACATAGAGGTTTTCACCACGAGAGCCTTCGAAGAGCGTGTACATAGTGAAACGAGAGAGGAGATAGTAAGCAAGTAGAAAGAGAGTATTCTTCTTCTTCTCTTTTTGTGAACGAGAGAGAAGAGCACATGGAGGTGGTGATGAAGAGATTGCACGGGTTCTCCTCGTCCTAAAATTGAAGCATGGGTTCTCCTCGTCCATTAGAATAAGAAAGCGGACTCGCTTTTCACTAAAAAGCACTAAAAATTATGACAGCTAAAAATAGCGTAAAAAGCGCTCGAAAATTGAATGTTTACAAAATTAAACCATACCTTATCCGAAACTCGTAGATTAAGGATCCAGCCCTACTTTTTGCAAAAAAACATCGAAATGCATAAAAAACATAAAAAACAAAAAAGCAACTTTTTCAAAAACTGAACCAAACGTTCGTCTGACCTACTGGAATATGGAAACGGCCTTAGTTTTCACTGTAGAACCTTACAATACTGTCAAACAAGCATTTTGAACCAAAATATGGCAAAATAAATATTGGAATCTATTTATCATATTTTTAAAAGAGACCCAAAATTTGGGGATCTTACATCCTTTCACACTTGAAAAATTCGAGGTGTCCTCACCTCGACATGAATTCTTGGTAATCTAGTTTCATTACATCATCACAATCCCAAGTAGCATCTTCCTCAGGATATGTCAACCATTTAACAAGGTGCTCAATAATGGTCGGTTACGAAGAGTCTAATTTCTACTTTGAAGTATCACTTCACAATATGCTTCAAAAGTTCCATCGGTACTGTAATGGAAATGGCCTATGAACTTTGAGAATAGCGGAATTCAGAGAATTCAAGCGAGCATTTTTGTGAGACTACTTTGAGAACATAGAGGGTGAACTTAATTGATGATAGCAACATGAACATAGTACTTAATTAACTTGGCATGAATAATACTTTTGCAAGAGAGAGAGTATTGGAAAACATGAAAATAGTTGAGGACCAGATTTATTTGGAGCCGGTTCCCCCTCCAAAAGGCGTTTATATTATAGATTCTCCCATCAAGAGAGGTTTGATACAATACAATCTTTGCGTTCCTTGTGACCTAAGATGGAAATCTTCATGCATCACAATCATACAATAAACTTTGCAAAAAGCATTAACTATCCCAAGCCTCAGTCCCAAGGCCTCAAATACCTTTGAAGGTGGAAAGAGATAGCGGGGAATGAGGATAGGGAAGAGGAAGAACAATCAGCCATAGGAAAAAGAAATAGTTCCTCACTTATCGTCACTCTTCTTGCTTAGTATAGCATAATAGCATAGTAATGAAGATGAAGAAGATGCCAAGCTTAAGCATTGAAGCATGGCTCTTGGTTGGATTTGCATTCCATAGCCAAGAGTGTTGGTGTAGGCTCTCCACTTTTCAATAAGCTTGGAGAAGGAGATGGAGCTCTTGCAATTTACACTCCACACAATGAGAGTGTGTGTGTGTGTGGGAGAGTATACATGCCTCTCATGCTTGGTCCATACCTCTCTCTCTCTCTCTTGTACTATTTAATTATTTCATTTGGACATGTGTCCTCTTTTTACTCTTTGAGAGAAAGAACTTTATTATTTATTTTTATGCATCTAAATTCTCATTGGACCCCTTTAAAACCTATCCAACAGGATTCAAGCACATCATGAGGGCCACATGTGGAGGATCATTGAACATGTGTCTTTTATGCTTCTTGAGTCATTTGGTTTGAATTGAATACTTCAAGAACCTTAGTCATTTTAAGCATAAAAAACACCTCAAGCTTTGGGCAAGGTTCCCACAAACATTTTAAGAACTTTAGTTAGCAAGCCGACAAGCACCTCATGCTTGGGTAGGGTCCCACCTCAAGGTCAATCCTAGCTTGCCTAAGGTCAAATGACTTTTTAACACTAACGTTTGGAGGTCTTTATTGAAGCTAACCCTAAGGTGTTTAAGCTCCATAAGGTAGCATTGCTCTTTAACATACCATCTGTCATTTGGACCCCTTTAACCTTGGCCTCATGTTGAGACAGATCCATAAGCACATGTCTATATTCTAACCCTTGTTCCCGTTTATTCTCCCACATTAAATGATCAATTTAATATGAGAAAATCATTTGGGTTGGTTAGGAATTAGATTTTATGACATTACCTCTCTCTTAAAATCATAGTCGTCCATGATTATGAGGTAGAAGAGATAAAGTCTTAGTCACTAGTCTACGTTTCTTAGCGGGTAGAGGATCCCTTTTCACTCTGCGACATCATTCCATAATGGATGACTAGTCCATATGGTGCTTGGGAGGCGTAGCTACCGCAAGCATGTCTGCTCCTTAGTCCATATCATACTCCCAAAGTAGAGTGAAAATTTTTACTTGGTGTTTGAGTGACGTCATCATCACAAACATGATTCTGAGCATGCATATTATTTAAATTTGTGCACAAAAAAGGATTAATCTTATAAGACAAAAACATTGTTCATTTAGAAAGCATTTACATTTGCTTACTCTAGGAAAGCATTGTAAGCATTGACAAGGTTCATACTCTCCTTAGGCTGTATTCCTTGCATCCATCTAGCATCTTCAAAAGGATAGTTTTTTAACTTAATAAGATACCATCGGATAATCTTACCATGCCATGGTACCTTGTCTTCATGCGGATAGCTTCGGGTTGTAGCAACTCTTCTTGGTCTTTGATTTCTGGAGGGTATTCAATAATTGGTTCTCTTGGTGGATCTCCTTTGTAGGGCTTAAGTAGGCTCATATGAAAAGCATTGTGTATGAGCCAATGGTTGCAACTTGAGTTGATAAGCCATCTCATTGATTGGCTTCAAGATTTGAAAAGGACCATAGTATCTTTTTGCTAATTTAGCATCATACTTTTGATGGCCCATAGGATTTTTTCCCATCGTTTGCCTCAATCAAGCCTTGGGAAACTTAAGTAAGACCCAATCATTTTCTTTGAATGTTAAGGCCCTTCCCTATGCTTGTCAACAGCAACAGCTTTTTGCCTTTGTTGAGAGATGGATATAGCCTCCTTAACCTTTTGAAAAGATTCTTGTAGGTCATGGCTATACTCATCGGCGAAGATCTTCCCATGTACTTTAAGTAGCAAGGGAATTTTAGGTCTTCCCTCTATGATCTCAAAAGGTACTTTTTTCGTAGTAGTATGGACAATATTATTGTATGCATACTCTACAAGGGGTAAGTACTTCTCCCATTGTGAGCGTTGATCTACTTTAGTAACATAAGTCTTTAGTAGATCGAGTATTGTAAGATAAGCTATCTCACTTTGGCCATCCGTTTGTGGATGATAGGCTGAAGAGAAGTTCAATCTTGTACCTAGGTTTTCAAAAAGACCTTTCCAAAAATTATTGGTCATTCTAGGATCTCTATCTGACACGATGGATGTTGGTAATCCATGGTGTTTGAAAATATCAGATATGAAGATGGTTGCCAATTGGTGTGCTTAATAGTCTTTTTGATAGGAATAAAGTGTGTTTGCTTGCTAAACCTGTTGACTATTGTCCATATTCCTGTATTTCCATGGATAGACTTGGGTAATCCAAAGATAAAATCCATGGATATACTCTTCCATGGTGAATTAAGGATTGGCAATGACTGGAGTAATCCAGGTTTCAACCCTCTATCGTACTTAGGCTTTTGGCATACCACACTTGGAAATATACTCTTATATGTCCACTTTCATGGTAGGCCAATAGAAGAACGTCTCTACTCCTCAAAGAGTAGGTTGAATGCCTCTATGCCTCGCATAGGGAGGAGCATGGTATTCATACATGAATTTCACACGAAGGGAGTGGGTAACCCATAGCCTATTGCCATGGAGAAGATAACCATCCTGCAAGGTAAATGGTTCCTCTTTCTTTCGCAAAGCAACAGCTGATATTACATCTTTAAAGTCAGGGTTAGTAGTATACTCATCTATCATAGAAGATAGATCATTGTGAGTTGCTATAGACACCGCATTGACTTTTGGTCGTCGTGAAAGTGCATCAGCCACTTGATTGTGCTTATTAGCAACGTGAGCAATATGAAAACAAAATTGCGAAATAAAATTTGCCCACCTCATTTGTTTGTCGAAAAGCTTGGTTTGCGTCATGAAGTACTCGAGACTTTGGTGGTCTATTTGTGAAATGAATGGAGTCCCCAATAAATAGTGCTTCCATGTGTCTATGTCATGTAGAACAACTAAAACCTCTTTCTCATAAATGCCCAAGACCCTTTCATCCATATTGAGCCTTTGGCTCTCATATGCTATGGCATGCCCTTCTTGAAGCAAGACTTCTCCAAGGCAATCACCATAAGCATCACATTGGACCTCAAATGGCTTTGAGAGATCCAGAATCGTTAGGATTGGTTGAGAGGTAAGCTTCTCTTTGAGCTTGTCAAAAGAATTTTGCTCCTTAGCATTCCATGAATACTTAATGTTCTTCTTTGTTAAGTCATGTAATGGTCCTGCTACTATTAGAGAAAATTTTGGTATGAAGCGTCTATAGTATGCACACATACCAATTATGCTTCTTAGTTCATGTAGATTCCTTGGATTAGGCCATGCTTTTATTACCTCTTCAATGGATCCATATGGATATCATCTTGAATCTCTTGAAGGAAAAATTCCCTTTTCTTTTGGTTGAGAAAAAGTTTGTTCTCCCTCAATGCTTGAAAAATCACTTGGAGATGTCGCTTGTGTTCCTCCAAGGACTTGGAATAGATGATGATATCATCACCACTGAACTTGCGGTAGGGTCTAAATATTTTCTCCATCAAACGATTGAATGTGCCAAGTGCATTGGTCAAGCCAAAAGGCATGACTAGATATTCATAAAGACCAAACATTGTACCAAACGTGATCTTTAGGATATCTTCATCCACTATCCTTATTTAATGATAGCCACTTTTAAGGTCAATCCTACTGAAGTAGGTAGAGCCTTGTAGCTTATCAAACAGACCTTCTACCCGAGGCACAATAAATTTGTTTTTGATAGTGATATGGTTTAGTGCTCGATAATCCACACGCATACGGTATGTACCGTCTTTCTTTTGCACTAAAAGAATTGGAGAACAAAAGGGAGAGGAGCTAGGCCTCACCATCCCTTTGTCTACCAATTCTGTTACTTGCCTCATGATCTCCTCTTGTTCAGCTTGGGAAACTCGATAAGGAGGCTTGTTAGGCAATGAGCTTCCTTGCAAGAGCTCAATTTGATGGTCATCATCCCCTCGTTTTGGAGGTAAGTCCGATATCATCGATGAAAACATCTTGGAACCCATTTAGAAAAGTAGACAAGTCTAAATCTTCTTGATTCCTACCATTTTTATTTGATAAATCATTAGCATCATTAGTGGATTCTTTGACAAAAATCATGTACACAGAAATCGAGCTTTTCATTGACTTATTAAAAGTTGGTGAATTTACAAGTGGTATAGTACGATCAGACTCATTAGCATCTATATACATGTTATTTTCCCTGTAGGTGAGGTAGATTCTCCTTTCAGGGAGCTTCATGCTGGCAGCCATGCGATCAAACCATGACGCCCCTAGGATAGTATCCTCATGTTGGAGAGGAGAGAAAATCTTCTTTGGCGACATAGCTTTGGGCATGAAGCCTCAAATTCCCAATCAAGTGAGAAACGGAGGCTTGTTGTCCCTTGAGAGCTGTGTCAATCATTACAATATTTCCCATCTCAAAATCTTGAATGCCTAACTTGGTGGCCAACTCCATTGATATGAAGTTGTGAGTAGAGCCATGGTCAACAAGATGAAGGCATCATGCTCCCTTGCCTTTCCCCAAGCATAGGAGAGAGATGATCCTTTGCAGTGAGCATCCTCTTTTGGAGCTTCGATGGTGGGAGCCCTAGGAGTCTCATTGCGAGCATTTTTCTTGGGGCAAGAACGATAGCCATGTCCTTGCTCCCCACACTTAAAACACTTATGGTCCTTGTGAAAAACTTCAAGCTCTTCATGAGAGTGTTTGTTTTTACCTTTGTAAACTCCCTTCTCCTTGGACCTATTGTTGTTGTTGTAAAAAGTGCCTTGGGAAGAATTTTGGGCATTGGTTATTTCCTTTGCATCATTTTTGTCTTTGTTTTCCATGGGTTTGACATGCCGTCTAGCCCCTTGTTGGAAATTGATGCGGGAAGTAACCATGGTGTGGTTGATGACTTTCGTGATAGAACCAGGCCGTTGGGAGTTGACATACTCGGCCATTTCTTCAGGTAATCCCACACAAAATTGTTGCTTTTGCTCGGCAAAGTCTATCTTTTGGAAGATAGTAGCCTTGAGATGTAAATCCCAAAACTTGTCCACTTATTTGTGAATAGGCTCATGTGAGAGAAGCTTCACACTGCACCATTCAGTAAGTACTTTGTACTTTGCATCGCTTGCAAGGAATTGCTTCATGATGGAAACTCGTAGAGTTTTCCATGTCTTTGGGGCTTCACCATTGCCACGAAGGCTAGCCCACCATTGACAAGCCTATTTTTGGAAGTGCATAGCTACATGGTGTAGCTTGGAGGACTTCGTGAAGCCGTCGTCTCCAAAGGCTGCATCAAATTGTTAGTCAAGGACAATACTTTGTCGGTGGCACCAAAGGTGCCATCATAGGTGAGAAAGGAGATACTCTTTCCTCCCTCTTTGAACTTCTTGAGCTTTTGTGATCTTTGCCATGTAGGGTATGATTTGTGATATCCTCCCCTCTTGTATTCTCTAGGAGAATAGCCATAGCTTTAGTCGAGAGAGGAGGAAGGTGAACAAGAAGAAGAAGAGGGTGACCTCTTTCTTGACCTTTTCTTCGTTTGTTTCCTCTCTTCCCTTTTGGAGTGAAGAGGAGAAGGACTGGGTGTTGAGCGTTTCCTCATGGGAGGAGTTGGCGATCAACTAGACCACCGTCTTCATGGAGCCACACCTTCAGAGGAACTTAGGGATTCATTGCTTTCTTGCTCTTTGGATTCCTCCTCTCGTATGGGAGAGAGTCTTCTTTGGAGGTCTCCTAAGCTCTCTCTCCTCTTAGAGAGGAAGTAAAATGCCATAAGCACGAACTTGTTGAGTAACTTCGGCTTGCAAAGTAGGGTTGCCCATAGCCTTATGGAACCTAGTATCAAGATAATTGATAAACATGGGGGCAACATCATTAGCAGCTTCATGTGCAAAATCAAAGTTATCAATGTTCATCCTACTCTCTTGGTTATTGTCAGCCATGCTAATTATACTTATATGTTTACTTAGTGTATTCTTTGGCAATTCAAAACCTTAGCTGCTACTCCTCTTAGCCTTTGAAAATAAGCACTTAAGTATCTACACCCACGGCTCGAATTGGTTAATTATAGAGAGTAGTAGGGTGGGTCTAACATAGCAGAATTGCTGAGGAATAGCTTCTTTCAGACTTCTTATGACTCAATAATGGTAAAGCTGTAGGCAAGTTTAAAGAGACCCCCTTATTAAGACCAAAGCTCGCGAGGTGTGCACCATATCCCACATAGTGGGCTCAACAAAACCGATAATAGATCCCAGTCCCACTTACCCTAATATAATTAACAAAATTAACCATTGATAGGCTATTTAAGGACCTCTCTTCTTAAGCAAGAAAAGAGAAACCAAATGCTCGGATACCAATGTAATGGAAATGGCCTATGAACTTTAAAAATAGCGGAATTAAGAGAATTCGAGTGAGCATTTTTATGAGATTACTTTGAGAACATAGAGGGTGAACTTAAGTGATGGTGGCAACATAAACATAGTACTTAATTAACTTGGCATGAACAATACTTTTGCAAGAGAGAGAGAGTATTAAAGAACATGACAATAGTTGAGGGCCGGATTTACTTGGAGCCGGTCCCCCCTCCAAAAGGCGATTATAGATTCTCCCATCAAGAGAGACTTGATACAATACAATCTTTGTGCTCCTTGTGACCTAAGATGGGAAGGCTTCATGCATCACAAGCATACCATAAACTTTGCAAAAAGCAGTAACTATCCCAAGCCTCAGTCCTAAGGCCTCAAACACCTTCGAAGGTTGAGAGAGCTAGCGGGGAGTGAGGGTTGGAAAGAGGAAGAAGAATCATCCATAGGAGAAAGAAACAGTTCCTTGCTTATCATCATTCTTCTTTCTTAGCATAGCATAATAACATAGTAATGAAGATGAAGAATATGGCAAGCTTAAGCATTGAAGCACAACTCTTGGTTGGATTTGCATTCCATAGCCAAGAGTGTTGGTGTAGGCTCTCCACTTCTCAACAAACTTGGAGAAGGAGATGGAGCTCTTGCACTTTGCACTCCACACAATGAGAGAATATGTGTGTGTGTGTGTGTGTTGGAGAGTATATCCCCCTCTCATGCTTGGTCCATCTCTCTCTCTCTCTCTCTCTCGTATTATTTAATTATTTCATTTGGACATGTGTCCTCTTTTTTCTCTTTAAGAGAAAGAACTTAATTATTTATTTTTATGCATCTAAATTCTCATTAGACCCTTTTAAAACCCATCCAATAGGATTCAAGCACATCATGAGGGTCACATGTGGAGGATCATTTGAACATGTGTCTTTTATGCTTCTTAAGTCATTTGGTTTGAATTGAATACTTCAAACACTTAGTCAATCAAGCATGGAAATCTTTGATGCCTCTTGAGAGTTTATCTTTGAATTGAACACTTCAAGAACCTTAGTCATTTTAAACATAAAAATCACCTCAAGCTTTGGGCAAGGTTCCCACAAACATTTTAAGCACTTTAGTTAGCAAGCTGACAAGCACCTCATGCTTGGGTAGGGTTCCCACCTCAAGGTAGCCCTAGCTTGCCTAAGGTCAAATGACTTTTTAACACTAACTTTGGAAGTCTTTAATGAAGCTAACCCTAAGGTCTTTACGTTCCATTAGGTAGCATTGCTCTTTAACATACCATCTCTTATTTGGACCCCTTTAACCTTGGCCCCGTGTTGACACATATCCATAAGCACATGTCTATTTTCTAACCCTTGTTCCCATTTATTCTTTCACATTAAATGATCAGTTTAATAAGAGAAAATCATTTGGGTTGATTAGATATTAGATTTTATGACAGGTAGAGGTAGATAATAAAGAATTATCAAGAATGTGATGTGGATTAGGTACATACCTCTTCAGCAAGCTGGCAGAAAAAATAACATGTATCTTTATTTGTGGTGGTAACAAGAGTTTGTAAGCTCGATCATTGATCCTAAGGTCCATAATATCTGACACTGAGCTTCTTATATTTTGCCCATTGATAAAGAGCTACGTTTGGGTTTCACTCCCAAAAATACCATATCTCCTTCATTAAAGAGTCTAGTAGATCATTTAGGGTCAGCGTAACTTTTTTGTCTATCTTGAGCAGTCAAAATATTCTGTCGTATAAGGTCGGTTTGTAGTTGCATTTCATCCAACATTTGTTTGAATGCTTGAACCCGTATGAGAGGGCATTTTTGTGGAGTAAGACACTTTTGTCCATACAACGCTTGAAAAAGAGACATCCCAATTGAGTGTTGGAATGTGAAATTATACATAAATTCGACCATATATAAATATCTGGTCCATTTTACCCTGCTCATGCATATAACAAGCTCTTAACATGTCTTCAATGATTTGATCAGTTTGAGGATGATAAGCAGTACTAAAGGCCAACTGGGATCCTGTAGCTAAGAATAAAGCTTTCCAAAAATTTGAGGTGAACTTTGCATCACGATCATAAATTATACGACAAGGTAAACCATGATACATGAAGACACCTTTCTTGAAGACTTGAGCTATATCCTTAGCACGTTGTCTTGATTGGAAACAAATGGGACCCATTTTGTAAGATATCAACAACCACAAAAATAGAGTCATATCCTAGAGATGTAGAAAGTCTTGTAATGAAATCCATGGATATGCATTCCCATTTCATTTTCTGGTGCATCAATAGGTTGAAGCTTACCAGGGTATTGAACTCGTTCATCTTTAATACATTGGCACGTTAAACATCTTATAGCATAGTTAAAAACATCACGCTTTGGTCTTGGCCAAAAGAAACTTTTTCTTACATTAGAGTAAGTCTTAATGTATTCTGGGTGTCCCGTAATAGGTATATTGCAAGATTTGTGTAGTATATGAAGCTTGATCCCACCTTGATTTGGGATACAAAGACGATTATTGAAGTAAAGATCATTGTCTTCAACTTGAAAGCCTTTGATTTGCCTTTCTTGCTTCTATGTGCGATTATTCAAGTTCATTAAGTAATATATTTTTATGTAATATGGGTCTTGAGGCATACCCTCTCAAATGAGGTCAATTAGGGAGGTAGTAGAGGTTGTGACGGCCACTATAATGCTCTTTCTCCTCAAAGCATCAGCCACGAGGTTTTTCTTTACTCTTATATTCAATTCCAAAATCATATTCGCATAATAACTCCATCCATCTTCATTGCCTCATATTAAGGTTAGGTTGGGGTAGATCCATTTCAGGCTTTTATGATCTCTATATAATTCAAATCTCCTTCCAAGAAGATTATGTCGCCATACTTTAAGAGCATGCACAATAGCCAATAATTCTAATTCATGTGTACGATAATTCAACTCATACGTACGTAACTCACGAGATTCATAAACTACTGGCCTTTCTTCGTCAGATAGAACACCACCAATTGTTTGTCCACTTGCATCAGTGAGCACACTGAATACCATTTTTTCCCTCGAGATACGTCCGTGGGCGGTATTGCATTAAAACAATTTACATCAGCGTGTCATTCATTTACATCATTTTTATAAAGATATCTACTCGAGTTCACTGCCATTGGATGTGCTTGAGCAAAGACACTAATTCATCTAGGCTTCTCATAGTCATCAAAGATAATAGTGACATTGTGAGGACTGTATTTAAGAATAGGTCCGTAGATTCTATTGAACCAGCCGCCATTTGATTTCTTCCAAGCCTTGATTATGACTTTTTCAGAGAAGTTGTATCTTTGATTTAGCATGAGGGTCTTCTTACTAAGAATAATCTCTCAACTTGGTATGTCCAGAAGCGAGCACGAGTTAAGGTAAAGAGCATATCGCTGTACTTTGACGTCGCCTTCCTAGATATTTTCCTTGACCCAGAGCTGTGGATCGACCATATACCTATCAGACACTTGAATTCGATGTTCAGGTTGGGCTTCAACATACAACTCACATGCTACGTAAGTGTTTGGAATATGGTAATCTCTAGCCCCCTTTGAAACTCGAACCACTTCAATTCCCCAATGAGCATTGAATCTGATCGCATAATTGAAAAAGACTTTTCGTGCAAAATCACTTGGGAGTTAAAATTAAGAAGATCCATCTAAAAACAAGACAAGGAGAGAGAAAACCTAGTACACGTGTGGACCAAAACTAAGTCTATGCTATTTATTCATCAAAATCTGATTTTTATGATTCCATTACAATATTACTGATGTTTCACAATCAACTCTCTAAATATTCTTTTAACTCTCATGACTAGGTATTCTCTTAGACCTCCCACGTGACAACATGGTCTATAGCTATCTTCTTGCTTTTCTTTCCCTGTGACAGCTACAAGAGCTTCAAACTTCTTGGCAGCTTTGGCAATCCGTAGCATTTGGGAGCATATTGCCAAGTAGTAGAACATATCTTCTAGACCTAACCACATTCTGAGTTGAAGTAGCCTGAGGTTGAAAAAATAGTCTCTTGGACTATCATCAACGTAAATAAAGAACTGGCGGAAGGGTTCTTGGTGATGAGTAAGGTAACTACGGTCAACACTCCCCCAACAAGTTGTGTTTCCTGGCATTGCAAAGACTTTGGTACCGATTTCTAAGGAAAAGAGTTCCCTTGCATCCCTTGATAACCGTGTTGTTGTATTGTGCCAAAACCATATCACAACCATAATTCATGAGGGATCTTAGCCCTTGACCATAACCATATTCACACTGAACCAACTCCCACACTTGGAGTTTGACATATCCACTGCAACCAAACTGAGCCCGCATACATGGCCCTTAAGGCATGAACCTTTTATGCATAAAAAATTTTGACCAACAACTAAACATGATATTAAAATCCAATTTTCATAATATCCAATAATGAGTAAGTGATGCACTATATTCTAGCTGATAGAGCTAGTTTTGACCTAAAAAGGTGGAAAGCAATCATACACATGTACATGAGGTATCCACATCTATCCGTGAGGTTCCATACATCATATGATATCATTCCATCAACATAAACATGATGCAAAACAGCTCCGACACTTAGGTCAACCATAAACCATAACTACATATTTATGCAAAAAAACAACTTTTTGTCATTTTTAGGTGCATAAATAACATGCAAACGAAAGTGTTTGGCCTCATACCAATGCATCAAGCTCAGCTCCATGTTATAGATCAACACCTTATCACATCACTTTGCCCTTATAATACTCATGCAACAAACGATAGCACAAAAAACAAGCCACTTTATTAATATCTGCCCGTACGATTCGGGTTGACCAACCATATACCCTCACATAAGTTTAAGGACATCTAATACTGAAAATCAACTAACCAAAACAAACCATAAATCATATATAAAAATCTTGGTCACCTCACAAAGTGATAACGGAGGCCTAAATACATTTTTCATCAAATTTAAACAAGCTTTTTAGTTGTCTAAGAGGGTTTGCTCATCTGGTGAATCTACATAGTGGTTCTCCAAGGAGCTTGAGGTCCAAAAAATAGAATGTGCAGTGAGAATCAAGCTGTTTTTTTAACCATTTCTTTTCACTTGTGCGTGATTTTCACGTGGCACCCAAGAGAAAAAATGTTCTAAATTTTGTGTTTTATCTCTAGTATAAAGTGTTCGGACTGATTCATAACGGTTGGTGAGTTATGACCAAAACAATGTTCCTACCGCTTACGTGACGTGAAATGAAAAGCGCTTTTCATGTACACACATGACCATAAACACATCATGTGCATAAATCAACGTGTTAAACATGATGAAATAAGCACGAAGCAACTTCAGACACACTCGGCAAGTCCGTGCATGCACTTGTATACAGAAAAGCAACTATCGAGAGGGTACCTACTCAGATTCTACTAAGAAAAACTATAATTATATATATATATATATATATATATATATATATATATAGAGAGAGAGAGAGAGAGAGAGAGAGAGAGAGAGAGAGAGAGAGAGAGATGATGGCTATGGAGTTTAAAGCTTCTCATTGTGCTTCAGAATTGATTAAGGGCTATCGAAAGGCTTCTTTCTTTGGTGCAATAGAGCGGTGATGAGAGCTACGTAGAGGTTTTCACCACGAGAGCCTTTGAAGAGCGCGTAGATCGTGAAACGAGAGAGGAGATAGTAAGCAAGTAGAGAAAGAGTATTCTTCTTCTTCTTCTTCCCATAAACAAGGGAGAAGAGCATATGGAGATGGTGATGAAGAGCTTGCACCACTTCGTATAATAGGTACGTATTGCCTTGCGGTAGTAAATGCAACCGACGACACTGAAAACTAAGGTCTCTATGCCACTTAATAACTGCTCCAAACTGGTCAAAGTGTGCCCCAAGCTACAGATAGCGCTACCTCTTCCTCTAGGAATAGATGCACAACTTTTGGAACTTTTCTACATGGCCTGCTTTTTGGTGGTCAACTCTCCCACTTACCATTCAATTTTTACATTAAAAATTGAATAACCAGCTAGTATCCCCGCAATTAATGAAAACGAAAATATACTATGCCGCACCGTGATGCTTCAACATAATTATGTATTTCTCGTACTGCCTCGACGTATTTACGGTACTACTTTTTATAAAAATAATTATCACAAAAATTTTGTTTAATCCCGTTTCTTTTTTGAGTGGTCATTTTTAAATGCGACGGAGACTAAAAATAATATTTTTATGTTTAGGTCATCCTAAAAAGCATGTTGCTTTTCAAAAATGCCAAAAAACACGAAAAGCTGAAAATAACATAAAAAGTTGTAATGTAATTGGCCTATTTAACTTGAGAGTAGCGGAAATTAATGAGAGTACTTTTGAGAAATAACTTTGTGAGCATAACGGGTGAACATAATTGAAGATAGCAACATAACCATAGCAATTAGTTAACTTGGCATGAACAATATT
The DNA here is from genome assembly GCF_014529385.1 of Adiantum capillus-veneris. Lineage (NCBI taxonomy): Eukaryota > Viridiplantae > Streptophyta > Polypodiopsida > Polypodiales > Pteridaceae > Adiantum > Adiantum capillus-veneris. Next base: position 36,986,864 of record NC_140955.1, read on the forward strand.
TTTGCAAGAGAGAGAATTTAGAGAGCATGACAACAGTTGGGGACCGGATTTATGTGGAGCCAGTCCCCCCTCCAATAGGCATTTGTATTATGATTTCTCCCATTAAGAGAGGCTTGTTACAATACAGTCTTTGTGTTCCTTGTGACCTAGGTGATGCAATGAAGATGGAAAGCTTCATGCATCACAAACATAAAATAAACTTGAAGAAAGCTTTAGCTATCCCAAGCCTCAGTCCCAAGACCTCAAACACCTTCGAAGGTGGAGAGAGCTAGCAGGGAATGAGGATAGGGAAGAGGAAGAAGAAACATTTCGTAGGAGAAAGAATTAGTTCCTCACTTATCATAACTCTTGTTGCTAGCATACATAATATCATAGTAATGAAGAAGAAGGAGATGGCAAGCTTAAGCATTGAAGCATGGCTCTTGGTTGGATTTGCACTCCATAGCCAAGAGTGTTGGTGTAGGCTCTCAACCTCTACTTGCTTGGAGAGGGAGCTCTTGCACTTTGCATAGCACACAATGAGAGTGTTTGTGTATGTGTGTGGCTGAATATACCCCCTAAGCAACCCCCTAGCTTGCTTGGGTCGACCCCCCCTTGTAGCTCATGCTTGAAGCTCATTGGACCCCTCCAGGCCTAGCCAATCATAAGCAGGAGGCATTACAAGCAGTAGGGGTAGCCTTGAGACAAGTGTCCCCCTTTTCCCTTTGAGAGAGAGGGCTAGATAAATGCTAAATCAATTAATTAAATCTCCTAAATTACTATTGGATCCCTTGGGTGGCCAACCAATAGGCTTCAGGCATCTCATGAAGGTAACATAGGTAGGGACTTGACATGTGTCCCTGCTGCCTCTTCAAGCTTGGGCCTTCCTTGTGTGTGTGAGTGTGTGTTCTCTCTCTATCACCTAGGAAAAGGGCTCGCCCCCCCTCTTGTAGGGATACTTTTGACTTTTGGTGCTCAAGCACCTTAGTCATCAAGCATGACAATGCACTTGAACTAGGGGTGTTCCCACAAGCATCTCAGGCAAGCATGTCAAAGCAGCTCGAGCACCTTAATCAAGTAGCAAGTCAAGCACCTCAAGCATGTAGCAGGTCAAGCACCTCAAGCACCTTAATCAAGCACCTCAAGCATGAGAAGCACCTCAAGCACGACAAGCACCTCAAGCACGACAAGCACCTCGAGCTTGGGCCGGGTTCCCGCCTCAAGCTCAGCCCTAGCTTACCTAAGGTCAAAGGACTTTTACACACATTATTGGAGGTCTTCAATGAAGCTAACCCTAAGGTCTTATGCTCCATTGGTTAGCCTTGCTCTTTGATAGACCATCTCTCATTTGGGCCCCTTTACCATTGGCTCCGTGTTGAGATAGATCTATAAGCACATATCTATATCTTAACACTTGTTCCCGTTTATTCTCCCACATTAAGTGATCAATTTAATATGAGAAAATCATTTGGGTTGGTTAGATATTAGATTTTATGACAAAAGTTTTTAAATATTAAAAATCTAAATTGAACCATGGTTTCCCCTCGTCCATTGGAATAAGAAAGCAGATTTGGTTTTCATAAAAAGCACAAAAAATGATGACAAGCTAAAATAGCGTGAAAAGCGCTCGATGATCGAATTTTTCAAAATTGAACCATAGATTCCTCGGAACTCGTAGATTAAGGATTCAACCCCGCTTTTTGCAAAAAAGCATTGAAACGCATAAAAAGCATGAAAAAACTAAAAAGCAACTTTTTCTAAACTGAACCAAACTTCCGTCTGACCTACTGGAATATGGAAACGACCTTACTTTTCACTGTAAAACCTTACAATACTGTCAAACAAGCATTTCAAACCAAAATCTGGCAAAACAAATATTGGAATCTATTTATCATATTTTTAAAAGAGACCTAAAATTTGGGGATCTTACATCCTCTCGCACTTGAAAAATTCGAGGTGTCCTCACCTCGACATAAATTCTTGGTAATCTAGTCTCATTACATCGTCATAATCCCAAGTAGCATCTTCCTCACGATATGTCGACCATTTAACAAGGGGCTTTATAATGGTCCACTGTCCCACTTTTACCGAGCTAAAAATGGCCTACTGTATCCTGATCTCGACAGCATAACCGTAGTAGGAAGCTTCACAAAGGCGACTTTCTAGGCGCATACATACAATTTCACAAACCTGGCAAGAATCTGCAGCACGCTGAATTCATTGTTTTTTGCCCCAAAAATGCACCAGAACATGTGTATAGAAGTCCCCATGCTTCCCCCAAGCTCCTGGGGGTATTAGGGATCAATTAGGGTTAGGCTTCTCCACCTCTCATGTGAATAGTATTCCACGCACCTACATTCACAACTCTCACTATCTATCTCCACTTGTTTCTCTACCACCTCATACCAGAATTCATAACATGTTCAACTATGTGACATGGTGTGTGGTGTGTTGTATATTATTGTCATTGCATCCTAGCTGCATTCCAAGCTAGGTGGTGCCTCTATTGTTTGCCTTTCATAATGAGGCCATCATGCGTTAGCCCTTTTGTTCAGGCCACCGAGTCTATCGTGCAAAGCTGCCTCTAATTCGGTGCCCCCACTGAGAAGGGCTCTTGAAACCTTCAGTTTACAAGACTAACATATTTACCTCTCTTCATGGATGAGTGGCTTCTTGAACTATCCAATTGGTCCACCGAAGAGGAGGAGCTTCAAGAAAGCTTGACGCAAGTCATCAAGACACTCTTGCCAGGGTGCTGAAGAGGTGGTAAGACCCTCTTTCCCTACTCCAGCTGTTTACATTTCTAATCATCCCCACAAGCATAAAAGCAAGGCAGAAGCTGCATCATGCTTACATTGTTGCCCAAAACCCACACCGCAGACATGAGTACAGCCCAAAGTGAAGAAAAGGCCATTATTTTCTCCCTCAACATCCACATGGGCATTCTTACTTCGGTAGGCTTTCAAGTAGCATCAAGCTTCTCTACATCTACGACCCCATCTTTGACACCTATTCCACTTATGCCCACAACAAGCCTTCGCAACTAAGCTACTACAAATGCGTGGTCGCTCCTTCTCCCTTGCACCAAAATATTCAAGGGTGTTTCAACTTCGACAATCATCGCGTCTTCAAAAACAAAAGGGTAAATCTTCCAAAGTCTTTTAGTACCTCACTCTCATCTCATGAGCCAAGAACTAGAGAGAGAAGCATGGATTCTATGTTGTCTATCGAGTGAAGTGGCGGAGCTTATCATCAACAAGGTCTTTGATACGGGGTTTGCTTGGCAAAAAGACAAGACCCTCCACCTTCAAAGAGTGTTACTTGTGGATCAAGGCTATGATGATGACTTTATACCTTGCTACTACATATCAATCCAACTTGGATCAATACAAGTGGTAAGACTCACCACCTACCTCATCACACCTGTGTATGCACTGGATGTCACTCTATCTTGTAAAAAAGTGAAGTTGCTCAGAGAAAGAGAGTTCAACCTTTTCCAAGAGATTGCTAGAGAGACAGTCCTAGAGCTAGAAGACAAAGACAACCTTGTCCTGTGATACTACAAATTTGACCTCGACTACCTAGAGCCTTCCACCACAAAGGAGGGAGCCTTTCCGCAATATCATGTGATGGATCCAATGCATCAACCTTTTGCAAGGGACCAAACTTATGCACGAAAACAAATTCAATCAATCAAAGTAATCTTGGACCGCAAGATGTTTTATCAGCAGCTCATTACAACCATGTTTGGTAGAGAATGACTGCAAGAGATAAACAACTCTTCTCTACCCTATGTCTCCCTATGATTAACCATGAAGTATCTTTTGATGTAGTTATTTTCATCCTTGTATAGTATGTACCTATGTTTTCCATCTATCAAACACCCATGTATTGAATCTTTCAAAAAAAAAAAGATTTCTAAGTCGAGTTAATTTTCTCACTCTTACGATGGCAAGTGTAGCATTTCCAACCTTTATTGGTAACGTGGGTGAGGATGCTACAGAATTTCTAGAACACTTGGGAATAGTCTGTGTCATCTCTGGGAGAGATGATGATGCTTCGCGCTTGCACATCTTCCCACTTCTAATGAAGGAGGAGGCAAGGTCATGGTAGAATGCCTTGGCACAAGCAACCAAGAAACGATGGACTTATTAAGAGCAACCTTTTTCAAGCGTTTTGGAGACGACACAACATCAAAGAAGCTATAGAAATTGTTGACGGAGTTGAAGCAAGGTAGCATGCTAGAGTACATATCATACGAGTCAAAGTTTGTAGATCTATGGGGGCGATGTGTTGCATCGCTAAGAGAGGATGAGGGGGCATCTGATTTCCTAAAGAAGGATCAATGTGTGGCTGGGTTATGGCCAACTCCTAAAGAGAAGTTGAAGGGAAGGTTTTCTGCTATATATGAGCTAGCAGTTGAAGTGGTCCTTCTTAAAGACATAAAGTTGCACCTACTAGCTAGGAATACCAATGAAGAGGAAGTGGTTAGGACCCAACCATCTCTAGCACCACCTACAATAGCCACCGAGAGGAGTCAACCACAAGAACCAATTGAAGATCAACAAGACTTGCTCAACCGAATCACCAACCGACTTGAGAATCTCTCAATCCATTTGGTGCAACAAGGGAATGCACAGAATTGTAACCAAGATCAAGGGAGAGGACAACAAAGATAGAACCAAGAATACCACTGCTACAATTGTGGAGAAGACGGCCATGGTATGTATTATTGCCCACTCCCAAGGAGACAAAATTTCAATAGAGGAGCAAGACAAAACCAAGTTTCACCACCAAGAGCAAGACCACCACCACCCAAAGCACCACAACAAGCACAACCAATACAAATTCTACAACCACCGGTTCAACCACACCCATCACCACAACAACCTCTCATTCCACCCTTACCTCCACAACCAACCAAAAACCTGGCGGTGAGTGTTATTAGCCTTGAAGGTAAAAGAAAGGTGGAAGTGGAGGAACACATCAAAGGAGTGGCAAAAGGTAAGACCAAGGTAGAAGGGGTAGATGCCATGGGGGTAAAGCGTGCTAGGGATGGTGAATCTTCTTAAAAGGAATAAAAGATGAAAGTCAAGGGGGAATCTAGCAAAAAACCTTCCAAGTCACGATGTAACATTGACATTGTAAATTTCTCTTTGGGTGAATGTTCTAAACCGTATATTTTGGCTCAAGTTGTCTCTATGATGCACCGTTTAGGCTTACAAGTGAGAAGGCCGGCATCATGCCAGCCAAAATGGAAAATACTGTAAAAGTTTAATGTGTTGGCATTGTGAATGCAGTTAGGGTAAAGGCGTTCAACACCAAGGTGGATGTGGACATCTTTGTCATGCCACATAAAGGGAAGGGCTATCCTATCATTCTAGGGAGGCCTTGGCTTATAGCTGTAACTCTAAACATGAATGGGACACCGACATAATCAAGATGAAGGATGTAAAAGGGAAACCAATACTTTACAACATGAAGACAAGTCAACAACGTGACATGGATTTAGAAACCTCCGAGGATGAGTTTTCTAATGAATCTTCAACCACTTCAAAGGAGGAGTCAACAATGAGGTGATGGGCATCATTCTCGAGGACTCTAAGACAATGAAGCAACTTGATGCATCGTCATCAAACCAAGGGGAGCCACCAGGTATACAACCTCTGGTAGAAGCAAGTAAGCTACATCAAATGCTCTCTAGTGAGTTGTGTGGGAAGTGTTGGGGTATAAAGCCCAATGTGGTCGCCCAGGTAAGTGGGCGGGCCGCCAGGTATGTACACATATTCTTTTGTTAAAACCTAATAAGAACTCACTATGCTCTACACATTACAGTAGAGCGAGTTCACCATATCGTCGTGCTCTTCTTCTCGCACTCTCTCTCGCGTCGCACTTTCGCTCGTACTCCTTCAAATGGTATCAGAGCTCAGATCGAGGCTCGGGGCAACATTGCAGGAAGCTAGAGTCACCTGCTAAGATTGGAGTGAGATTCGACAGGTGAAGACACGGCCCCAAATCCTGTGGGAGGGCCCTAAGGGCTTGGTGTTCTCAGAATTTCATTCTGAGGTCATCTCGGCCACCATTCGGCTTTGACAAAGTTCTGCGCAGGCCATTTTCGACTACGTGGTCTCGGCAGGTGCAGATCCGACTCTGCAAATTTGGGGTTTCGGCCTACGACTGCAAGTGCTGAGGATATTTGCACTTCTAGAGTGCTGATTTGTGGCTGTCTACACAACGAAGGACGGCTCACAGTTCTTGGAGGCGTGTCACATACGACACATGCGCACCTACACACAGACTGTAGGCGACATCCACTAGTTTATCAGGTAGCTTGTGTTTGCTGCTTGATATTCCAGATTTCATCCTGACGTTGCAAATACTTCCACATGGGATGTATTGTCAGAGATGATGTATGTCTGTTGAGGGTTTGCTGGTTGTGAGTCACGCAGCAAACAACTGCTGCAGCGGTTACAGCATACAATGGGAAATTTGTGGATGTATGACTTTGTGGGAAGTCTATGTACTGTTAGATTTACTGCAGCCTTTGTTAAGGGTCGAGTGAGGTTTTATGACGGGGGATTCTCGAATGTTGAGATTCTTTCGGTGATACAGGTCTTGGAGCGATCCCTCTAGCACCCTTAGATAGGCAGTTAGGATGTATTGACTGTGAGTTAGACAGTTGGGATTGCTTCTTTGCTTTACTGCCATTGAGGCATTGTCACAGTCTATGCTTATAGGACAGTGAGAGACAGTACAGGTGCAGGACAGGTTTACCCACAACTTACAGTGTTAGAGAGACAGTGGTTTTTTGAGCTGTTTTTGGTCTGTTTTTGAGTACACCATAGCCATTTTACAAAGGAGACTCTGCCGAAATTTCTGCAGAATCTGAAGCTTTCTTGGTTCATTTGACAGGTTGATATTGGTTCAGAGGTCAGTTTACAGGGGAAACTCTGCCGAATGTTTCCCAGGAAAGTAAGCTACTGTGAAGCGTAGTTATGGCTGGATCACAGGACACTGCTCTTTACAATATCAAGAAGCTGGATGGAACCAATTTCCCATTGTGGAGAAGCAAATTTGGCACGTGTTGGTACAAAAGAAGCAGATAAAACCTATAAAGCTCAAGGGGATAAAACCAGAAGATATGGACGAAGATGAATGGAGCGAAATGGATGAATTGGCACTTTCTACCATTATGCTAACTTGGCAGAAAGCGTTTACTTCAATGTAGCAGACGAGATGTCGGCTTATCAAGCATGGACAAAGCTGAGTGATCTTTATGAGAAGCAGAGTGCAGCTTCACATGTATACTGGCTTAAGAAGCTTGTTGACTTGAAGATGAAAGAAGGGACACCTATGTCCAATCATCTGAATGAATTCAACACCATCTACAGTCAATTGTCAGCTCAAGGTGTCAAGTTTGATGAACCTGTTAGAGCTATGTTCCTGTTGATCACATTGCCGGAAAGTTGGGACACTTTTCGCACAGCTTTGAGTAATTCTGCACCTCTAGATGGTTTGACCATAACAGGTGTAGAAGGCAGTCTGCTTACTGAAGAAACCAACAGAAAGACAATGGACAAAGGCAAAGGAATAGCCTTAGTTGTCAGGGGAAGGACCAAAGAAAAGTACACAGGTGGAAAGAGGAATTAGCCTCGTAGCAAGTCTCGCAGTGCTAAAGGCAAGAGTGACATAGAATGCTACCATTGTGGCAAGAAGGGTCACATGAAAAGAGACTGCAGAGAATGGAAAGCAAAAAAAGGCAAAGAGAGAACTGAAGACCATGGTGAGAAGAACAAGTCCTCAGTGAAGATTCAAGAAATAAATGTGACAAACACTGTTGCAGAGGATGACAGTCTAGTGTCAGGAGACATCTACTTCTTGAAGAATACAATGGACTCAGCTCTTCTTACAGCATCTGATGGAAATGCACTGAGTGACTGGATTATAGACTCAGGGGCATCACTTCATGTGTCTCCAAACAAGGAGTGGTTTACCTCTTATGTGACCACTAAAGATCATGTTCGGCTAGGCAATGGGCAGAAATGTGAGATCTTAGGTGTTGGAGATGTTCAGTTGAAGTTTCAGAATGGCTCTTCTTTCACGCTGAAAAATGTGAGACATGTTCTTGCAATTACAAAGAGCTTGATCAGCACAGGTTTACTTGATGATGCTGGCTACGTCACCGCTTTTGGACAGAACATGTGGAAGATATCCAAGGGTTCTATGACAGTAGCACATGGAGTAAAGTCTGGAGGACTTTACATGATTTATGTATCAAATGTCTCTAAAAATGTAATCAATGTAACCGAGCAGCCGAACGTTTCTATGTGGCATAGCCGGTTAGGACATATGTCCAAGAAGGGAATGGAAATCTTGTCTCGTTCTGGTTATTTTCCTGGCTTGTCATTTAATGATTTTGAATTCTGTGAACATTGTCTGTATGGTAAGCAAACACAGCAGCCACATAAGCATAGAAGCAGTAGAAGAGATACACAGTTGGCACTTGTTCATAGTGATTTGTTTTTTAGCCATTCTTTAGCAAATCAATTTGTGTTTGTATTGATGAATTTTGTATCTATAGCTCTTGCTCTCTTCATTTGGAGGGAGCCTATGAAGGTCTAGCTAGGTTACAGACTTTGGGTGGCCAACTCAATGTAGAAAAGTGCCACATTGGTGAAAGCAAGGTTACTCTTCTTGGCCATGTAATCTCGGCCAAAGGTATTTAAGATGACCTAGGCCAAGTTCAAGCTTTGTTGTCTTTACCATCACCCACTACGACCAAACAGTTGGTCTCATTCCTTCAAAAGGTAAGGTATTTGAGCAGGTTCATTCACTTGCTCTCCAAGCGGTCCTCCCTTTGCAGCAAGTTGTCCATCAAGAGATTTTCACTTGGAGTGACGAGAATGAATAGCAATTCATTGAGGTAAAACAAATTTTAGCCTCACTACCCACCATTGCTCCTCCAAAGTGGGATGAGCCATATTATGTTAATCCTAGTGTGGGAAATGACACACTCAATGGGGCGGTATTGATGCAAAAGGATCCTCAAATTTCCTTCATACATCCTATCTACTTCTCTAGTTGCATGATGACTCCATCAGAGAAGGGATACATAGTAGTGGAGCACATGGTGCTTGCATTAATGTTTTCTACCGCCAAGTTTTGCTCTTACTTATTGTCTAGACCATTCATAATCTTAACAATGGAAGAAGTGTTTCCTTATGTGATGCAGCACAAGGATGTTTCTCCTAGGATTTCCAAGTGGCTCACAAGGTTGCAAGAGTTTGATTACACAATGAAAGTGGAGAACTCCACAAGGGCCACTCTAGGAGGCATTCTCACTCATTTCCACTGTGAAAAGAAGCTAAAGATAAAGCAAATGATCAAGATATTACACCTGTGTTGGAGGTCCCTAAGGTAGAGGGGGCTCACTCTCTTTAGTTTGATGGAGCCTACAAGAGGAGAGTGGATAAAGCTACTATTGGTATTGCCATCTTCAACAAGCAAGGGGATAAGGTGGTCTTCATTGGGTATCTCTTGGATTCTCACTCCAACAATGAGGCAAAATATGCAGCCTTAACTCTTGGGTTAGAGTGGTGTGTGACACGAGGTATTCAACAATTAAATGTTTTTGGTGATGCCATGCTTTTAATAAAACAAATACAAGGAACTTGGGCTTGTAAAAGTCATAGCTTGCTAGGCCATTTGCACAAAGTTAAGGAACTTTTAGGGAAGTTTTAAGTTGTACAATTACATCATGTGCCTCGAGAAAAAAAAATCAAGAAGCAGATGCTCTAGCTAGATAGAAACTACAAGATGTTCCAGCGGGTGCGATCAAGTTGAAGCTGCCTCTCTTCCAAGGTGAGTCCAAGGTAGCGACACTATGCCTGACATCATGAGTTTCCTAGACATAGTGGAGAGTGTCCTAGAGATCTTACCAAGGGCCAAGAGTAGTGGATTCTGTGCAAGGCAAAAAAATACCTGCTTATCAATGATAACCTCTACTACAAGGGTAAGGATCAAATTCTTAGGAGTGTACCTCTCTCTAGAGAGATCACTGAAATCATCTCAAGTTTCCATGAGGGTGTTTGGGAGGACACTTTGCACTTGATATCACTAATAAAAAGATTCTACAAGCCGGGTTTGTATGGATTAGTCTACAGAGGGATGTGCACCATTGGTGTAAAACATGCAAGGAATGTCAGAAAGCAGGGGATAGGAGGTTCACCTATGAGCCAAAGACTCCTATAATCTCTTATGGATCATTCAAGAAATGGTAAATTGATGCTATTGGGCCTTTGCCAAGGTCATAATTAGGTAGATTCTATATCATAATGGGTGTAAACTACATGACCATGTGGTTGAAGCAGTAGCTACCACCCATATTATAGCTAAGGAAGTAGCAAAGTTTGTATTTGAAAATATTTGTTGCCGTTTTGGAACTCCTCTTGAGATAATTTTTGATAGGGGACCAGGTTTTAGAGGAGACCTAGTAGGAGAGCTGATGTAAAAGCTGGGCATTCACGGTGCCACTCAACTCCCTTCTACCCACAATGCAATGGTTTGGTGGAAAAGGTAAATGGTATGATCTGCAAGATCATCACTAAACAGGTAAATAATCACAAAAGTGATTGGGATAAGCACCTTATGGCTGCACTTTGGGCTTATCGCACTTCATTTCACACATCCCTTGGATTCACACATATCACTCGGTGTATGGTAAGGAGGCCATTTTACCCATCGAAGTTCAATTGGCTAGCCTCAGAGTGTTAACTAGGCAGATGGAAGGCCCTAATACTCATCTCCACAACCACATTCTAGATCTAGAGAGGCTCCAACTAGATAGAGAAGAGGCTATCAACTACTACGCAACTTAGGCAGAGCAACGATGTCTCACCTTCAACAAACGGCTCAAGGAGAAAGGTCTCAAGAAAGGTATGTTGGTTTTAAGATATGATAACAAATTTGACACTAGGAAGGATAAGAAGTTTTCACCCAAATGGGAGAAGCCATTTGTAATAAGAAAGTGTTATAACAATGGCAGTTATCGAATGATGGATGCAGATGGTAGACTTCACAAAACACGCTCTCACCATGCCTTTTGAACTCAACCCATCTCTCTCCATGGAAAACCCATCTTCTCCAAAATTCTCAAGTGCAGGGCGTGTGAACGACCACTTAATGATCAAGATAAACAAAATCTTTAGTAAAAGCTTTCACCAAAGCAAAAATCTTGCATGGTAAGGAGCCTTTGTCCCCAAGTACCGGTGGAGCCACTGGTAATCATTTTTCTCCCTCCTTCATTTTGTCCTCAAAGGGCTCCACTTTTAAAATAATTGATAACTGTATTAACAAAATAAAAGGGCACTCAATGGTTTGTACAACCATGGCCACCACCTTCTTACAAAAGCAAATAAAGGGGGGCCTCCTTCTCATTATCACCTCTCTCCACCTTGTCCTCTTCTACCCATGGAGTCCTCCCTCTCCTTGTCTTCTCTCTCCCTCTCACTCTCTCTCTTGGTTAAATTTTCACTTTTTGTCCCTTCTCTCTCTCTCTCTCTCTCTCTCTCTCTCTCTCTCTCTCTCTCTCTCTCTCTCTCTCCCTCCGAAGCACGTCTCACAAACCTCAAGCAGAAGCACTACACCAACAAAGGAGAGATGGAGGCAAAGACCTTAAACACCGTCCAAGTAGAGGTTCAAGAGATCACCGCAAGTCTTCCATCCCAAATCAAAACTCATGTTAACAAGGAGATTCGCGAGTTCAAACACCGAGATGTTGCATCCCTCAACCTGCAGATTGGAGGACTGCCTTAAGAGTGGTACACAAAAGGTAATTTCATGCTTCAGTACATCAACTTGCAAGTTTAATGCCAACAGTCAAGTGGGATATAGTGCCCGACACATCACAGGTTCAATCCATAGCCTCACATGTCACCAAAAATGGTGGCTCTCATGGAATCATAACATTCAAGTCCAAAGTAGCCCGTGATAGTATGTTGTACCAATCAAAGAATCTCAAGGACACCGAGTTTTGGTTTGCAAAGGACTTGAATCCTTCACAACTTCAATGTAAGAGAGAAGAGCTTACCAAGGTCCGTGAAGCCAGAGTAGATGGAAAATGGGCAGTCTACCGTGGAGGACGTGCAATCATTGAGGGCTTTCGATCTACCAAGACAATCCCTAATGATAGCACACAGTTAGTAGTTTCTATTTTGTTTGTAAAATGGAGTTAGACACTACCACTAAGTCCGTCTAGGAGATGGCTAGTGGTAAGACCTCTCCATCGTAGTTTGTGGACACCGCCCTCTCCCACGAGAAGAGGAGGCACTTTCCCCCCTCCTGTTCTAGAGAGGAAAATGATTTTGTATACATCTTCGGTCCCATGGGTCATATGTGACCTCAATGGACCATAATGAATCTATCTATCTATCTAATTATCTCAGTCTCTCTCTCTCTTTCTCTCTCTCTCTGACCGACAAAAAAAAACTTTATCTCCCTCCACACACACACAAAACTAAAAACAGCCAATTTTCAGCACACATAAAGTACACACACACACACACACACACACATACACTCTTCTTCTCATCTCATGTCTTTTCCAAGCTCTCCATAACTGAAAATTACTGTTTTTCCAGCCATACAAACACACACATACACATGCACATACACATACACATACACATACACATACACATACACATACACATACACATACACATACACATATGCACACACAACCTACTCATCAATACGCATTCCACTCTCATAATCACCACCATTCATTCTTCATAAATCAGCCATAATCTCAAAATAGTCAAATTACATCCACCATCATTTGCACACATGCACATGCTCTCGTATATACACGCTTCACACAAACGGCTTCAATGAAGTGACGACCACTGTGACAACTGCAAAGGCACTTGACTACGACCACAAAAAACGACACGGGGCAAGGGAGGCTTGTTCGAACAAAGCATCAAGTTATGGAAGCGCCAATTAGGTGGTCATGCCTATGTTCATTAGTTTCGAATGGAAACATCAACCTCATAATCATATTTTACTCAACCTACGCCCCTCATAATCTCTCATTTGCGAGTTAACACAAGATCATTGTATATTTTTTTACTCTAGATTTGAAATCTAGGGCATGAGTGAGAGAAACAAAGCCACATTAAATGAAGTCTTGGCCAAAGTTAGAGCCACTATCACTATAAGTGGCAGATTTATCTTCTCCAACGACAAACCACCTTTGGCAACCTCTTGTAAAAACCCTCGCTCATCTCTCATATAAGCTAGCTACGACTAGCATACCTTGTAAAAACCCCATTCCTCTACCCTTCTTTGCCCTCCATCTCTCTCTTCCCCTACTATTTTCTCTATGTGGACCTCTATCATTAGCATCATTGCATTAGACATGGCCGACCCATGATCACATGGTGTAGGTCACGTCCAATAAAAATATAGCAAAATTACACCCTCTTTTCCTATATAAGGAGAGGTCTCTATCACCAAAAGACACAACGCTCTCACCAAAGCACAAGCTCTAATTTATTAGAGGTTATGAGCATTTTGAGGCGTAGGCACCATGCCTCCACACTTCTAATATAGCTAGAAGTGTTAGTCCATGTAAAACGGCATTGGGAGACACCATCACACCACAAGGGTGAGGAGGTTATGTACACACACCCTACTCATCACAACACATCCCACCTCCATCATCATCAACCACCACGCCTTGGTGCAATCTGAAGTGAAGGATTTGGCATTCAACAAGAGTGAAGGTTACCCTCACACTACTCCTTGACATCATCTCGACCCATCAACAAGGCAGCCATGGTCTCCTCCTTCCTCTCTTGCCCCTCTCTATCCATTATATCTCTCCCCCACAAATAATCTACTCTTTTCATTATGTCATTCTTTCTACTGTGCTGGATTTGTGAGTATGTCGCATAGTCTTTTTTTTTTTGCTTTGTATGTAGAGGTGTGCAGGTTCGCCACCTTATTATTTTTTTGTTCTTTTGATTTGCATGTATCAGTGTGTGGGTTCTCCACGTTTTGTGTGAATAGTAGTCCACACACCTACAATCACAATTCTCACTATCTATCTCCACTTGTTTCTCTGCCACCTCATTCCATAGTTCATAACATGTTTAGCTGCATGACATGGTGCATGGTGTGGTGTATAATAGTATTGTCATTGCATCCTAGCTACGTTCCAAACTAATTGGTGCCCCTATTGTTTGCCTTTCATGATGAGGTCATATGCGTTAGCCCTTGCGTTGAGGCCACATGGTCTATCTTGCAAAGCCGCCTCTCATCACCACCTCCAAGGCATCAGATCGGACCCAACAACACAATGCAAGGAGGGAAAAAACCGCAACCAAAGTTGGAACAACAACCACATTTGCCTTATGATAATAGGGACATTGTGCATTATGTGCAATTGACAGAGTCACTCCTAACTCAATCGATTATGCCATCAACTGTTTACTATGAGGAACCAGTCAAAATCCATGTGAGGGAGATAGAGGATATAACTTATGCCCTTGAAGAAATTCCATTATGGGCAAGCAGCAATGAAACCTTCATATGTGGCTCAAACTATCAAAAATCAATTCACATTGGATGAAAACATGTTCATGTCATAGCAAACTGGAACTACAAGCCTAGGGGATAGCCCTAGGGTAGGCTGGCCAACGGAGGCACAAATAGAGGGCCCTTGTTATGAATGTGGAGGCAACCATTGGGCACGAGAGTGTCCACATAAAGGTCAACGATTTTTTTATAAAATATTTGTGATAGTTGTGGGAAAGAACACTTGATCCAAAATTGATCAAAGAATTTTTACAATCCGGGGAAGGCCAATGTCAGCGTCATTGGAATTTTATTGTGCAGCAGTAAGGATCCGAGTCCAAGCCAACAATTCTAGTCAAAGTGGCGATTAGAGATCATGCTCAAGAAGCCGCAAAAATTCACCTGTAACAAACGATTTGAAACTTCCCAAACAAACCAAATTTGAAAATGGGTCAATTAGGACTCAAAGAAAATCATGGAAAGCCAAACGGGGCAAAATAAAAGCAAAGAGGCTGAACGGAAAAAAAGCTTTGGAAATTGAACCAAACAAAAGAACAACTTATACGTGAACAAGAGAGCAAGAAAAATGCAAAAGGGTCTAAAGAGTCCAAAACTGACTCTGGTGGATCAATCTTAGTAAAAAAAGGTGAACAAGCATTTAGATGCAATACTACACGCCTATGAGCAAAGATTGAAGAACAACCAAGCATTGGAGCAAAGACTTTTGATATATCTGCATCTTGAATTTGAAATGAAATGGATGGAGATGTGCAAAAAACTTATACAAGCTACTCAAGCTCCGATACAGCCAAAAAGTTTGAAAACTCCTGAGCCAGTAGTTCATGAACCAGAAAAAGTAAAATCGGGGGCTTGTGAGAAAATTGACACATGCAAACAACTAAAAATCCAAGATTATGCGATCGATGTGGGAGGGATCACCTGCTCATACATTCCACAGCAAAATCAAACCTACAAAAGAGGACAAGGGAGAACCATGGACTTTGAGGATTTTCACGAACACCACGAATGAGGCTAAATCCTAGGAGATGTAGCCAATTCCTGAAGTGGATAAACCATGGACACAATCACCGTGGGAAAGAATCAAAAATAGAAAAGATAAAAGCACCACATTGCTATCGATGCCAATCCTTGAAATCCACATGGATATGAGATCTATCTGGGAGATAGTTACTCCTTGTATGGTGATGCAGGGATGGAGATTTCTACAGAGAGTAGAGAGGCGATCATAAGAACCTTACCATCTTTTATAGGGGAATATGAGACAAAATCTGAAGTGAAAAAGGTGCCATCACAATGGAATTCTATTCCATGAGTGACAAATGCAAAGGGCTTGCATGATCTATTGTCTTCTCCTATAAGATGCAAAATCACTCTTGTGGAGATTCTAAAAATCAAACCATACTTGTGGTGATAAATGAGCAAAAGTTTGGAAAAGAGGGGATGAAGATACATCCAAGAGATGAGCTCGTAGATGAAACAAAAAAACCAAATCATTTTGAGAAACCCAAAGTAGAACCTGTCCCAGTGAATAAGGTAGGAAATTATTGTGAAGGAGAAGACTAAAACATCACCTTACCCCTGGAATACAAAGGAGTAATGATGATAGCAATAGTTGTTGACAGTGGGGCCGGAGTGACCATTTTTATGAAAGGAATTTGGGAAAAATGGGGCAAACCAATTCTTAGAAAAACGCGTATGAAATTGCAACTAGCTAACAGGTATGTGGAGAAACCCTTAGGAATATTGGAACAAGTCATTGTATACTCATGTGGGATAGAATACGAACATACCTTTATTGTAGTAGATTTCAATAAAGGCAACACCTTTGAAGTTATTTTGGAGCGACCATTTATGCGTCGGCTCAAGATGGTTCAAGATTGGGGTTATGACCATCTCTACTTACGGCACAAGGGAATCACAACCAAGGTTAACACAAAAGACCATAGGTATATGAACATAAACAGAACCCCTATAGAAGACTTTGCTATCACTATAGATGACATAACACAATTTCTTGCTTGGTTAGTGAAGGATGATCATATTTGGATGTTGTTAACCCTCACGGCTCACGGACACCCCATCACCTATGACGGACGTGTATTATGTATTTGGTAGAGTCAGGTGCCGGGCTTGTTGGACCAATAGGAAAAGGGTAAGAGTGATCGCCGATGAGAGGCGCACTCTAACTGGGACATTCAAGGGATTAGTTGGCTAAGCATGGGCGCCCAAGTGTGAATGGGGTGAACTCATATAAAAGCCAACTAAACCTAAAATTCACTTATTCTCTCATTTGTGCAATAGGAGAGTGCTCTTGCTCCATCTCCATCTCCATCTTCTTCTTCTTCACCTCCTTGTGTGTGTGTGTATGTGAGAGAGAGAGAGAGGGAGAGTGTGTGTGCGATCGAGCATTACGAAGTCACGACGGCGGCGAAGCGGTTGAGCGCGGCACGACTGTAGCTTCTTCTTCATCGCGGCGAGGAATCCACCACGAAGGCGAGCGTAGAGCGGTGAGTGACACACCCTTTGCTCTCTTGAGCTTGCTAGTTTAGGCTTGTTGTGTGCTTGGAGCCATTTGTGGCTCGCACACGGTGTATCGGCAAGTCCCTTGCTTCGACAGTGCGGCAAGGAGCGCACATTTTTGGCGCCGCTGCCGGGGAAATGCCCTACACTAAGCTCGGTTAAGCACTTTACGCTTTCTTGTGATGCAATTTCAATTGAAGGATTTGTGAAGAAGGAAGGTGTGGTTGTGTGGAGAAGATTTTTGTTACACTGTACTGTCTTTTTTGTTTTCTGTAAAGAAGGAGTTACAATTTTTTTGCAATGTACTGTTAGAATTAAGGTATTAGCTATGGAATGTTAGTTCTGTAAGGTTCAATGTTAGTTCTGTAAGGTTAGTTTTGTAGATCTGTTAGCTACTGTAGTACTGTGTAAATAGTGTTAGAGAGTGTGTGGCAGTATCTCTATTAGCTGTAAGTAGATAAGTTAGGTGTAGGTTAAGTGTGTGTGTGCGCGCATACGCGACGACTTTTAAAAAAAAAAAAAATCTTAAAAAAAAGAAAAAAAAGAAAAGAAGGATCGAGCTGGGGATCATTCCCCAAGCCCAAGCTCAAACCCAGACCTCAGTCCTCAGTTTTAAAATATAGTTTATACACCTTTTTATATTTAAAAACTATTTTTAGGATTTCGAGGACTATAAAGACTATTTTTAGGATTTCGAGGGCTTCACGTAGCCGAATAGGGAGCTGTAAAGCACGGCACGTTCCTTTAGCCAAAACGCTCGTCTTGAGCTATTACATGCCATATTTTGTGGCTTGGTTACAAAAAATAACCAAGAATAACGAAAAACTTGGGTTATAAACACCTTAAAAAAAAAAAAAGACTAAGTGAGCGGCCTTCACGGGCACTCACCAATGCGCTTAGAGTGTGGAGGTCACATGTACCTACGCTCTGGATGAGTGTTAGAGCACGAGCATATTGGTAGTGCCTCCATTTACGCTGGCACCCATTATTCCTCCACCCTAGGTTCTGGACCTTCGGCCGGGACTCAAGGTAGCGCGAACCAAGATCCTCATATCGCGTCTAGTGATTCTTCCTTTGACTACGAAGTCATGGAGGGGTATCCTACACCAAACCCTGATAGTTCAAGTCAAGACATGCATGCCATGGGCCCACGGCACGGGTCCAGCGTGTTTAGCCGCTTAAAAGAGACCCTTAGTAGAGCTACTCGCTCCGAACATGCGGTTAATGAAATAAATGAAGGGAGTGGGGAAGTAAATTCGTCATTCATGCCTAAAATAGACCCTATGCTTCTTGAGAGTGTGCATGTGAATGTTCCATCCACTGCACCTCCTGATCCTTTAGGACTATCTCCCTCTGAGGTTCTACTACACGATGGTAGGAGTCTTGCCGAAGTGCAAGAGATCGAACGCTATTCTCAAGCAACAAGGGAGAGGGAAATTGAGAACCTACGAAGGCTAGAACAAAGTCGAGCCCTGAAAGCAAAGGCTCCTATGACAACAATCATGCCAATCAAGAAACCGAGTGCTCCCAAGGTAGCAGTCACGGAGGGGCAAGCGATGGGGAGCAATAATGCTTCCACCTTGAGGGAAACCTCTAGCACGCCAGGCCTAGATGGGATATTCCTAAACGAAAATTGGGAGTATGACCTACAAGCGGAAGCTTTAACTGATCGGCACATAGGACACACCTATCATGTGGGTTGGTTAGATGTTCTACAATCCACATCGGGTGCTACTAGCATAGATGAGCAACAACAGAAAGTCTGTGATGTCCTCCATAGGATTGTCGAGTTAGAAAGACAGAACACAGGGATCAACATGCCTTCAACAGGCCTAATGAGATTCTTGGATGCGAGAAAGGCCAACCAACCAACTCTATCACAAATGGAGACTCCCTCAGTGAGCCCCATTGATCCTCCATATGTTGTTTCACCAGGAGCCTCAGTACAATCTGAGCCCACAAGTGACAGCTTTACCTTCCCAGATCTAGCTCATCTTTCTCTTAATGACACTACGGCTACCATGCATATCCCAGTGGTGAGCATGACAAGAAGTACACCATGGAGTTCATTTGTTAATACTGCGCCGATGCCTAGTAGCACAGTGCCCCCAACTATACCTACATGTATGTATCAATCATGTGCACCTGTCGTACCTCAGCCTCATGTAGCTCCTACACCTCCGATTATTCCAAGAGATTACAATCCACAATGGCATTATCCAAGCTCTTATACAAGTGGAGCCATGCCATTTAATAATAACATGCCATATTAGGCACCCCCTATGCCTAGGGCCACGCCTGTAAACTTTGGACCACCGTCTGGTACACCACCATACGAAATATGGGACCCAAGAGCCGCGCGTATGCCAAGGCCAAGGCCAACTCCCATCTCACATGTGGTTCCAGGAGCACATACACCCATTATACCTGCTCAAATAGGAGATTTGACAGCATTTGCTCAAACTATCGGTCGCTCTATTGCGGAAAACATGCGTAGTGCACCTGATAGAGAGCCTAGGAGCAAGGCAGTTCAAGTAGCTAAGCTCACACAGAAATTCAGTGGAGACGGAGATGCTAGAAAGCATATGGAAGTCTTTGAACATGTGTGCGATTCCTTGGAAGAGCACAATGAGCTACATAAGTGTAAGGCTTTGAGTTTGACCCTAAGCGGAAAGGCTGGAGATTGGTATAGAACCTTAAGAGTAGAAGAGAAAACGATCTACTCTACTCTTAGGAGACTGTTCTTAAAAGAATACATACGAGAGGGAGTACTTTGGGGTGTAGCCTCTCAGCTCCAGAAAGCCCAACAAGAAGAAGGTGAATGCGTGAGAGACTTCATTAGTCGCCTAAAGAATTTGAATTCTCGATGCAATCCAAACGAGCGATTCAAAAACAACCAATTGCTTGATAGATTCATTAGGGGACTACGACATGAAAGTATCTATAATGGCCTAGTCATTAGAGGTATTACTACTTGGGAAGCAGTCACCATGAATGCAATCCAATTGGAGGATAATTTAATGATTGCAGGAGAAAGAGTGTCGGCCGAGCCGAAGTCTAGTACCTCGCAAGCGTCAGGGCATGAGCCAATGAAGATAAAGCCAATCGTGAAAGAGCAAATGATATCTGAGATGACTTTGGCAGATCTCACCAAGGCCATCCAAGAAAGCCTTAGGGGTAATCGTGCTCCACAAAACACTCATATGTATCCAAGAAGGGAGCAACAATGGTGCTCAATTTGCTTGGGCCCACATACTACGAGTGAATGCCCTACTTTCAGAGTAAAGTTTAACGGGACTTGTAACGCGTGTGGTAGGTATGGCCATCAAGTGAAGGATTGCCTAATGCTTAAACGCATCATGGAAAATAGACCGCCTATAGCTTGGGCAGACTCACCTCGAGTTCCTGCATTGATGCCTACCCCGCCCATGGAGCAACAGTTGCCATTACAGCACATGGTCCCTAGAACCCAAAATGTGGTCCAAACCACACCGTTGCCACCTCCAGTGCTAGGACCGCAACCCCCTCATCCAAGAGTTACACCTATGAACCAAATAGGTTGCGAGTCATCTAGTACTTATGTAGATTGCGAAGAGGACATAGACTCTAGTAGCACCTATGGAGTCGACATGCTTGAGGAGTGTCCCATGTACTATATGGAAGACCATTGGGGACAAATCAAACCGGTATATCAAGCTATTGCGCTAGCAGCAAGAGGTCAAAACATTAATAGTTTTGCTAGGAGACCACCTCTTCAGTGCTACGAATGTGGTGGACCACATCGAGTAGCTGAGTGCCCCATTAGAATGCAAAAGAATGCTGCACTAATGCAAACAAGTCAAGGGAGTGCATTGGCAATGCCAATACTCACTTGTAATCGTTGTGGCATAGATCATTTGATCGCACAGTGTCCTAACAATCCAAACGCACCAAAAATCACACCATTGAACATAATAGAGATTGTTGATGGAACACCACCAACTATAAACATAGTACCAGTAAACGCACTCACACGGTCGATGCTCCAAAAGCAAAATTACATCCTCGAAGAGAGAGATGCTGCATCCATTGGCCGAGCGAGAAAGAAGAAAACACGAAGAAAGAAATCCCTTAATGCTTCTAGCTCAAAACCTAGTTCAAAGACTAACATAGGGACAGGAGAGGATCCCGTGTATATGAATGACCCTGAGGATGACTCAGATTCGATAGTGACCACGGAGACCAAAACCGTTACTACAAAGGAAAAGGCCAGTGAGGAGGATCACGAGAGGGAATTACGACGAACACCAAAAGAGTATTCAAAGTTAAACCACCCAGTTGCGAGCCCCCAAGATAAGCCACGAGACACAAAAAATGAGGATTGCAAGAGAAAGATTGGGACCTATCCAAACCCAACAGTGGAAATTGAACGAGTCCAACAACTGAGGGGTTTGGTGGAAGAAACTCAACGAAAATTAGAACCTGAACCCAAACATATCCAGATGTCGGACACAGTGTTTCCCACACAAGTTCAACCTCACAAGAACTACAGGCCGTTAGCTATACCCAGTATCATTCGGGAAGAGAGTGAGGGTAGGACATCTGAAAGTGGACACACACCTTTCCTACTAGAGAGAATGTTCAATGAGGGAATGCCCGACCCCCTTGAGGAAGTGGAGATTCCATCTTCACCATTCTCTTGTCAGGGTCCTACGTCCCACAAGATGCCATTAAATGTTGCCAAGCTGATGGATTTTATGTCCTCAGAAACACGTACGACTATCATATCTAAGTTATACGGAGATCCAGAATTATTCCTAGCACTGCGAGCGCTTCTCAATGGAGAATTACAGGCCGGATTACCACAATTTGCATATATGAACAAACCTGACTCGGTGATGAATGATGAGGAACATTTAGCACCACCATCTGACCTAGCGGGACATGAATCTATAATTGAAATACCCGTTAACAAGTTGGGGCAATACTTTGAAGGTGATGAATCTAATGCTACTCTACCAATCACTACTAAAGGATTAACTGTAAAGGGGGTCCTTGACGGTGGTGCGGGAGTCAGCATGGTGACAAAGAGTTGTTGGGAGTCTATGGGGCGACCTCACCTTGAAGCCACAAGCGTAGTGGTAAAAATGGCTAATGGATCTATTGTTACGCCTATTGGAATGCTAAAGGATCTCAGGATCAAGGTCTTGGGACACAAGGTAAGGTAGACTTTCATTGTTATGGATTTTTCCAAGCATCCTATGTCATTTGAGATGATCTTAGGGCGTCCATTCATGAGGGAAGCAAAAATGGTGCATGACTGGTCCAAAAACCACGTCTACTTACAATTCCAAGACTCTGTCATTCGAGTTGATATTTTAAGTGGTCGAACGCATCCTCTAGGAAATAAATTCATCATTGATAATCGATTAGACACAACAATTCACTCAGCTCCATTACAGTATTGTTACACATGTAACGAAGACACGGATATTGGGGAGAACTCTCCTTATATGGATATCCTACCCGGAATGGCTGAGTCAGACAATGTCGATTGGGTACACCTAGCGGCGACCATAGATACTTGGGGAAATAGGGGGACGACCTGGGTAACACCTGAGGGGGATGAAATGCCAGTACCCTTAAATATGCTACAAGCTATTCATATAGCTTCTGACAAAACTCATTCTAATATAACGAAGAAAACATACAAGTGGGTCCCTAAAGCTTCTTTAGAGACCATAGCTAGTGCTAAAAAACAAAAGCCTTGTAAGAAACGTCCCACTTGCTCCAAGAAAAGTAAGAAAATGTTGCGATGGATACCTAAACGACTATTGGAAGCCCAAGGCTACTATCACGGAAATGATCAAATCTGGGTGCCAAAACGTAGATTGTGTTCTTACCTGTCACCTGAACCATGTGAGCTGAATCCTGTGGCTCCAAAACGAATCAATGATCGTGGAAAGAAAAAAATCACAGAATGCTACACATCCACTCCAGAGCTAGTTTGGGTACCGAAGAAAGAACAATTTGTTCCACCTAGCTCAGGAAGGGGGGAGTCCCATGAAGCTTCTAGCTCCTCATATAATGCATCCATAGAGGTAAAACCTTCTCCAAAGTCTCCACCTACAATAGTAGACCTCCATGAAGCTACAAAGAAATCCACACTTCCCAGTATTCAAGAATCACCTGATGAACCACTTCAAGTTCGATCATGGGAAAGTACCTTACCACCCTTGCAACTTGATGAGGCACCTAAGGTAAGAGAAAACTAATGGCAAAAATCCTCACCTATTACCAACTGGAACAATTGGTTTCAAAGGGTGACAAGCTCATTTCAAACGGTATGATCTACCCAAGGAAGGGGGGAGTGTTTGCTGACAGTCATCATTCATTTGTTTCCCTCTCAACCTTTTTCCTTGACCTCTCAATATCCCAATCTTAGGGAATGTATATATATAGCCTTATACTCACAAAAAACAAAAAAATAAAGAGCAAGAGCAATTAGCAAACGAGTATGCACAATAAAAGTCAAAACATTGACCCATACCTACACATTTACATCCGGTACACTGAAACAGAAACCTATGTCATTAAACACCTTTGATCCTCATCACTCGCGTGATGGAGGGTAGGTAAGATTAGTACAATAGGAGTGTTTTTGTTTTAGAGTTGAGTGATTAGCAAAGTTCCTTCTTCCCACTGATGTGCCTCCTAGAGGTATTCTTTGTGTTTCTTAGTGTGTACAGGAACGTGTTGCTGTGGCTAGGATTTGGACCTGCATAGAATCTTTCTCTCATTCACACTTCAAATCAAGCGCGACCATCAACACAAACAGGTGTTTCTTGTCCATTAGCATTGCCCCTTATCTTTTTTGATTCTATGTTTCTCTACTTTGATTGTGATTGGTAGCATAATATTCACTGCATTTGCTTAGTATCAAACATTTAATTCAATGTAATTTTTTGTCATAATCACTTGTCTAGGTTTAAAAATCAAGTAGTCCGACTAAGTTAGTTTGACCAAGTTAGGTGTTAGAGATCTTCTCTTAATACCATGGGGAATGCCTTCCTAATAATTAATGGTTACTTAGGTTCTTAATCCGTTTTAGGCAACATTGTGTGAAATGTACTAGGGCTTTCTAGTGGGCTTGACCCTATTGACCTTTAGCTTAAGTAGTATAAAGGGAGTTTACTAGTGTGATGAGCCTGGGGAGGTGTATCAGTGTTATATGACCCCCCAAAGTTACAAAATTAAAATGATGAAAATGAACAAACAAAAAATCAAAGTGCCACATTGTAAAATCTTAAGCTGGAAGAGAAATCTCAGCTTGATTGGGTACTTCACTCACATGTATTGCCTATGGTACTAGAGCCCTAGAGGTTCCCAGTATGGGCGCTTTTTCTTGAAAAGCAAAAAACCCAAGGCATACAAAATAAGCACACACATCAAAATTGAATCACTGTGAAAAGAATTTGGGGGGTCAAAGAAAAAGTAATCAGTCAGGCGATGA
This sequence comes from Adiantum capillus-veneris, assembly GCF_014529385.1. Lineage (NCBI taxonomy): Eukaryota > Viridiplantae > Streptophyta > Polypodiopsida > Polypodiales > Pteridaceae > Adiantum > Adiantum capillus-veneris. Next base: position 37,011,456 of record NC_140955.1, read on the forward strand.
TTTCATGAGAAATTCCTTTTATGGTAGCTTAACTACAAGGTCTTCTAGATATAGCCTCTAGTCAGCCCTCGAACATGAATACTTGGCTCTCGCGATTAAAAAACTTAATTGACCACAGAAAATTAAGAAGCTTACCCATGGTATTAATATTCGATCTCTAGTGCCTTTCGACCGTCAAATTAGCGACCCTAGACTTGTTTAATTTTTTACCTTTACATCTGTTTATGCATTTGATTACATTGCAATTTAATGTTCATTGCTGACAAATTGTTTGAAATTCTTTTACCAATCAATTTGTCTATCTAAAACTGCATATGCTTTTTAATCACTTATGAGAATGCAATTACTGTGCCAATGTTGTTTGATTTTGCAGTGACTGAAGAAGGCTAAGGACATTCATCTCAAATGCTCTTCCACCTCGACGAACGAGCTTCAACTCAATAGCTTCCGAGGATGGAATCTACATCAAGAAGGGGGGCATGTTAACCCTCACGGCTCACGGACACCCCATCATCTACGACGGACGTGTATTATGTATTTGGTAGAGTCAGGTACCGGGCTTGTCGGACCAATAGGAAAAGGGTAAGAGTGATCGCCGATGAGAGGCGCACTCTAACTGGGACATTCAAGGGATTAGTTGGCTAAGCATGGGCGCCCAAGTGTGAATGGGGTGAGCTCATATAAAAGCCAACTAAACCTAAAATTCACTTATTCTCTCATTTGTGCAATAGGAGAGTGCTCTTGATCCATCTCCATCTCCATCTTCTTCTTCTTCACCTCCTTGTGTGTGTGTGTGTGTGTGTGTGTGTGTGTGTGTGTGTGTGTATGTGAGAGAGAGCGAGAGGGAGAGTGTGTGTGCGATCGAGCATTACGAAGGCACGACGGCGGCGAAGCGGTTGAGCGCGGCACGACTGCAGCTTCTTCTTCATCGCGGCGAGGAATCCACCACGAAGGCGAGCGTAGAGCGGTGAGTGACACACCCTTTGCTCTCTTGAGCTTGCTAGTTTAGGCTTGTTGTGTGCTTGGAGCCATTTGTGGCTCGCACAAGGTGTATCAGCAAGTCCCTTGCTTCGACAGTGCGGCAATGTGTGCTCCTTGCCGCACTGTCGAAGCAAGGGACTTGCCGATACACCGTGTGCGAGCCACAAATGGCTCCAAGCACACAACAAGACTAAACTAGCAAGCTCAAGAGAGCAAAGGGTGTGTCACTCACCGCTCTACGCTCGCCTTCGTGGTGGATTCCTCGCCGCGATGAAAAAGAAGCTGTAGTCGTGCTGCGCTCAATCGCTTCGCCGCCGTCATGCCTTCGTAATGCTCGATCGCACACACACTCTCCCTCTCTCTCTCTCACACATACACACACACACACACACAAGGAGGTGAAGAAGAAGAAGATGGAGATGGAGATGGAGCAAGAGCACTCTCCTATTGCACAAATGAGAGAATAAGTGAATTTTAGGTTTAGTTGGCTTTTATATGAGCTCATCCCATTCACACTTGGGCGCCCATGCTTAGCCAACTAATCCCTTGAATGTCCCAGTTAGAGTGCGCCTCTCATCGGCGATCACTCTTACCCTTTTCCTATTGGTCCGACAAGCCCGGTACCTGACTCTACCAAATACATAATACACGTCCGTCGTAGGTGATGGGGTGTCCGTGAGCCGTGAGGGTTAACAGATGTGCAGAGCATCAGAATTCAGAAGCATAACAAAGGAAGATTGCATCCTAGAGCACTCAGTAGAGGATAATTATTACATGAAGGAACCATTTCTAGAAGAGTTATTTGAACCCTTTGGATGGGAGAAAGTATTAGCGACTCTTGATGTTTGTGTAAACAAAATAACCAATACTACATTTTTTGGCAAGGATGTTATGACATAATGCCTTTTTTGATGGTGACCGCTATCCAAAACAGAAAAAATATATCTAAAACAATTGAAATAGGAAAAAACAATCGATTGCAAACAGATATTGGATGAAATTTTGGTACAAGAGCTTCCCCACGATGATGATGGCGGATATCATGATTTGAGGAGTGATGATTTAGGGAATGACGTGGAAGACAAACTCTAAAAATAAAAATACAACAAAACAAGATAAGCCGATTTTGTACGAGCTTCCTAACCAAAAAATGCAGAGAAAAAAGAGATATGAGATAAGATGAACAAAGAAAAAACAAAACAAAATTGAGAAACTGATGCCAAAGTTGATGACCAAGATGCAATATCTCATGCTCATGGGAGAAGATGATTGTGTTTGAGACAAAAGCACTTAAAAACCCCTCAAGTTGACAAGTTTTTGGGCAAACTCAAAGAAACAAAGCAAAAAATAAGTGAAAAACAAAACTGAAAAGCCATTGATAATTTCAGAAAAATTGAACACAAAAGTGAATATTAAAAGTTAAAAATGGACATTGAAGGAGGTTTGGACTACAAAAATAAAAAGTAGGGGTACTCTAACTCAAAAAAAATCAATGCACCATCTCATTACAAAAAATACACAATTCAAGATCGACGTGTTGTGGTGGAGCAACCAATGTGAGACCCTAAAGAACCAAGAACATCATATGATTGGCCTAAAAACGTGAAAAAGATTAATCTGGTAGAACAAGGAGAAGAACCAAGGCCAACTTACATAGCCATAGATCTTACCAATGAAGAGGAGTATTTGTTGATAGCTACCCTCAAACAATATAAAGATGTGTTTGCCTGGTCATACAAGGATCTGAAAGGGGTGGATCCGAGTATTTACCAACACACAATACCCCTCGAGAGAAATTATAAACCATGCCGACAACATCCCTACACCTATAATGAAACATTTGCAAACAAAAATAAATAAATCAAAGAAGAGATATACAAGGTAAAAGAGGTAGAGTTTATCTACGAGATCAAACACACGGAATGGATGTCACCAATTGTAGTGGTGCCCAAAAAGAATGGTAAGTTACAAGTGTGCATGAATCTCACAGAGGTAAATGTTGCTATATAATCAGAGACAACTATCCATTACCCATCACAGCCCATGTGATTGCAAGCGTCATTGAAAAGGAAGCCTATAGCGTTCTCCATGGCGTTTCAAGCTATAACCAACTACGATCAAGCTAAAAGATCATGACAAAATGGACTTTGCAATAGAATGGGGCATATTTGCATATTCGAAGATGCCATTTGGTCTAACTAATACGCCTGCCACGTTCCAAAGGCTGATGAGTCATGCACTCAAAGAGTATCTAAGACAATTTTAAAGATTTATATGGATGATCTGTGTGTGCATTCTTGTTAGGAACGGGTGGTGTGTGCAGAGAGCTTAAGGTGGTTTGAAGCTTGGGAAAACCATGGCTATACACAGTAGATAGATAGAGAGAGAGAGAGAGAGAGAGAGAGAGAGAGAGAGAGAGAGAGAGAGAGAGAGAGAGAGAGAGAGAGAGAGAGAGAGAGAGAGAGAGAGAGACAGAGACAGACTCACACTCAATAGACCATAGTGTACATACAATATATTTACAACATATGTTATTATTATGCATATACAAAAGGAAGTGTTTATGTACAAAAAGTCTCACAGCCAGTATCCGGCAGCTCATATCTCCAGGTGCCTTTTGAAAAGGCTACACACATATATGTAATATGTGTCACATAAAAAATTGAACTAGGTGTTGAAGGAGTTCCCATGCCCACCTTTCAACCCTCCCCTTGGGCATGTCATACATAATGAAGACCCCACTATCCACAGAGGATGACATTATCCACATAGGATGACATTATCCACACAGGATGAAAATACCTCCCCTTGAACTAGAGAGAGTAGAAATGGATCTTCAAAGTACATCAGTAACGAAAGAAATTTCTCCTTCATCCTCAATTTCTTCTTCTTGGACTGCATGTGCTGCTCCTCTCATTGATTTCTTGCCTTTGTTGTTACTGTTGACGCTGTTATCTTGAACTTTCGAATAGCACCTAGAAGTAGGGTGCCCCTTCTTTCCACAAGTGCTACAAAATTTATTGATATAGCAGTCTTTAGCTATATGACCCATTTTACCACAGTCATAGCATTTTGGGACGTTGGAAGATGATATGAAATCTATGGATGATTCACCTTCTCTTGCTATAAAAGCCCCATTTGTCGGTGTAGGTGGATTTTTCTGCTTCCTTTCTTCTGCCTGAAGTGAGCTTACCACATCTTGAAGTGCTGGAGTTGGTTCCTTTTCTTCAAGAATTGTGACTATATGGTCATAGTTGGAAGGAAGTGCACTAAGAAGGACTGCAACTTTGTCGTCTTCTTCTACTTCGCATTGGATGTAGGTCAGTTGTGTAATCATGCTTTTAAGCCTATTGACCAAACTAGCTATGTCTTCCCCCTCGAGCATAGTGAGTTTGTAAAGTTGTCGTTTCAAGCTAACTTTACTTCATTTTGCTTTAGCTCCAAAATTCTCTTCTAGAACTTGCCACGCTTCGTATGCATGTGTGCACTCATCTATAAAATGTACATAATTGTCATGGAGTGCAGTAATTATAATGTCAAGTGCCTGCTCATCTTTTTCTTGATTAAGTGTAGTAGAAGCCCTGGTTTGTGTGCCTTCGTGATCATTGAGAGTTGTTTTTACTACGGCCCACAATGTTTTCTTCATTAAATATCCCCTTAGTTTAGTCTGCCAGGTATGGAAACCCTTCCCATTAAATATGATTCCTTTCTCTTCCATGATGCACATGCTTGTCAAAAAAAAAATGCATGGGACTTGGTCTTACGGATAGAGAGACTCTCTCTATGGCAGTGTCTTGTCCATTTTCACAAAAAATAGTGCAGGTGCAAGCTTAGTAAATTTGATTGTGAAGCTACTCTTCATGAATGAGAATCATGAAGCACCTCTTCACACGAAAGCAATGCCGCTTAAAATTTGTCTTAGCTTCGAGAGAGCGCCTATCTTGGGAGAAGCCTCTATGGAGGAGGAAAAACACCTTTTTCTCTTTGGTTCTCAGCTTCAGTGAGGGTGGGGAACTGCTTCTAGATAGAAGTTGCTTGAGAGACTTCGACAAGTGGCCACCTCCCGGTAGAATCCCTTGAAATAGTGCTTGAAGGAAGACTTTTAAGCGTGGGATCAGGCGCCCTTCCTTGGAAACTTATAGAAACACCTTTATGTTTTGTTGTGGGAAGTGCCGATGCCGTAGAGTAGAAGTGCAGTGGGAACAAGGTTTTATTTTAACACATTGTTGACCGCTGGGTCAACAACACAACATAACTCAAGTTTCGTACCAAAGTCGTATCTTTTGCGAGTTATGAAATGCTGCGGATTATGGCTATAAATGTCATTTGTAATGAGTAGTTATTCTAGTTTCAGAAGCCGGGGTGCAATGGCACTTCCAGATTGTAAATACAAAGCCATTTGACCCTTTCAACCCCATTTTTGGTTAAACCTAAGGTAGCCTTAGTATATAAGGTACCTAGGTCATTTTGTAAAGAAGACTTTTATCATAATCAAACTTGAGCGCTGCCGTCTACTGTGTGTGAGAGAGAAAGAGAGTGAGTGTGAGCTTCATCCTCTCGCTACGCCCCGCTCGCTCAACACATTGGAGATCCGACTGCACCATTGTTGTAGGCTCAAGGAGAGCTACGCGACAACGCCAAGCATTCCATGCGAGACGAAGCGCACACGTCGACGCATCTACGAGCTCTTTGTGGCCGTAAGTGTATCAAACGATGTCTGTTTTCTGCGTGCTAGTAGTCTATAGAATCGTGGCGACATAAGCTACGCATAGGTACTCATAAATTTCAGTTTCGGGCACTTTCAAAATTCTGCTCTATCATCCTACGCGTTTTCCGCAAACGGGTTTAGAGTGAGGGTTTTGAGTGTAGAAGCTTAGGGACAGGTGTATCCTAGTGAGGGGATGGTGTTCCTTAAGTTTCGACATCAAGGGGAAGCTTTGGGTCAAGTCTGGGGTCAAACATGCCAAAAAGACATCCTACGCGTAGGATGTCATATGTGTGATTTTTCACTCCAAACTTAATTTTGAGCATACCAGAGTGATCAGCACCTTAAGGAGAGTCTGTAGTTCAAATTTGGGTTCATTCTGAGCAAAAAGACATCCTACGCGTAGGATGTTTACCAAAATTCCCTGCATGATTTTGAGACCAAAATTCTACTTTGACCATACCATGCTGTCATATAGCCTTAGGCAAGCCTCTTAGTCAATTTTGGTCCAATTTGGAGTTGAGTTGACTTGGGAATTCATTAGAATAGACATCAGGATTTTGGAACAGGTTCTTGATCATTTGACCAACCTATAGGTGTCAGAATCAAAAAGTAAAAATAGCTGTGAGTTTAACACATCAAGGGGAAGCTACAGTGCAAGTTTGAGCTGAAACAGAGCAAAAAGACATCCTACGCGTAGGATGTCTCAAGCTTGATTTAGGACTCCAAACCAACCTATGAGCACACCACTGTAATTAGCACATCAAGGAGAAGCTGGGGTGAAAATTTCAAGTCATTCTGAGCAAAAAGACATCCTACGCGTAGGATGTCTCAAGGCCATTTTTAGGTCCAATTGAAATTCTGAGCATACCATTGTGTTGTTGGACTCAAGGGGAGTCTCTGGACCAAATTTTGCTAAATTCTGAGCATATAGACATCCTCCGCGTAGGATGTCTACAGGCCAGATTTAGGGTCCAACTGTTCTTTTGACCATACAGAAGTGTTCACAGAGTCACAGAGATCCCAAATCTTCTTTCAAAATTGAATTTGGACTCATTTTGACCAGTCTAAACTGCATTTCACTATTTTGGCCATAACTTTCACAAACGGTATCGGATCGAAAACGTTTTTATATCAAAACGTAGCCTGAGAGCGGCTCTACAGATCTTGGAGCAAAACTTGAACTAAATGTATGCCATAGCAACCATTTGGTTGAACTTTGAAAAAAACATCGTTTAAAGCCTCAAAATTCATCCGCAAGTTAGGGGTGTCTAAAAGCGACAATTTGCGAGAATTGTGACGAAACGGTTGCGGTTTTGGACATAGTTTCGACTTTTCCCTAACCAAAGCACTTGAACAGAGTGGACTAAGTCTACTTGAACCAAGCAAAAGCTCTTAAGCCCAGAAATCATGTCTACCCTAGATTCAAACGCAGCTTACACAAGCTTGGAGATCCCGACGATAGAGAAATATCCCCCCACAATGGATCTTCCAAACTTGCAATTGATAAAGACCCATCTTGTTGAGAGAGTTTGGATGATTGGTCGTGAGAGTGAAGGACTATATAGATACATTGACGACAATGAGGTCAATCTTTATAGGTGCTCAGATCCATACCTAGAAGAGATAACGGATTACAAGCTCTTATATGTCTACACATATGGAGTCGACTGTCAATGGAGATCTATAGTTGTCGACAAGTATGGACGAGAATTCAGAGTTGTAGAAAGCACAAATCCACAGACTATACTAGAAAGAGGTGGATATTTGGTCAATGAAGGACCACAAATGACTCCACCAAACACGAGAATTCCTATAGGAATTCCAAGAAGAGAGCCACCAGGATTCCCTTCAAGAGCGATAATGAGAGAAGGATTGGGAGAATCTCTGGTTAGACTTGTAGACAATCGACGAGTCAGACCATCCCAAGTCCAGAAATGGGTAAACAGAAAATACTCCGGAGATAAAGATCCGAGAGATCACGTAGCGGCTTTTAGAAGAGTGATTAGAGCAGAGGGAGTTTCAGATTTTGCGACACAGTTTGCGGGATTTGGATTGACTCTAGAAGATGATGCAGCTACATGGTTCGATTCGGTGGAAAAATGGGATTTTGAGACCCTAGATGAGTTGTTTGAGGAGTTTATTGAAGAATTCTCGCCAAAAGGCGTTGCTCACAACACGGTCTCACAAATCCATAGATTCAAACAGAAAGAGGGTGAATCAGTACGCAAAGCATCATTACGGCTCAAGAGATATGTTAAGCTCTGTCCGAGAGCGGAATTACCTACGCAAGCACGATTGATGTTGATCTTTATCCAGGGAATGAGACATGCGGGCCTTCAAAAGGATCTGCATATGATAAGGAGGATGACGCTAAACGAGTTGATCAAAGAAGCTCTTTATCTAGTGGATAACTGTGAGGCATACAAAGAAAAGGACTTAAAGAGTCAAGGAGATGACACATCCTCTCAGCACAGTGTTTCACAGATAAGTGAGTCCATTGCCAAGCCAACGGCACCTATTGATCAAGAAAAGCTTATCGACGACTTGGTCGAGATGTTGATTCCTCTTGTAAGGTCTGATTCAGGAGAGCCGAAGTGGTGTGAAATTGTGAGAAAATGGACGAACCATACGGGGGAAGAGTGCTATTATAGCATGGAAAATGCTAGGGAGAGGTATGTACAACCTGTTCCAGAAGCACCTACTCCACCTAGATACATTACGGGGAATGTGCCAAGATCGGTAGGAGTTTTAAGGCCACAGCTTGTCTTAGGACAACAACCTCCGCTTCCAAGTGCTAGAATGACATAAGCTACGCGTGCTAGTAGTCTATAGAATCGTGGCGACATAAGCTACGCATAGGTACTCATAAATTTCAGTTTCGGGCACTTTCAAAATTCTGCTCTGTCATCCTACGCGTTTTCCGCAGACGGGTTTAGAGTGAGGGTTTTGAGTGTAGAAGCTTAGGGACAGATGTATCCTAGTGAGGGGATGGTGTTCCTTAAGTTTCGTATGAATCTGGCATGATTAGGTGAGTTACCTTCCGTATGTGTGTATGTGGCTAGGTGGTGTAGTTGAGAGCATTGAGGATCTGGATTGTGGTTTAGTTGGCCTTCCAGAGTGTTGTATGTGTAGGATGGTCTCAGCTTGACAAGCTAAAGAGATTTCCTCCGTGTGCCTATCGTGTCATCTGTGTCCTCGATTGACATTATGTTGATCTAGGTAGTGTTTGCATGCACTTCATGGGTGTGTGAGACTTCCCGTCCAACACACATAATATGTGAAGGTTACAAAGCAAACCAAAAAGAAAATAAAGTCTGCGAAATTTTTTTGTCGATTATCGAAGGCGAGCAGAAGCCGTCCATCGCCAATTTCCAATTTTGTCACGATTTGAGAGTGCTATGCAGGTCGCCTCATTCTCGGACTCACATCCCTGATGCCCGATTTGGATAGGAGACGCCAGGAGAGCCTTGAGCGGCCGCATGTGTGTGTGTGTGTGTGTGTGCATGTATGTCGCACGTGTCAATGCAAGGAACTTGCCGATACACCGCGTGCGAGCCACAAATGGCTCCAAGCACACAACAAGCCTAAACTAGTAAGCTCAAAGATGACGATGGTGTGCCACTCACCGCTCTACGCTTGCTTCGTGGAGGATTCCTCGCCGCGAAGAAGAGGGAGATGGCGCTACACCACACTCAATCGCCTCGCCGCCGTCGTGCCGTCGTGCCGCCGCAATGCTCGATCTCACACACTCTCTCTCTCTCTCTCACGCATACACACACACACACACACACACACACACACAAAAACACACACACAAGGAGATGAAGAAGACGAAGATGGAGATGGAGCAAGAGCACCCTTCAATTGCACAACTGAGAGAATGAGTGAATTTTAGGTTTAGTTGACTTTTATATGAGCTCACCCCATTCACACTTGGGCGCCCATGCTTAGCCAACTAATCCCTTGAATGTTCCAGTTAGAGTGCACCTCTCATCGACGATCACTCTTGCCCTTTTCTATTAGACCGACAAGCCCGGTACCTGACTCTACAAGTAAATAATACAACGTCCATCGTAGGTGATAGGGTGTCCGTGAGCCGTGAGGGTTAATATGCCCCCCTTCCTGATGTAGATTCCGTCCTCGGAAGCTATTGAGTTGAAGCTCGTATGTTGAGGTGGAAGAGCATTTGAGATGAATGTCCTTAGCCACTGCAAAATCAAACAACATTGGCATAGTAATTGCATTCTCATATAGAATTAAAAAGCATATGTAGTTGTAGACAGACAATGTGATTGGTAACAGAATGTTAAACCATTTGTCAGCAATAAACATTAAATTGTAATATAATCAATTGTAAAAAATTGAACAAGTCCAAGGTCGCTAATTTAACGATCGAAAGGCACTAGAGATCGACTATTAATACCATGGGTAAGCTTCTCAATTTTCTTTGGTCAATTAAGTTGTTTAATCCCGAGAGCCAAGTATTTCATGTTTGAGGGCTAACTAGAGGCTATACCTAGAAGACCTTGTAGTTAAGGTACAATAAAAGGAATTTCTCATGAAATCATTGCCTGACTGATTACCTTTTCTTTGACCCCCCAAAGTCTTTTCACAGTGATTCAATTTTGATGTGTGTGTGTGTGTGCTTATTTTGTATGCCTTGGGTTTTTTGCTTTTCAAGGAAAAGCACCCACACTGGGAACCTCTAGGGCTCTAGTACCATAGGCGATACATGTGAGTGAAGTACCAAATCAAGCTGAGGTTTCTCTTCTAGCTTAAGATTTTACATTGTGGCACTTTGATTTTTTTGATTTTTTTTTTCATTTTCAACATTTTAATTTTGTCACTTTGGGGGGTCATATAACACTGTTACCCTCCCCAGGCTCATCACACTAGTAAACTCCCTTTATAATACTTAAGCTAAAGGTCAATAGGGACTAAGCCCACTAGAAAGCCCTAGTACATTTCACACAATGCTGCCTAAATCGGGTTAAGAACCTAAGTAACCATTGATTATTAGGAAGGCATTTTCCATGGTATTAAGAGAAGATCTCTAACGTCTAGCTTGGTCAAACTAGCTTAGTCTGACTGCTTAAATTTTTTGACCTAGACAAGTGATTATGACAAAAAATTACATTGAATTAAATGTTTGATACTAAGCAAATGCGATGAATATAATTCTACCAATCACAATCAAAGAAGACAAACATAGATGCAAAAAAGATAAGGGGCAATGCTAATGGACAAGAAACACCTGTTTGTGTTGATGGTCGCGCTTGATTTGAAGTGTGAACGAGAGAAAGATTCCATGAAGGTCCAATCCTAACCACAGCAACACGTTCCTATACACACGAGGAAACACAAAGAATACCTCTAGAAGGCACATCAGTGGGAAAAGGTACTTTGCTAATCACTAAACTCTAAAACAAAAACACTCCTATCGTACTAATCTTACCTACCCTCCAGCACTCGAGTGATGAGAATCAAAGGTGTTTTATGACATAGGTTTTTGTTTCAGTGTACCGGATGTGAATGTGTAGGTCTGAGTCAATGTTTTGACTTTTATTGTGCATACTCGTTTGCTAATTGCTCTTGCTCTTCTTTTTTTTTTGTGAGTATAAGGCTTTATATGTATATTCCCTAAGATTGGGAGATTGAGAGGTCCGGGAGGAAGGTTGAGAGGGGAGTGAGTGAATGATGAATGTCAGCAAACACTTCCCCCTTCCTTGGGTAGATCATACCGTTTGAAATGAGCTTGCCACACCCTTTGAAACCAATTTTTCCAATTGGTAATAGGTGGGGATTTTTGCCAGTAGTTTTCTATTACCTTAGGTGCCTCGTCGAGTTGCAAGGGTGGTAAGGTACTCTCCCAAGATCGAACTTGAAGTGGTTCATCAGGTGATTCTTGAAAAATGGGAGGTGTGGATTCCTTTGTAGCTTTATGGAGGTCCACTATTGTACGTGGAGGCTATGGAGAATCTTTTACCTCTATGGATGCATTACATGAGGAGCTAGAAGCTTCATGGGACTCCCCCCTTCCTGAGCTAGGTGGAACAAATCGTTCTTTTTTCGGTACCCAAACTAACTTTGGAGCAGGTGTGTAGCATTCTGTGTTTTTTTTCTTTCCACGATCGTCAATTCGTTTTTGAGCCACAGGATTGGGCGCACATGGGTCCGGTGACAAGTAAGAGCACAATTTACGTTTTGGCACCCAGATTTGATCATTTCCTTGATAGTAGCCTTGGGCTTCCAATAGTCATTTAGGAATCCACCGCCATGTTTCCTTACATTTCTTGGGGCGAGTGGGATGTTTCTTACAAGGCTTCTGTTTTTTAGCACTAGCTATGGTCGCTAAAGAAGCTTTAGGGACCCACTTGTATGTTTTCTTTGTTATATAAGGATGAGTCTTGACAGAAGCTATATGCATTGCTCCTAGCATATTTAAGGGTACGGGCATTTCATCCCCCTTAGGTGTTACCCAGGTTGTTCCTATGTTTCCCCAAGTGTTTATGGTTGCCGCTAGGTGGACCCAATCCACATTGTCCGACTCAGTCATCCCAGGTAGTACATCCATATAAGGAGAATCTTTCCCAACATTAGTGTCCGCTTTACATGTATAACAATATTGCAACGGGGCCGAGTGAACTGTGGTGTCAGATCGATGATCAATTATAAACCTGTTTCCTAGAGGATGTGCTCGACCCGTCACAAGATCCACTCGAATGATAGAATCTTGGAACTGCAGGTAGACATGGTTTTTAGACAAGTCATGCACCATTTTTGCTTCCCTCATGAAAGGACGTCCTAAGATCATCTCCGATGCCATAGTGTGCTTGGAGAAATCCATAACAATGAAGGTAACTCTTATTTTATGTCCAAAGAACTTGATCTTGAGATCTTCTAGCATCCCAATAGGTTTAACAATAGACCCATTGGCCATCTTCACTACTATGGTTGTGGTCGCAAGGTGAGGTCTTCCCATAGTTTCCCAACAATTTTTAGTCACAATGCTAACCCCAGTGCCACCATCAAGGATTCCCGTCAGAGTTAATCCCTTAGTAATGATTGGTATGGTTGCATTGGATTCATCACCCTCAAAGTATTGTCCCAACTTGTTAACAGGTATTTCTATAACAAGGTTCTCATCTAGGTTGGGTTGTGGATCTAAGTGTTCCTCCTCTGTTGGCATCTCCCCAGCTCCATCCATCCGGGCAAATTGTGGTAGCCCAAAATTCAGTTCTCCATTGAGGAAGGCTCGAAGAGCTGAGACTAGCTCAGGGTCTTTATATAGTTTGGACATGATGGTGGTTCTAACTTCTGAAGACATGAAATCCATCAATTTGGCAATGTTTAACGACACCTTTTGGACTTCAGTCCCTTGATGTGGGGAAGATGGGATCTCCATTTCTTCGATAGGATCAAGTAGTCCCTCTGTAAACATTCTTTCCATCAAGAAGTGAGTACGCCCACTTTCCCATGACTTTAAGTCACTTTCTTCTTGGATGACACTAGGTATGGCTAAGGGTCTATGGACTTGGTGAGGTTGTTGTTACGTAGGGAACACGGTGTCTATAATCTGGATCTTCCTAGGTGCTGGTTCTAGATCCCTTTGGGTATCGTCTACCAAACTCCTTAATTGCTTGACTCGCTCAATCTCCTATGTAGGGTTTGGATAAGTTCCTATCATCTTCTTGGATCCCTGCCATTGTGGCTCATGAAGATCTTCCTCGTTGGTTTCTATCTTAGTGGTTGTTTTGGTCTCCATGGTTTCTCCTGAATCAGAATCCTCTTCGGTGTCATTCATATATACGGGGTCGTCACCAGTCCCTATGTTGGTTTTGAACTGGGGTCCACCTCATAGTCCAAAATCCACAAAGATACGTTGAACCTAATCTACACGTTGCAGCAGTTATGGCCATTGGACTCTTTGAGCAAAGGATGATCCGCTTGACCTAGGCACTTATATCTTGGAAAATCTAGTTGAAGCTAATCTCAAAAATAGCGACAAAAGACATACATGAATGGTGGGCCTGTGCTAACAAGGATCACATATGAAGCACTAGGAATGATAGATCAGCTACCACCTTTGAGTTGCAGTTGGATCTACTACACAAGTCCAAGCATGTGGTTAGACGAGCGACAAGTCCCTCAGTAGCTCAAGAACCCAAGAAATCAATCGGACAGATCTCCAGGCTCTAGCTCAAGAAAAATATGACCATTAGATCATGATTGTAGGGCATAGAGCAATTCAGAGTCAAAATGACAACAAGATCAAGCAGCTAAAACAAGAAGAGTTGGCAGCACAAAATGTAACACAGGCCCTTGAACTACAATAGAAAGGTGTGGACATTAGTGCCATAAAGGCTTAGATAGTGGTAATGAAAGTACCAAGACCGACAACTGGCAAAGAACAAGCAAACATGGACCTTCCCCCTATAGATCTTCAAAGCACATCTACAAAGGCAGGGTTACATGAATTTTGATGTCACAAAAGATAGGACAGATGCAAGGGATGAAATTTAAAGATGGATATTAGAAGTGTGTGACCATCACACAAGGAATATATGCAATATGAACTCAAATTACTTAAGATGGTGGCAGTTCGGATGATCACCCCTGATGAAGTAGTCAAACCCATGGGCACAAAATGATATCTCTTACACGAATGAAGCAAGAAGCCCTTTTGTGAAAAAGAAAGATGTTTCCAACATTAGAGCCAAATCACCAAGGTGATTACAGAGGTGTCCCTGTAATAGTAGAACATGTGCTAACCATTCTTGAATACTAACCCTTATGGCGGAAAAGGTGGTTTGAAAAGAGCCCAAATGATGAAACATATTACAGAAATGCACCACAATGTCTCAAGATTGACCCAAATTTTTGTCTATTAATAGACGATGATCCTAGGATCATTTCTGTACATAATAGATCAAAATACCAGTGGTGCTCAACTTCACAGTTCTCACAAAGATAAAGAATAACTTCCCTCCATAAAAAAGGTACATGGTCAGCAATTTACAAGGGGTCATCAACCAAATGAAGGATGTTCCAAATATGAAATGCCAAATGTTGGTGAAGATTGCTAGAATGCTCATCACATGCATCACCACATTTGAAGACATAGAAGCAGCGGAACACCCTTGGCAAGTGTTACTCAAAGGCACCAGAGGCTTGTGTTGGAATCTCTAAACAGAGATTCCAAGCCACAATGTGATCATGGGGTTGTATGCCCAAGTCATGTTTTTGCCCTCTCACTACATGCAGACATTCAAAGAAACATTCATGACAGGATTCTTTGCACTTGATTCGTCCATTTTCAACCCCATGACAACGAAGCTACCTGCCCACCATATAGTTTATCAAAGCACATTAAGTAACAATCCTTTCAGAGAGTTAGTAAAGGTGGAGATTGAAGCAAGAATGAAAAAGTTCAATTTACTCACCCGCACACTAGAGAAGCGCACACTAGATTACTAGAAGAATACAATCAAATCACTCTAGCAGTTGCCCAAGCAAATCAAAGACACCATGATGGCACGACCAAGACAGTTTGTATGAGGAAGTGCAAAATCTAGGAAGGGGGAATGTTAGCAGCCAAAACAGCCAAACTGTCCAGACAGGCGCCTTTGTGTCGACCCCTTCATTTTTTATCCCAAATTTTGATATCTACTATTTTCCCAAAAGCCTTTGTAATTATATGAGAGTCTCTAGGTTTATTTAGATAACCTTGAGTATGTTTGTGCTACATTTGAGTTGTAAAGTTTTTAATTGACTCTAAGCCTTGTAAAGTCGGCCACAAGTGGCCAAGAGAGCCCTAGGTATAAAGTTCGTTTTTTAAAGTGGAAAAAAGACCCTAATCATTCTCAAAGTTTTGAGTTTTGGAGTGTACAACTGAGAGTGTCTACTCTCATGCGCCTTGTACTCCTCATATCTTGAGCTCTGGTAATCATATTTTGATTCCAAAACTTGCAATGTGTTTCCTGTCTCTTGCTCTTTCATTCAAGTGTAGTCATTGTTGATTTTGATGTGATTTATGACTACATGTTAGTAGGCTAAATCTACTGTTTTGAGTGCATTAATGACTAATTTTTTACATTATGACCATAGGAGGGTGTTCTAGGCCCTAGGGCGACCTTTCTGGTATGTTCTATTGCAGTTTCCAAGACCTCAATCATGATGGATCGTGATTTTGGTACCTCTTTGGCTTGGTAGGTTAGTGCCCCTAAGATTCTTAGACCTCCTCCCAAAGTTTTGTAGCATTTGGACTTTGTTCGGGTGCCAAAATGGGTTGATGACTGAGTGTAGTGACATAGGACATATGCAGGTTGCCATATTTGAGAGTGATATATTTGCAGGTGCTAGAGATATTGTCATTTTGTACGTTCACTTCTTGAGGTTGACACCCTCATAGAGTCTTCGTGCCCCATCCGAGTTGCTTCCTTGAGTATTGACATTATGTTAGTGCTAAAAAGCTATGATATAGACATCCATTGTGTGGTGACCCGCTAACAACATGTGATGATCATCTTGGAAATCTTTGTGAGCATATGGCATCTTGGACATCCATTGTGTGGCGACCCACTAACAACATGTGATTATCATCTTGGAAATCTTTGTGAGCATATGGCATGTAATATCTCGTACATCTTCCATTTGAGTAATGACTGCCTCTATGGTGTGGACCATGTATGCCTCTATTGGTTTGTAGTTGTTGGCAGGCTTGGAGAGTAGTGGGTAGTTCAAAAATGAAGGCCTCTTGCTCCTCCATGTGCAGTAGGTTTCCCAGGATCTCTATCTAGTGATTGGATAGTAGATTTGGTCAATCTTGAGGTGCTATGGAGCACTCTTTTAAGTGGTTTCATCTTGGGGTGGTTTTTTGAACCACTTTTTCCTCCACAATGGTTGGCTCTCCATGATAAGAAGCACTTGATGTGTCGTTACTTGTACATCCTCATAGTGACTATGAGGTCCCCAACCCACCAATACCAAGATCGGGATGGGATCCTTGACAGGTCTCTAAGCCTATTGAAAATTAGAGTCTCTAAATAAGAAAATCAAGGGAATAGACCTTTACCATTGACAATGGCTTGGGTCTATAGCCCTAGACAAAGACCTAGTCCTATCTCACAGCGGAAACGGGACAACATATTAAAAGTCCAAAACTATTCGGCCCTATATCTTCCACAAGTTGGGCTAAGGTATCCTCAACCAACCCCCCCCCCCCCCCCCCCCCCCCCCCCCCCCATATATGTGAGGGCACAACCACTGGTGGACTCCTCTTCCAAGTGAAGAAGTTTTCTAAACGTTTTCAGTGCACAGGGATGGATAGTTATCTGACTCATCAGGTCCGTCCGTCCATGATTGACAACCTTAGTCAATCCCCACTTACCACCCCGTACTCACAAATGATACTCTTGTTTTCTAATTACTATCACATTGTTTAAACAATTAAAATAATGGTTTCTTTTAACTTTCCGTCACAGTAATTCCTTCAATCAAGTTTTAAAGACAGCATTCAAAAGCACTTTTTTAGCAAACAGACATCTTTAAACTTAAGACAGGGTACTGTTAATCAAAACATTGTCCATAATAACAATGACTAATACTCTTTTTGTCTCAAGAACACCTGAGGGTGGAAAACGGCACCCATTCCTTGTTCACAATCTGGAGTGGATTAACCCCCACCCAAGGTTTGGGGTGCCCATATACCAAACCAGTTGCCCATACAACCGGGCGGGTTCCCTAAGATAAAAAGGATATCCTAACTTATGTAGAAACATCAAGACATGACACGGAGTAGAAACTCATAGTTCATGGGGATGACCGACTTATCCGTGGCTGGAAAGCCATCATTATCATCAAATTATACCAAGGAGTCAGAGGTGTCTTGAGACAAGCTGCCTTAAAGATGATCAATCATATCTTTCTTAATTCAACCGGTTTTAACCCAAACAATTCATTCCTATTTACAAGCAAAGGCACGTTTGAAGTTACCTTCCGTTTTCGGCCTACGTACGCAATGTTAACTTATAAAAGAACTTAAATTATTTAAATACTTAATTGAATAAATGGAAACCCACCTAGGATTGATTGACCATCTGCTGTGCTACACTGGCGCCTCAAGACTCTCCTTCGTTAGGCCTACTACTAGGCCCAGCTTCGTCGTCATGCGACGCTCTAGTTCTTTTTAGAGCTCTGCCCGCATCATCAGATGTAGGATTGAATCGGGTCCTTTTAGGTGCCATAACTTCTTATCCTTATAAAAAGGACGTTTAATCATTAGGTAAATTATCCAAAAGCTAGACTTAACCTTTGTATTGAATTTTAACCAAATCTAGATTAAATTAGTAGTCTTAATTGGTAAATTCTTGACCTAGTAATTTCTTATTTGTCTATATAGGTATGATAACTTTTTCCACAGCTTCCCTAAGGGTTTTCTAAGCTCTCTTAATTCTCTTATAATTTTCTATATCTTTTTCCTTATTTCCCCATCGAATTTTAAGCTTGGAATCTGCTTATTTTGAGCTTAATATTTATTATATTTATTTTCTCTTAAAAATTTCATTTCCTCAACTTTATATCATTGGTTTACACTTACTGTAATTTTCCTAGAAACTTTTGACGCGAAGTCTATTTCTTTTAATTAATCTTTTGCTAAAAATAGGACTCTTGGTCAATTATAATTTTCTAAAGTGACTAATTAACTATGATATAATTATCACAAGTAGATAATAATATTTGTGATCTTTGGTAATTATCTTATAATTTTCTAGCTTAATTATATAATTTTATCTTTAATTTTTAGCTAAAATTCGTATAATTTGACTTAGATAAATATCTATACTAATTTTCTAACCTTAAATAATTATCATGGATTTTTTATGATATAATTGAGCTCTAATAATAGCATGTGAACATGATTTACTAATTTACCCATTTAATTTTCAGCTGAAATTAGTATAATTTAACTTAGATAAATATCTATACTAACATTCTAACCTTAAGATAATTATCATGGTTTCTTTATTAAATAATCTAACTCTAATAAAAAGCATGTAGATATCTAGCACGATTCAATAATTTTTCCCTTTAATTTTCAGCTAGAATTAGTATAATTTGACTTAGATAAATACCTATACTAACTTTCTAATCTTGAGATAATTATTACGACTTTCTTATTGTGTAATCTAACTCTGATAAATAGCGTGTGGTCATCTCGCATGATTTACTAATTTACCCCTTTAATTGTTAATCAAAATCATACAAAATTAGCTAAGGTAATTACCTAAACTGATTATCTATATTTAAGATAGTTATTTCAACTTTCTAATGTTGTTTTCAATCTTTGATAATTACTATGTAATTACATAAATTAATTTTTTGATTTCCCTTCTCAATTTATAGATAAAATCAAGTAATATTAGTTAAGTAATTAGCTAAACTAATTATCTATACTTGAGAAAATTATTCCAACTTTAATGTGGTTTTTCATCTCTGATAATTACTATGTAATTATATAAATTAATTCACTATTTTTCTTTTCAAATTTACAATCAAAATGAGACAATATTAGCTAAGATAATTAGCTAGACTAATGATCTGTACATGTCCGATATATCTTGGCTTTTTGACAATGATTTCTAACTTTGATAATTACGATATAATTATCTAAGTAATTTAATTAATTTCCCTCTTTAATTTATGCTTTTAAAAAAACAATTTTGGCCTAATTAATTAGATAAACTAATTTTTTGTGCATGCCCTAATTCTACCGGCTTCCTAGCATTGATTTCTATCTTTGATAAATACTATCTTTTTATAAAAGTAATTTAACTAATTTTCCCCTTTAATTTATGCTAAAAAACAAACAATTTTGGTCTAATTAATTATACAAACTAATTTCTTATGCATGCTCTAATTATCCTAGCTTCCTAAAATTTATTTCTATCTTTGATAAATACTATGTATTTATCTAAGTAATTGAACTAATTTCTCTTTTTAATTTATAGCTAAAAACAGTTAATTTCAGCTTAATTAAACACTTAGATTAATTATTTGTTAATGAGTAATTTACCTCTTGTTTCTAATAGTATTTCTTAACTGTGATAATTAACTTAAGATTTTTGAGCGAATTAAATAGGTTTCTCATTAGTTTTTTGATTACAAACAGTTAATTTTTGCCTAATTAAGTACAAGAACTAATCAAAAAATTAAGAGATAATTTTCTTAGCATTTAATACAGCTCTAATAATTATCCTATACTAATCTAAGTTTAATTAGTATAACTATCCTTAATTTATGACCAAAACGACTAATTTTAGTCCTAATATGGCTTAATAATTAATTAGATTAATACCCCTAATCTTAATCTAAGCAATCAAAAGAATATTAAAGATTAAGAGAGTAATCTAGAGTGTAAATAAATTTAATCTTCTTAATTAATTAGATTAATTAAGAAAATATAGGTAAATTAGCATAATTTTACTAATTAAAAAGGGATTAGGCTAATTACCGTGGATAATCAGCTAGAGGTTTGCTCTCTAGTGATTTTTGGGTAGAGTTTTCTCCCTATGTGAGAGAGAAATGGCCAGGACTCTGAGTCTGTCAAATTGTCAAGCAAGGGGTCTTATTTATAGGTTTCTTGGCACTCATAAGCTCTCATAGGTTGAAAATGGGAGTTGCTTGCAGCTCAAGCAACCCCCAGGCTCAAGATGGCGCCCCCTGCTGCTAATTGTCTCCCTAATAGGTCAGTGATGACCCCTCTCATCACCTGCCAGCTTTAAAAATCAATTCTGCTATATTTTGACCTATTTTTTGCTTAATTGGTAAATATTTGGGAGGCCTTTAGTAAAGTCTATGCTTAAATGATTATTGCAATCATTTAATTTTTCTTAATAATTTAATTTATATTGAATCTTTCGGAAGGACTAGCGGGGTCAATTTTGTCTGGATTTAAATATGAAAATTCCTAGCCCAAGGTTTGTTGTGCTTAAAATTGCAAAAATACCATTTTTAATTGCTTTTGAGATAGTGATTTACCTGTTTGTAAGTCCAATGCTTTCCCCTAAAGCTTTGAGTTCATCCCTCTGCACCTAGAAAGGTGGAGACCTTACAGTCATCTTTAGCATTCGATTCTAGTGCTAGGAGGAGCTCCTTTTTCCACAATAGAGCTTCTTGCTTCATGAGAGGGAGTGCCACCATTTTGTAACAGAAATTCTTGACCACCTCACCTAGTTTGATCATTAGGGCATATCTAGCTTCATAACCCCCACTAGGAACTCTAGCTGGAGTTTCTCTTGATGTCTCTCTTGTTTGGTCACACATCCCTTGTTTTATTCCAGGTATCTAGAACCTTGTAGTATGGATTGTGTTTGGAGATTCATTGCCCTTGTATGTGGTCATTGGAACCTTCAATTTCAAGGATCCCATTGGTCTTAGAACTGAAAACTATGGTTCACTAAATGAGTCTTTCAACCTCGTTCTTTTTAAACTCACTCTTTCTGTTTTTGGTCTCGTCTCTAAGACATTAGGTCTAAATGTGCTAGGAGTGACATAATCTTGATGGAGTGGTCCTCCAAAGTATGTATATCTCTCTAGTCCTTGCAATCCACTGCAAAGTACCTTTATCCATACTTGTCAAGTATGATTACATTGGTATCTCTACCTTCTACGTATGTAAAAGCATATAAGCATTTTTGCTCCAACAACTCTCCAATGTAGGGTTTGTCACACTTATAATAGAGCATTTTCTACCCATTGTTGTACTTGCAACCCCACATGAGTGTTATCCGTGTTGACTCGAATCTCATTCACTTGCCTTAGCTTTGCATTAGGGATGTCTAGCTTTGGTGACTTCTCTTTAGGCTCTACGTCAACTTTTTCCTTGGTGCTTGTCAATCCACATTCATATACACCGTAGGGATTTTGCACAACTAGATACATGGTACCCTTGCCATCAAAGTATCAATCGCCATTGTAGTCCACAAGCACCATGTCCTTGAACTCACTAGGTCTTTCTTTTAACTTTATGTAGTAGCGACACATATCATCTTTGTAAATTTTTGCACTTTATTCATGTTCAACTTGATACTTCATGTGCAATAGTTTCATGGTTGGTGGGGTTTGGGATGGTCCTACTCCCATATTTGTTCCCTCTTTGAAATTCACGCTTTCAAATCCCTTAGCCATGTAGATGTAAGATCTCTCTAAAGAAGTATCACACAAACTTTCCTCGAGAATGGGCTCTAAGATTAGCATTGGCCCCTAATTCACACTCTGTTTTGTGGAAATGTGGTTGCCCTGATCTCATACAATAGGGTTTCTACTTTGATATAATATGTTTGATGGAAAATACATCAAGAAAAGCACTATTGCAAAACCCTGACATGTTACCTCTTTGGTTGCTTCCAAACCCTGGAATTGAAATCACTTCAAGCCACACACTGACACTTTTGACCCATTTTTTGAACTTTTTGAACTATCTTGCTTTGGGAAATATTGCTCACAATTACCTCTGCTATAGGTTGATGTAGTTTTTGTTCAAAAATTTAGAAAATGTACATGGATCATGATCCATGTTCCATAATATCTGAACCTAGAATTTGGCCTGGTAGTTACTTATGATGTCAACATTTACTCCCAAAAAAAAAAAGGATTTGGATCACTTTTTGCGAACCAAAAGTGAATTTTTGTGTCTTTTTGGTCAATTTTTGACTAGTTTGTGGTTTTTGACTAGTTTTTGATGTTTGCTCTTTTTGGCCAATTTTTTCAAATGTTTTGCTAATTTTCCTTTTTTGGAAAAATGCCTCAATTGGTCTCAACTACCTGTTGCTCAAATATGAGCTAAACATAATGGCAAGGTACATGGATCGCAATCCACGTTTGACCTCATTTTTGCATGAAACTAATGCTAATTTTCAAAACTTTTTGAATTTTGATCACTAAAAGTTGGAAAGCCCCAAAATTTGGTCACTTTTCCAAGGCTCTATCAAATGGTACTAGTTTCTGCTCAAACAATCCTAGGGGTACATGGATCAAGGTGGATCAAGGTCCATGTTCCTCCACAAAACTGGATGAAACTTCTCAGATTGCTTCCTGTGAGTTTATTGATACCCTTTGGCACCACCTTTTTGGGCTTTGATCAACTTTTATGCTCTGACCATCAAATTTTCTATTTTTCAGAGTCATGGTCTCTTTTGATAAAATATGGGTTTTTTTATAGTTTTTGCCTTGATTTTTCAACCCAAAATTTGATGGCAACTTACCCTACTCCTAGGTATTGAAATGAATCTATGAACAAAAACAAACAAAATAATGCAAATTGAAAGTGAAATGGAATATGGAACAATACTTTCAAAACGTCGAGAAAATTGATGATCGAAATGCCTTTTATATCTCACTCACAACTCTTTTTGCCTCTCAAGAGTAAATCTAGCAAGTCCATGACTTCTAGCCCAACCACTGAACCCTGTGTCTAACTGCTTCACTGCAAAGGTGTAAACGGAATGGATAACAAAATATCTAGAAAAGAAGGCAATGAATATGACTAGGTCACTCACCACCTAAGGATCATATCCTTGGCAACGGTGCTGATGTTAGTAGGTCACCGCGACGATCGAACGTTTGTAGCATAGGTATGTGGCACTAACTCAAGGAAGTGAGTCGCATGGGGTATTGAGACTCTTCGAGGGTGTCAACCTCAAGAAGTGAACCTAATGAACTAATCTATCAACACAACCTGCAAACCATTGCCCTCTAATTTGGGAAATCTGCCGATGTCCTATCTTGCCGCTCTAGGTCATTGCACCATTTCATCAACCAAATGAACTCGGATTGCAACAAAACTTTAGGGGAAGCTAAATTAGGCCTATGGACACTAATCTTCAAAGTCTAGAGCTCATCCAAAAAGGTACCAAAATCCAAATTTATCATGGTCTAAGTCCTGAAAACTGCAACAAAACGTACTAGATAGGTCGCCCTATAATCTAGCAGCACTCCCCTATTATTAAAATTTCAAAAAACAACCATTTTGGCACTCAAATCTACCGATATAGCTCATAGACATGTATTCACAAAGCACATCAAAATTGAGAATGATTATACTTAAATGAAAGAGCAAGAGACAAGCAACACAATGCAATTCAAAGAATCAAGTTTTGATTACCAAATCATGAGAAAATTTAGTTACAAGTTGTTGAGAAGCCGCTCATAGTTATATGTCCAAAATCTCTTCAAAACTTTGAGATAATGTTACAATGTGTCCTTTCATACCAAAGGTTTTTGAGATTTATACCTAGGGATTTTTATATGGCCAATGGCCAACTTACAAGGCTTTAGGCTCATGATAAAAGAATACATCCCGAAGTATACAACATTTGGCTCAAAAGTCATAGAAACTCTTTTATTCCATTTCATAAAAATGGAATAAATTTCATCAAAATTCATATTTCATGATTTGGACAAGATATGGTCGGCTAGGAGGGTGCGGGTGCTCATCAACTGCATTGACCAAACACTTTGTCTCAAAGGTCCTATAAATGCTAGATAACGAACTCAGCTAAATTGAATTGCATGGTTGAAGCGCTTGCAATTTTCGCAAGACTGAATTCTTTTACAAACCCCTTTGCGAATGCAAAATTGATCTCCATGTTGGTTGGGGCCTTCTAGTACACCCTTAAGTGAAGTTGCAGAAATTGGTCATACAAATTGCTAAGTATGCATTTTCATTTAATGCAATATCAAGTGTGATCCTTTGATCTTTGCATACATTGAACCACTCCACATAAATGATCTGCTCCCACTCCACCAGTTGGGGGTTGGCACCATCCATGGAGAGGCCATGAACAACATTGAAATATTTTGCTATAATACAAAAATTC
Organism: Adiantum capillus-veneris; assembly: GCF_014529385.1. Taxonomy (NCBI): domain Eukaryota; kingdom Viridiplantae; phylum Streptophyta; class Polypodiopsida; order Polypodiales; family Pteridaceae; genus Adiantum; species Adiantum capillus-veneris. The sequence goes on from NC_140955.1 coordinate 37,036,023, forward strand.
TCTTACACTGGATTAGTATGAATTGAACACTTTTGACAGCTATTACAGGCTGGTGAGCTAGGTCAGGTCATCTTAGAGCTTCAGATTAAACAAGACTAGAACTAAAATGTAATACTAGAGCTGGAACTTAGAGTAAATTGGAAATGAGATTGAACATTGAAAATGGAGACTAGAATTGGAATGTATTTAGATCAATATAGACAAGTATAATAATGAGAGCCAAGTCTGCTCTAGGCTTAATTTGAATCACAAGAGCATGAAGAGATCCAAGATAAAAGCAGTGATAGTGAAGCATGTAGAGTGTCTAGTGTATTTAGAGTGTAGAGCGTGTCCCAAAACCTAAATCGTGGGCCCTATTTATGGCCCTTGGACTGCATCTTTGACTAATTGTACATTGTGCCAATTACCACAATAATTATCCTTAGTAATCACCTAAACCAACTAGTCCATCCATCCATTTTGAACTTCTGTCTAGAGCCTGTTCCTGCCAATGACATTTCCTTTCTCATTTTCTTTGAGTTTTGGAATATTTCAAAAGTTTAACACCTTGGGTCAGTTAAGGGTTCTCGACCTAGTCTTTCTTCAGAGATTTTTCTAGGACTTGATTCCATGTTGTCCATTCAATTGTGGCTCCTTCATACCACTCCCTTAGGCTCATCAACTATCTTAATATAGTTTTGTTGATCAGCTAGTTCTGGATATGTGAAATATAGAGTAGGAAAGAACCTAGGCAACTCATCCTCCTCAAAAGGTAAGGTATACATCAAAACTACAGAATCTGGGATGAATTCAATGAAGTTCATCACAATTGGCTTCTCATGCTGCATCATTTTCCTAGATATGTGGACTAGATGATAGAAGCTCTTGAGGTTCCTCTCTTGCTAGCCAAGGGTCATCCTAGTCCACTGCTATACTGGTGGCATTGCACTCCAGAAGTAAGTTGATCTTATGATCAAAAACTTTCCTCGTAATCTATAGCTCAACCGACATGTCTTTAATTTGAATTTAAATATCCTTCATGCATTTGTAGGTTGTCTTATCACCCAAGTGCATAGCCCAAGACTCTTCAGATTCATTGTGGAAGGGTTTTTATATGCAGGTTTACCATGACATCCTCCTTTGTAAGAAACCATTCAGGTACTTTGTACAACACGTGGACACAACTGGGGTGAGATGGCAGCTGACAGATCTGCTGATTGTGGTAGTTGAGCGACTTCCAGTCATGGATCAGTCATCAGGCTCCCATAAACAACATATGAACATGCTAACATTCTTGGATTTGTAAAGCCTTCTGTCTCCTCAGCTTCTTATTGAGTGCTAACAAAGTAGTAGAGAAATTTTGTTCAGAGTATGAGTCAGAGTCTCAGCTAAACTCCACTTGAATGCTTTTACCCTTGTCCTGATTTCTTGGTGTGTATACAACAAGATCTCATTGTGCAGCCAACTCTTTGGAACCAAATAGGCCATGTTCCTGAGAGTGGGTCTATTGTTGTCCCTATTGTTGGTCCCAACCAGACTAGTGCTAATTGTGTTGTTGAGTTTGGTGACCTTGCTAATTGTTCTGACAATGAGCTAGTACCCTAGGTTGACTGGTTTCCACTTTTTGTAGAGTCTAGAGGGGGTTGATCATCATCATTGTCAGCTCTAGTGTGAGTTCCTTGGTCCTGTTCATCCTCCTTTTCTTCCTCGTCATCATTAGCATCGTGGTTCTTAATATACTCTACTAGCACCTAATTTACTAGGGCTCGTATATACTGCTCAAATTCTTCTTCCAAGTCTGACTTCATTGTTTCCACTAGATTTTGCAAGTCCTTCATATTTAAAGTCAAATTGCCATCAAGATGATATGCAATATCCACAAGGGATTGGTAAATATACTTCTTTGTGATAGCTTGCTTGAAAGTGTGATGATTGGCCATTACGGATTTTAGAGCAGTCTTCTTTTCTTCTATCCTCCCTTAAATCTCTGCTTTTGACTCTTATGTAAACCACTTCTCCTTCGCTAACATTTGGTTGTCGTTTTGTAGTGTCTCTATGTCCTTTTGTTGGGAGGTCATGATCCTTGCATCATTGTTGTGCTCAATATAGAGCTCGAGCATTTTGGCCCGTAGCTGCTCCATCTCCCACCTTGCCTTCTCCAGCTCGGTCTAAGTCTCCTGAAGTTCCATCTAAAGGGTAGTAACTACCAAGATGGCAGCCTTTTGCTTATCAACTAACCCATGGCATTCACCATGGTGCTCCACCAAACATCATAGTGGTGACACATCCGGTTCTAACGGCATCAACATCTATTTGAGAAGTATCATATGCGATAAGAGGGGTGGGGAAATCCACCAATGCCCTATTTTCTTATTGAACCACCATCCTCCCATGTAGTGGTTCCTTTTGAAGTCTCTGAAGTCTATCCATTTTCTTTTGCTAGATTGAGGGAGGAGCTGGCAAGGCTAACTGAGATTAGGGTGTGTCCTTGCTCCTTGTGTTATTTGGTGGAGACTACTCATCCCCAGTGGTCTTCTTCTTCTCCACAGATGCTGGTGGAGTTTGAGCCAAGTCGATGGGCATGTCTATTGATGTCCCTTTGCCTTGACCTTGTTCAATAGGCTTTGTTGCAGATATCTGTTTCAATTTTAGCCGAATGACAAGAGTAGCTATCTTTTGTTTCTTTTTTGGTGGCCTCTACTATCACTAGTATTGGATCCTATTGTGACAATAGCCATGTGTGATGTTGTTTGCTTTTATCTTGTTGTTATTATAGCCAAATCAATGACTTCATTTGTAGTTTCATGTTTCCTTTTTCGTTCAACAGAATCCTGCTGCTGAGTAACCTGGCTGGTTCCAACCCCTCCACCGCTTTATCCCAAACCTTGTGTGCATTGGGGTGTGCTAGGATGCAAGTTGCCTAGTATAAGAACCACCACACATACAAGGCTTTGAACGCATGTTAATGTTGAGTCTTAACTTTAGATGTTTGTTGAATATGACTATTATGCAAAAATGTGGTCAAGTTGATTTTTGCCTTTCAATCTTTCAATCTGAGCAGCAACATGCCAAAAAAAAACTTAACAACATAGGTGGGGTTATTATTTAAGATGATGGCCTCCGCAATGAATTTATATATTGGACTCATTTGTAAGGTGACCATTGGGACTCCTTGAGCTCCCCTCTTCTTTTTCTTGGTTGCCTCAGTATCTTCTTTCAAATGTGTGCTAGCTTCTTCTACTAAGCAGGGTTTGGCCTTGACATGGTATGCCATTCTGAACACGTGCCCTAAAGTTGTTCCTGTAGCTTGAACTTCCCTACCAACCAGTGTCTACGTCAAATGTGTCCATGACCTACTGGATTATCCCTGCATCAAATTCCATGTGAGTGGCCTTTAGCACTACTTCTAAATCCCATAGCTTCAAGAGTGCTCACTCATTCTGGTGGAAGACATATTTTCCAATATTGTTGTGAGGAATTGAGAAAACCTGTTGTGTCTACTCCACCTATTTCTTCATAAACTTTGTAGCCTCATTGATGGTTTCATGCATCTACTCCAAAACCTTCTTAGGCTTTTCCATAACCGTGTCCTCTAAATAGTCCTACAAGGATGATGACGCACGTGTGGTGGTGGAGAAAAAGAAGCACGATAGCCCTGGAGTGTCAGGCTTGGAAGTAAAAGTTGTAGAAGAAGATGGTGAGTGTCAAGGTGTAGCACTCTTCGTAGGTTGTCCCACAGTTTCAAAAGTCTGCTCGCTCATTCCAGTGGAAGACATATTTTCCAATGTTGTTGTGAGGCATTGAGAAAATTTGATGTGTCTGCTCGACCTGTTTCTCCAAAAAATTTGTAGCCTCATCAATAATTTCCTCAATCTACTCCAAAACCTTCTTAGTCTCTAACATAATTGTGTTCTCTAAATAGTCCTACAAGGATGATGATGCATATGGGATGGTGGAGAAAGAGAAGCATGAGAGCCTTGGTGTGTCAAGCCTGGAGGCTGAAAGCAGGTATTGGTGGTACAAAATGCGGTGTCCTTGACACAACAATGAAGAATTATGTAGTCAAGTTCCTTTTATTCTATATGTTTTATACGTATACTCACAAAGTGGTGGTCTTTTACTTTATGGCAACAAGAAAATTGCCAGGTGGGGTCATCGAAGATGTGGGGTGCTTTTTTGGAGGGGGGAGGGTGGGGAAGTGCAGAGAGCAGGCAAAAACCATACCTCTCCCTCTCTCTCTCTCTCTCTCTCTCTCTCTCTCTCTCTCTCTCTCTCTCTCTCTCTCTCTCTCTCTCTCTCTCTCTCTCTCTCTCTCTCTCTCTCTCTCTCTCTCTCTCTTTGCGTGGCTCTTGCCCCCATGGATTGTATGCCAATGGAAATCTACAACCAAAACATCGTGCTCCTTGTCTTGGCAGCACCAACCATGGTTTGAGCAGTCAAAACCATAGCCATAGTACTCTCTCTCTCTCTCTCTCTCTCTCTCTCTCTCTCTCTCTCTCTCTCTCTCTCTCTCTCTCTCTCTCTCTCTCTCTCTCTCTCTCTCTCTCTCTCTCTCTCTCTCTCTCTCTCTCTCTCTGTGGACACAAGCCGCACACAGTTCTGCACACGCCAATGGAGATATCGGTTCCAGAGAGCTTCTAATCTTTTGATGCCTACGAGCCAACAACTAAACATAAAATGGATACTACTCTAAGCATGAGCATTCCTGTTACCATATACATGTGGTAGTGATGTGTGTGAACACACTAGGACCGCCGGGGCATTTTTTCCCTCTTTAGGAGTTTTTTTCCCCCGTGCATTGTATATACGCCCATCACTCTAGGCCTATCCATCTTTCCGTTGCACACTAAGTAACACACTCTCTATTGTGTGCCTTGAGCTTCCTTCATCTTCTCCAAGCTGTGTGTGTTTCTCTGCAACCCTAATTCCAACAATTGGTATCAGAGCAAGTCACGTCCTCCCGGGCTTAGTCGCCAACTGCTCCAGCACACGCCTGCTCATTTTCTCCGATTTCAGTGAGCTTTGGCAAGCATTCATAGGTCGACATATATTTTCGGTAAGCTCGTAGAGCTTGGTCTGCTCAGAATTTTGATTTGGGCTCATTTCGGCCTCCGTTTCCACTACAGGCAGTACTACACAGGCTATTTCATCATTTTGTGCAGAATTTCTGTCAATGCCGTTTTCTGCATAACAGGTGCCTTACAGTCTTCTACGGTTTGTGCTATATAGCACAGGTTGTTCCCGCTCCGTTTCTCCTATTTTGGGGCATTTTTCACATCAGGTGCAGCATTTACCATGGCTGACAACAACAACACAGATGTGTTCAAGATGTTTGCTGTTGAGGACAGGTTGGATGGGGACAACTACCCTATGTGGGCTTATATGATGCAAACATGTTCTTGTGTCAAAGGGTGTCTGGAAAATTGTGTAGGGCATTGATGTACGTCCTGGTTCTGAGGATGTAGGCGATGTTGAGGATGTTGCGGTCTTGCTGCAAGGATTGCTGCTGTTAGAGTTGTTTTGCCTACGGCAAAACAAGCTCGTTGGGATGTTAAGGATGCGCAGGCTCATGCATTGATTGCGTTGTCTGTGAAGCGCACCATTGTTCCTCACATCCGTTCAGCAAAATCTACAAAACAGGCTTGAGATATTCTAGCAGGTCTTTATGCAAGCCGCAATGAGGCTATAATTGCTTTGCTGCGTAAAGAGCCGGAGTCAAAGATTATGCATGAGGAAGATGATATGGACACTTTCCTTGCTAGACACAAGGATATCAATGAGCAACTTATTTCTGCAGGTGAAGTCTTTTCAGACAGTTCCCTTGTGCAGACTGTTCTTGATGCCTTACCAGATTCCTACCAGACTTTTGCTAGTACTTGAAGACTGATGACCCAAGGAAATCCTGAAGTTGTCAAGTTTGATGCATTATGCACATTGTTGTTGCAAGAGTCCGAAGTTTTTATGTGCTTCAAACAATTTCTGGCTATGGCTGAAAATGTCTCAAAATGTAGTACGGGCACCCTCCGCTCAGATCGAGGGGGGGAGTATATGTCTCATGAATTTAATGCATTTCTGGCAGTCGTGGGATAAAAAACCAATGTACAGTGCCTTATACACCTCAGCAAAATGGTGTTGCTGAGAGGAAAAACAGGTCACTTACGGAAATGGCACGATGTATGGTCAAAAATCAAGCTTTGCCGCATTCTTTTTGGCTTGAGGCCATCATGTGTGCCACTTATGTACTTAATAGGTGTCCTACGAAAGCTTTGCAGTCTATTACTCCATATGAATCATGGCATGATAGAAAGCCTTCTATTGAGCACATGCGTGTTTTTGGCTGTTTGGCACATGCTTTGGTGCCACAAGTGCAGCGCAGAAAATTCGATGATAAGGCTGTTAAATGTATTTTTGTTGGTTATAGTGCTAAAAGCAAAGGTTATAAGGTGTATCATCCGCAAACAAAACGTATTCGGGTTTCACGGGATGTAGTGTTTGTGGAAGATTTTGTTCAGCCCTTGCTGTCATGTACTAGAGACAGTAATGTAAGCTCACAGGACATTTATGACACTTTGTTGCCTCTTTTCAGTGGTGGAAATACGAATGTAAGTTCCAATGAGGCAAATGTATAGCCTATGGGGGTTTCTGAAAATGTTTTAGATCAGCCTCTGTCTTTTGATGAAGCACAGAATTCAGAAAATTGGATGGCTGCCATGCAATCAGAATATGATGCACTTATAGACAATGACACATGGACTTTATGTGATTTTCCTCCTGGCAAAAAGGCCATTGGTACGAAGTGGGTTTACAAGTTGAAACGCAAGCTGAATGGTGAGATCGATCGCCATAAGGCTCGACTTGTTGCAAAGGGTTATGCACAGCAAAAAGGCATAGATTATGAAGAGACTTTTGCTCCCACATATCGTATGACTACTGTGCGTTTTCTATGTGCATTGGCAGCTCATTTTGGTTGGGATGTACATCAATCAGACATTGTAACTGCTTTCTTAAATGGTGACATATTTGAGGAAGTTTATGTAACGCAGCCTCGCGGTTTTGTCATAAAAGGACAAGAGGACAAAGTGTGCAGATGTAAGAAGGCTTTGTATGGGTTGAAGCAATCTCCTCGTGCTTGGTATGAGAAAGCTGACACTCATTTGGTTAAACGAGGCTTTCGTAACAGTCCAACAGAAAGCACATTGTATGTAAAGCGTGAGGGAGATTTACTTCTCATTGTGGTTCTTTATGTTGATGATTTGCTGATCATTGGACCAAATGAGAGACATATTGCTGAATTTAAGGCTGATTTGAATGCTACTTTCAAGATCAAAGATTTGGGGCTGTTGCATCATTACTCCGGTATACAGTTTAAGCAGTGTGATGGTGGTATTGCCTTGTGTCAGAAAAGTTACATAGAGACATTGCTATGTAAGTTTGGACTCGAGGATTGCAAACCTATTGCCACTCCCATGGAAACAGGTTTGAAGTTGAGTCTACATGATGCTGGAGATCCTACTGATGTCACTCTTACCAAACTGTTGTTGCCTGCCTCATTTATGTATGCAACACGAGGCCAGATATTCAGTTTGCAGTCTCACAGGTCATCAGATTTATGCATAGCCCAGGGTCTAAGCATTGGCAGGCTATCAAGAGGATTTTTCGCTACCTTAGTGGCACTTTACATCTTGGCTTTTTTTATCCCACGGGGGGATCATTGCCACCAGACTTACATGCTTTTTCGGACTCAGATTGGGCTGGTTGTTTTGACATGCGAGTGTCCACAAGTGGTTTTTGTTTCATGCTTGGCAGTTCATGTATATCATGGTTGAGCAAGAAGCAATCTACTGTGGCCACTTTGAGTTGTGAGGCTGAGTACAGGGCAGTCTTCATAGCTAGGGTTGAGTGTGTATGGCTCAGACGCCTTATGGCTGATTTGGGTGTTGGACAGGACACTGCCAACACTATCTACATTGACAGTCAGAGCTCATTGGCAGTTTTTCATGCTTGCACAAAGCACATTGAGGTGCATTACCACTATGTCAGGGAGAGGCTCTCAGCAGGAGAGATCAGCTTGGCTTATGTGCCATCACAGGACAACCTTGCAGATATTTTCACAAAGGCATTGTCTCGTGAGAAGCTTGAAGCTTTCCGCAAAGCTTTGGGCTTACTCCCCTTTGTGGACTGATCCTGTCCTCAGGGCATGGCACTTCCCTTTACTCATGTGCCAGCTCTCGTTCACCACATCACTCCAGGGGGGATTTGTTACCATATACATGTGTAGTGATGTGTGTGAACACACTAGGACCGCCGGGGCATTTTTTCCCTCTTTAGGAGGTTTTTTCCCTCGTACATTGTATATACGCCCATCACTCTAGGGCTATCCATCTTTCCATTGCACACTAAGTAACACACTCTCTATTGTGTGTCTTGAGCTTCCTTCGTCTTCTCCAAGCTATGTGTGTTTCTCTGCAACCCTAATTCCAACAATTCCAACCACTTCATCTCTTACAAACCTCGCTTACATGAGAGATTATTGGGCTACAAAGAAGCGTCAACAAAGAAGCAAGGAAAGGGTTCCCAACATCATTAGGAGAGCTTCAACATGCAATTCAAGGAAGAATATTTGCTCAGCAGATGTTGGTGCAACCAAACACGAGGTCTTTTAGCTAGCGAGTAAAAGGAGCTCTTCTAGGAACTGCTCCAACATAATAAATTTTCAAAACTCTAGGTCGTCGATGTTGAATGTGGTCTTGTGGCTGGCTTTCGCAATACACTTACACAGCTCAAGGTCCCGTGTTCTGCAAACAAACTTTTTGTCAAGAAAACCTCTTTGATCATGGTTTTAAATACTACATGTGGCTCAGTAGTGAATCAATCTAAAATTGCAACACTATTAAATGTTCATCATAGGAACGTTGCAACAACAACGTCTCGGCTACACATGAAAGATGAGGATGAAGTGTTACCATTGTTTGCCTCAAAATAACACTTTGTCATGGGACCCATGTAAATTCTATAACAAGGGATATAGTCTATGCCTTCTAGGCATCGGAGATAGGGTCTCTCCTAATAAAAGGACATTTATAAATTCAAAACTGAAGAGAAGAGTGTTGTGAAACATCCTGTTCATTTTTTAGATGACTCTCAGCTACATCATATCATTTTTTGTTTATGTTGCCTCTTACTTGGGTTATGTATAGTGTGAATAGGTTTGAATTTGGTATTATGCGGCCATGTACATAGTTTCAAGGGGAGCAATTTTACCTCTTATGGCAATATGCTTTGAGGTCGAGGAAGGTAGTAATCACTTCCGAAGCTTTACAAAGGTCTAGGTATCGTTTGTTACATACCATACCCAAGTGATATTTCAAAAAGACCTTCAATTCACAATGTCAAAAGTTTCTCACGTGGGTACTTGTCAAAAGCTAGAGCCAAATGATGAGGAATTTTGGTACCTCATCTAGTAACCCTACAAATTAGAGCTGTATAGTACCCATAGCATCAATCTTGGTATTTTAGGATGGCTTGGTTACTATCCGCATAGTACCAAGTCTCTTGAACTGGTATTATCATGTCTCTCTGTAGTATTCTTTGTTTGGTTATCTTAACTTTAGAGTGCAGAGAGTTCCCAACTTGGCACTTTACAATGGTGTTGCTAGTATTTTCACAATACCAAATCATTGAGACTTTGGAACTTTGGTAATTCATCAAATGATTCTTCAAAACTTAGAGGTCAACAGCACCCAAAGCACCAGTATTGGTAGTGTAAGATGGCTTGGGTACTATCTCTCAGTACCAAGTCCATGGGACTGTTATTATCATGTATCTTTGTAGAATTCTTTGTTTGGTTATCTTAACTTTAGAGTGTCGAGAGTTCCCAACTTGGCACTTTACAATGTTGTTGCTAGTATTTGCACAGTAGTCCAACAAGTCCCATCCTTGCAAACTTTAGCTTATGCCTACCCTTGTAATTGACAATATGTGTCTTGATGTAATGCACTGAGGTTATATTTTGGTCTCCATCTATTACCATATGTTTTAAGTATAGGTTACATTTTCCTTCTTATATTGTACTCTCTTGTGATAGAATTATACCTTTTGATATTTGAATTGACCCTATAAGTAATTTATTGTAGGATATTCATTGTGTGCTAATTGACTCAAAATACTATTGGCATTGTAAAAATTGATCCGTGATGGCTAAAGGAAAAATTAGTTGACATAGAGCTGCCAAAAGATGTTATGGCTATAGACAGGCGGCTGATTGTATTTGATGTGAATGGTGTGCTCTTAAAGAGCTACAACCAACCATCACCAGAGATGTAGTTTTTCCACCTCCTAGCAAAGGTGAGACCATTCTTGTATCATTTGGGTTGAGAGTTATGGTGTGCGGTCAGGCCAGATGCAGAGGATGTGCTTGTAAATTTGTCCAAGCATGCAAATATTATGTTATGATCCTATTGTAGAAGAGAAAAGCTAATGCACTTTTTGGGAACGTTCTTGCCATATTGTCGTAGTAAACAAGTAAGGTATACGTCTGACCCTCTTCTTGCCTCATGTTGATTACCAGTGTGTACTGTCATTAATCCTGCTTAACTTTCCCATACTCTTACAGATGTGTTTAGCATTGTGAGTTGTGGCCCCAACATCCTTGAGGTCCCGTGTGTGCCATGGGATGTTGGTGTTAAGCATGTTTTCCTGAAAGTGCTAAGACCATTGTGGAAAAAACACCCGTCGTATAATGCCAGCACTACCATACTTGTAGATGACTGTAGATATAAGTCTCTTAGAAATGACTATGAGAATTGTCTGGCCATTCGGTCATATGAGCCTTCTTCTCTTGATCCCTACTACCCCTTCTACTTCACGAGCTTGGTCAAGCCCTAGCTGGAGGGCTAGATTTTGCTCCCTACCCAACATCATATAGCCGTCAACACCCCCTCTTTGATGTAGAAGATGAAGTTAGCCCTCTCATTGATGATTATTTCATTCACAAAGAGGGATACGCTTATTGCTTTGACCCCCCTGTCAACCCATGATTTGTGGAACAAAGAAAGAAAATTTTATTGGTGCAGTCTGCTATGTATTCCTCTTTATGTGAAAATGGAAACATACTAATGTCCATTTAGTCATTTTTCTTACAGTATGCTTATGTGGTCATTTTATCTTGATCTTTGGATTTGGTACTGGTACTGGTAAGTACCAAATTTGGTATTGGTCTTCCCATTGTAGGGTGATTGTAACTCATGGAAGCTCCATTGTACGAACTTTATAGCAGAGAGATTTTTTTTGGAAAAATTTACCATTGTGGACTCGAGAAATTATAATTACTAGTATCAAATTTGAAGCCTTTGGTGCTAGGACTGACAACTTTCAGGCTTTTGTACTGGTAAATTGGGTACTGTAAAGTACCAAAATTGTGCTTCTCATCTCACTACAAGGTGTGACTATAGAAGAAAGCTTATTTTGGAGAGAGCTTATTTTGGAAAAGAATAATATTATGGACTGAGGAAGTTAGGTATACCAGTGTAAAATTTGGTTCTTTTCAAACTAGCATTGGAAACTACCAAATTTGGTACTGTAAAGTACCAAATTGGGTGTTGTTCATCTCACTACATGGTGATTGTTGAAGATAGCTTATTTTGGAAAAAAATATTATGGGCTGGGGGAAGTTAGGTCTACCAGTGCAAAATTTGGTGCTTTTGATATTGGCATTGGCATCTACCAAATTTGGTATTGTAAAGTACCAAATTTGGTGTTGGTCATCTCACTACAGGGTGATTGTAGAGGAAAGCTTATTTTAAAAAAATATATATTGTGGGTCGGGGAAGTTAGGTATACCATTGGTGCTTTTGATACTGGCATTGGAGATTATCAAATTTGGTAGTGTAAAGTGCCAAATTTGATGTTGAACGTCTCACTACAGATTGATTGTAGAAGAAAGCTTATTTTGGAAAAAATATATTATGGGATGAGGAAGTTATAATAAAAGTACCAAATTTGAAGCTTTTGAGGCTTGAAATAATGGTACTAGTAAGTACCAAATTTGGTACTGGTCTTCTCATTGTAGGGTGATTCTATGTCATGGAAGGTCGATCATACAAACTTTATAGCAAAGTTAGCCTTGTTTTGAAAAGAAAAAACAACATTGTGAGCTCGAGAAGCTACAATTACTAGTACTAATAAGTTCCAAATTTGGCAATGGTCTTCTCATTGTAAGAATTGTAAATCACTGCTTGTCAAGTTCCTCTAGATTATGTTATGTTACTAACCTCAACAGTGTAGCATGTGATGTGCATACATAGTGGGGGTAGGGAGGGAAATGACAAACTAGTCAAGCTTGAATGGCAGACCTAGTACAAATTACTCAATCTCTTGAATGGTAGAGGTGGGGATGGGTCAAATGACCTCATCCTCTTCTCCATCATCATCATATGGCATATTATAGTATACATTTTCATAGGCCTCACTAGTTAATATAAACATGTTTTGGAGTCCAAACATAGGCTCCATCGGAATTTGTATGGCTCTTACAAGGTGCGAATAGATCATGAATGGTGGTGTATAATCAAGAAGGCTGTATGTATCACATTTCCCATCCACTTGGCCATACCACAATTCCACCTCTAAAGATCTTGTTGTGCCAATTATCCCTTTGTGATTTGTGTGCTTGGTACATGGCTTTGGTGCATTTCAAAATATAAAAGTCCCATAAAATTCCTCACCGCCTTCAATTGCCTTCACTACAAAGTTGTCCCCGACGGCAACATTTCACACATTTTCTGTGGGTTTCCCTTGTACATTGGCAAGTTGATGTCCGATTACATTCAAGCTACAATTGTCATGTTGCTATCATCCTCCCTAGATCCCTCCTCTTCTTCACTTCATTTTCCATCTCTTGTACCGATACAATGGATATGTATTTCCATTCTTCAATGTATTGCTTGCTCTTGCATCTCCTTCATTTCCCACTTAAACATGTATCACAAAAGCATGAGAGTGTACGAAGACGTAGAGTGCATGGGTCCTCATGTGAATAACCATCTACACAATGGGTCACATGCGAGCCTTGGATTCATTGACATTCCCACTGGATATCCCATTTCACTTCATCCTTTGAAACCAGCAAAAACACTCTCTTTGTGTTAGATCCATGTGACCTAGCCGTGTCTCCAAATTTTGCCTTTAGAGATTTAACAACATCAATTGCACCCTTCATCAGTGCCCTGTCTGGTTGCAGCTCCTCATGTGTTAGTGTTCTCTTGATGATAGTACCAGCTTCATCGTGCTCCCCTTTTCCATGCCCTAATGCGAAAAAGTTCCACATCATGTGCAAGCCTGTCAATTGATGGTACCTGGCAACAAAGTAAAAAGGTCACCGTGCCTTGAATTGCGGTGTTGCACCATCTGACCACACCCAATGATATCACAAACGATGACCTTGATCTTCTAGCCACTTGTCATCCAACATATAGAAATGATGCACAAACAAACTATCATGCTGCTTATCATCAGATATGTAGAAATGCAATGTCTTCTATACAGCACCTCTCAAATTTCTAACATATGTAATATGCATAAGTATTGTTACTTGTGTTGAACACCAATGCATTGATTGTATTTCATTATGTACTTTGAATGAATAATTTTCCGCAAAGTCAATTACATATACAACAACATTGTTAGAAAATCTTAATATGCTTTGTTTAAACTGTTGTGCCTGCCACCAAAAGACAAAGTTGTGCTTGATGAAATATTTCAGATGCTTTGCAAAAAGGCCATGGAAAGAAGCACATTCCATTCTTTGTAGAACCAATTCCTTTCTTTTCTTTTTGCTTCCATAATCAACCACATGTCTGCTGCCGACATCCATGAACACCTTGACAGACACCTCCTTGATGTCGTTTGAAATCTCATATGGACGGAAGGGCAACGTGGTTACGCCACATTGATAACATTCCCCGACCAAGCATTTATTTGCGAGGAACTCATTGTCAACCAGCTTTGAACACAAAACGGATTCCCACAAACTACTTGTGTCCTTCCATACTACCTGGTTTGCAAGCACTGAGTTGCATCATTATTGCTACAACACACAGAACATTTGCAGGTATGAGCTTTTCCATGATGCCCAAATTTATTTTTCCACATGTGATTGAAAGGCTCCTTGAGGAATAGCATCTGCACATAATACACACAGCAACAAGTATACCGTTCTTTTAGCTTTTGAACAAAGAATGGCTTCAAGGCCTCAAAAGACCTAAGAGACAGCTCTATCGTGGGGTGCGTTTGTTTGAATCTCTTGTACAGTTCCGCCTGAGATACAAAAACAATGTAGGTTAGAATAATTGAAGATGACACAGAGATGCAAGCTTCAAAAGTTACAATAACAAGACCCAAAATTTGATAGTACAGTACCAAAATTGAAACTAAGAATTCAGCACAGTACCAGCCTTAAAGACTTGGTACTGTGCAAATAGTACCCAAGCCATTGTAAAGTACCAAAATGAGTGCTTTGGTTACTAATTAGCCTTAAGTTTTGTAAGGTCATTGGATGAATTACCAAAGTATTGATGATCTGATAATGTGCAAATACTACTCACAACATTGTAAAGTGCCAGGTTTGAAACTCTAGGTACCAGTCGGAGGGATTTGGTACTGTGTAGATTGCAAAGTACCAGGATTGGTGATTTGGGTGTTGTACAACTCTAAGTTTTGAAGAATCATTTGATGAACTACCAAAGTTCCAAAGTCTCAATGACTTGGTACTTTGCAAATACTACACACAGTATTGTGAAGTACCAGGTTGGGAACTCTAGATACTCTAATTTAAGATTACCAAACAAATAACACTACAAAGATACATGATAATAGAAGTCCCATGGACTTGGTACTGAGAGATAGTACCTAAGCCATCTTGAAGTACCAATATTGGTGGTTTGGGTGTTGTACAACTATGAAGAATCATTTGATGAACTACCAAAGTTCCAAAGTCTCAATGACTTGGAACTGTGCAAATACTACATACAACATTGTGAAGTACCAGGTTGGGAACTCTGGGTACTCTAAAGTTACCATTCAAAAACAGAAAACACTATAAAGAGACATGATAATAGTAGTCCCATGGATTTGGTACTGAGAGATAGTACCCAAGCCATCCTAGAGTACCAAGATTGGTGCTTTGGGTGTTGTTCAACTCTAAGTTTTGAAGATCACTTGATGAAGTACCAAAGTTCCAAAGTCTCAATGACTTGGTACTGTGCAAATACTAGCAACAACATTGTAAAGTTCCAAGTTGGGAACTCTTGGCACTCTAAAGTTAAGCTAGCCAAACAAAGAATACTACAAAGAGACATGATAATACCAGTCCCGTGGACTTGGTACTAAGAGATAGTACCCAAGCCATCCTACACTACCAAGACTAGTGCTTTGGGTGCTATTTATCTCTAAGTTTTGAAGAATCATTTGATGAGGTACCAAAGTTCCAAAGTCTCAATGACTTGGTACGTCCATGGAAGTGCTTTCTTTCTACTGCAGACAACAAGTCCAACAAGGAGAAATCACCTAGAGATGTCAGCATCATGTTGGCCACGTTCTTTGGATTAGTAGCATCCACATCCACATCAATCGAATCAGTCACCTTATCCTAAAACTTTCCCTTGCTTGCATCTTTCTCAATAGTCCCCCCTTTAGCGCCATCCTTACTATTTTCTGCTTTCTTAACACCATTGGCTGCTCCCTTGCCATTCTCTTCAACAGCGCCCTGCCACGGCCTCAGCTATAGTTAACAGCACCTTGTCAATTGCAAAGGGTTCATCAAATTTGATTTGCTTGTCCTGTGGCTTGTTGATGTCTATTGTTTGCAGAGGCCTCAACAGTATTCATTCCAACACTATCGTGGTCTTCAGCAACCTCCCTCTTCTCCATAGCAGTATCCACCCCTTGGCTGTCACCCGTTGTGTAAACATCCTGCCCCTCCACTTTCTCCTTCCTCCATCCAGATTCCAAGTCCACGAGGATGTCTTGAACCCGTTCTATACTGGCAAGGTCCTCCACATCCTTAACAGAAACCTTTGTTGGTCCAAGCCCACCATTCTTCGCACCCATCGTGTATGTTCCTTGCACACCTTGGCTTGCAAGTGTCACATCTTCCTCATTTGCACAATCACAAATGACTCATTCAATCAACATCGTAATCCAAAAGCAGAAAGCCTCAACGTATTGAAAATAGTGCCAACTTACCCTTTACAATATAATGCCCACTGATATACGCTTTTTCCATTGCAGGAATTACCATGCCACACCCCTCTTTCACACATGTGCCATTAGTGTGCAAAAGTGCACCAAAGCAGGGAGGGTGGTATTGATGATGCACTTTAACATGAAGTTGCCCACAACATACGCTGCCTCTAGATACTCCCTGTATGTAGCACACGTGCCAAACACATGGACTGTTTTGTAAATATCTACAAGGGGTGGCCTGGGGAAGAGGGTGAACCTCTTTCCCTGCTTCACTTCCTGAGCATCCCATTCAAAAATCGGCAATGGAAATGTCCCTCATTGCAAGAGGCAGGATATCACAAAACACGCCATGCGCTAAACATTGCACACAAAATATAAATCATTGCACCAGTAGTACCCATGTAGATTTGGACTTGCTACCTAGATTTAGAACCACTAAGACTACTAAGCAAAATACCAAGGCACTAACTAGGCACTAGTACAAAAAGTAGCTAGAGGCAGTACCAGAAATAATAGAAGGAAGGAGTTAAAAACCACCCAAGAGACTATGGAAAGGTACCCAGACTAAATGATTG
Source organism: Adiantum capillus-veneris (assembly GCF_014529385.1). NCBI lineage: Eukaryota > Viridiplantae > Streptophyta > Polypodiopsida > Polypodiales > Pteridaceae > Adiantum > Adiantum capillus-veneris. The sequence continues at coordinate 37,052,816 of NC_140955.1, forward strand.
GCACTATGCCAAGGATGTACCAAGGCAATCCAATCCTACAATGATAAGGTCCAAGGCACTACCAAAACAAAGCAAAGGACCAAAACTATCTACGTAACTACCAAAAACTATACCTAAGAGTTTAAGGGTATTGTATGCACCAAAGAGATCAAAAACATACAAAGGCATCTTCTAATCAAAGCTAGATTTGGTACTATAATAGGGAAGCACCAAGGTAGTACCATCCTAGATGTTCTAAGTACCCAGGCACTTCCAAGATGAAGTAAACATACCAAATCTAGCTAGAAGAATTACCAAATATAGTTGGGATAGTACCTAAAAAACCCAAAGAGACCATGGAAAGGTACCCGAGACAACACTAAAATCATTAAAAGTACCAAACAATATTGTATGCACCAAAGAACAAGGAGATGCCAAGGCAGTCCTAGAGAAAGCTATGATTGGTGGTCTAACAAGGGAGCACCAAGGCAGCTAGAGACAGTACCAAAAATACTAGAAGTCGTGAATTAAAAACTATGAAAGAGACTATGGAAAGGTGCCAAGACTAAATGATTAGCACTATGCCAAGGAGTTACCAAATCGGTCCCACTCTACAATGATAAGGTCCAAGGCACTACCAAAACAATGCAAAGGACCAAAGCCTACAAAAACTACCAAAAAAGGTACCAAAGAGTCCAAGGGTACTTACGCACCAAAGAGATCAAGAACATACCAAGGAACCTTCTAGTCAAAGCTAGATTTGGTACTATAACAAGGAATAACCAAGGAAGTACCATCCTAGATGACTAAGTACTTCAGCACTTCCAAGACAAAGTAAACATACCAAAGCTAGCTAGAAGCGATACCAAATATGGTTGGAGGTAGTACTTATAAATCTTAAAGAGACCATGGAAAATTACTCGAGACAAACCTACAATCATTAAAAGTACCAAACACTATGGTATGCACCAAAGACCAAGGAGATGCCATCGCAGTCCTAGAGAAATCTATGATTGGTGGTGTATCAAGGGAGAACCAAGGCAACTAGAGAGAGTACCAAAAATACTAGAAGGCAAGAATTAAAAACTACCAAAGAAACTATGGAAAGATACCAAGACTGAACGATTGGCACAATGCCAAGGAGGTACGAAAGCGGTCTCATCCTACAACGATAAGGTCCAAGGCACTACCAAAACCATGAAAAGGACCAAAACTACCTACAAAAATTACTAAAAAAGAGTATCAAAGAGTCAAAGGGCACTTATGCACCAAAGAGATCAAGAACGTATCAAGGCATCTTCTAGTCAAAACTAGATTTGGTATTATAACAAGGAAGCACCAAGGCAGTACCATCCTAGAAGACTAAGTACCAAGGCACTTCCAAGACAGAGTAAACATACCAAAGCTAGCTAGAAGCAATACCAAATATAGTTGGAGGCAGTACCCTATAAATCCCAAGAGACCATGGAAAAGTACCCGAGACAGCCCTACAATTATTAAAATTACCAAACAATATTGTATGCACCAAAGACCAAGGAGATTCCAAGGTAGTCCTAGAGAAAGCAATGATTGGTGGTATAACAAGGGAGCACCAAGGCAACTAGAGACAATACCAAAAATACTAGAAGTTAGGAATTAAAAACTACTGAAGAGACTATGAAAAGGTTCCAAGACTAAATGATTGGCACTATACCAAGGAGGTACAAAAGCATCCCATCCTACAATGATAAGGTCCAAGGCACTACCAAAACAAAGCAAAGGACCAAAACTACCTACAAAAACTACCAAAAACTATACCTAAGAGTCCAAGGGTATTGTATGCACCAAAGAGATCAAAAACATACAAAGGCCGTAATTAAAAACTACCAAAGAAATTATGGAAAGGTACCAAGACTAAACGATTGGCACTATGCCAAGGAGGTACCAAAACGGTCCCATTCTACAATGGTAAGGTCCAAGGCACTACCAAAACAATAAAAAGGACCAAAACTACCTACAGAAACTACCAAAAAGAGTACCAAAGATCAAAGGGTACTTATGCACCAAAGAGATCAAGAACATACCAAGGCATCTTCTAGTCAAAGCTAGATTTGGTATTGTAACAAGGAAGCACCAAGGTAGTATCATCCTAGATGTCTAAGTATCCATTCACTTCCAAGACAAAATAGACATATCAAATCTAGCTAGAAGCAATACCAAAAACAATGGGAGGCAATACCTCTATAAATACCAAAGAGACCATGGAAAAGTACCCGGGACAGCCCTACAATCATTAAAAGTACCAAACAGTATTGTATGCACCAAAGACCATAGAGATGCTAATGAAGTCCCAGAGAAAGCTATGATTGGTTGTATATCAAGGAAGCCTCAAGGCAGTACCAAGACAAAATAAAGTACCAAAGTTAGGTAAAAGTTGAACCAAAATTAGCTAGTGCAGTGTTTATAACTACGGAAGAGACTATGGAAAGGTATCAAAGCCAATCCTATAGTAGTCAATAGTGCCAAAGAGTATTGTATGCACCGAAGACTATTGTAGCATGCATTGGTTTGTTTCAAGATCAGCTTCCACCTCATTCACCTCTTCATCATTAATTGGAATTTGGTTTTGAAGCTTTTGTAGTCGTGTTGTATACAGTTCGATGTCTGCCTTTATCTGCTTGGCCACAGCGTTGGACCCCTCACACCTAAGTCGTGCCTCGTATTTTAGCTAGATCAAGGTCCTCATCTCAAAGAGCCTATCCATAGTGTGCTTGCTCTTGGCAATCATCCTCTCCACCAATAACTCCAAATCAGTGAGTGACAGTCACAAATTGGAAAATTATGCCGATAAGCCGCAGCCCACCCGGTCTATGTGCACAAGTTGCTGCCAGAGTGTGTAATGTGAGGCTTTTTCCGCTATGATGGGCAGCCTCAAAGGCAGCAATTGCCTTTCTCCAACCCTCACTCTTCCACTCAAAACCCCCCTCCTCTTGCTCTGCACACTTGAATAACGTTCTCACCAAAATTGGCCCATGCCACGATGTGGCCTACAAGGTCTTTCGTCGCGGCATGGCACCTCTCAAAAGCGTACCCCTGAGAAAACTTTGTTGTAATCTCTCCACAAGATGGTGGTGCTTGATACACCTTGTCGAAGAGCAGCCTATAGTCGCTTATGAAGCAAAGGTGCACGTGATTAGGATAAATCCTGGCACCTTTGTTGTGCTTAAACTTGAACACTATTAACCATTGATCCTCTAGGAGCATAAATTCATTCAGATCCTTTGGAAGCACCCCTAGTAGGCTTAGCCCATACTCCTTGTGTAGCTTCTCTGTTGTGATAGAATTTTGTGAGCATGGGGTAATCTTCCAATCTATTTTTCCCTAAAAAGATCAAGTCAATTCACACATTCCAATAGTTAGAATGCCTTTTTTTACAACATACATAGAGTATCAAATCTCGTAACATGCAAATTGGCATGTACATTGCATATCTCAAACATGCACCTTGCACTAAGACACGTGCAAGACCTTGTTTTGAAAATCAGCAACCCTAAACCCTAAAAAACTACATCATTTATTTATGTATTGACATACATATCAACAATGCTCAACTAATCTGCATTAATAGTGTTGCATGCAAAAGTGTTCAATCTGCAAATTTCATCACAACATGGACAACTCACCTCTGCTCTCTGATGTAGACCTATCATCGTCAGCAAGGATAAAATACCCTCCATGTTCATATTGCACGACTAAGAAACTCAACTTGCTTGTGCAAGTATTCGGTTTTCGCATTTCCTCGAATGGCATAGATGGTGTGGTCTTGGTGCTGCGAGGAGAGGTGAGCTTGGAGTTGCCCTTGGTAGGCCTGGCTGCTCTCTCAGGAGTGGACTTAGTAGCAACAGCCCTCCGCAGGGACCTCATAGCAACCAACAAAGGGGACACCAAGAAGAGATTGGGATGAGCACAGCAAAGAGGATGGCCGCACAACACAACTCAATGCAGAGGAAGCTTGTGATGTGACGATAGGAAGGCCAATCGGCATGTCACTTCCAAGCACAGAGGATAGCTTGCCTTGTACATGGGAGAGAACGATTTGAAGTGGCTGTCCTTGCAATTTTTACACCACACACACACACACATTTTTTGTCAAAAGTTGCTCATAATATAAAATTGGGAGTCCCCCCCCCCCCCCCAAAAAAAAAAAAAGAATATGACATCTTTTGTTTTATGGCCATAACAAAGCAGCACCAACCAGGTAAATTCAAAATTGGTCTTTTTTTTGTACCACCAATATGTGCTTTCACCTTGGAAGTAAAAGCAATAGAAGCAGATGGTGAAGATGAAGGTGTAGTGCTTTGTAGGTTGTGTAGGTGGTGAAGGCACATAGAGCTCTGTAGGAGGAGAAGCGAGTCACGCAATTCCTTGAGAAAGAAGTGCAAGATCATGCACCCTTCACATTCTCATCTTTATACATGCCATGAATGCTCCACACTCATGCTCTCTTGTTTTTTGGGCCGCCGTCTACCACATTGCATCCATGCATTGGCCACACTGCCCACTTATTACCTGGAAAAATTTTCTCTTGATTGTTGATTGCTTGTGACTGTTAGATCGTCAAATTGTGCTAGATCTGGCTTCATTTAAGTCAAAATTGGACTTAACTTATCAATTGGCTCCATAGATTCATGGATGCTTGCATTAATTTGTATGATGTGGAATAAATCAAGTGGTTCACTTTCTCAGTTTGAATGGTTTTCTTGTACTGGTGCTACTAGGATTTCCTCTGACCTAACATAATACAATTTGATCTTGGTCCCATTGTAAACTCTAGGCAATAGTAATCCATATAAGTTTCTTAATCTTACTGTTCCAGTAGAGAATACCCAGTCAACCTCATAGGGTCCAGACCTTGCTAATCTTCAAATTAGGTTTCTTTGGTTCCAATTTTGACTGATATAGTAGTACCATATCACCTTTCTTGAACTCACCGACCTTTATTTTACTAGCATGCCAGTGTTTCCTCCTTTGCTAGACAACCTTTTGTTCTAGTATCGTGTGTTATTTGACCTCGTCCAACTGTAACAGCTCATCCATCCTCTATCTAAGATTTTGATTGAAATCCATTCCATGTTCTACTACTAATCTGAGGCTTGGAATTGAAAACTCCAATGGAACCAACGCCTTTGTCCCACCATTTTGAAGGGTGTCATACTAGTAGTAACCTTGTAGGTAGTCCTATAAGCCCATAATGTTGTCTGGAGTTTGGCATCCCATTGATATGGCTCTTTCTGGTCTATTTTGGTCTCAAAATGATCTTTATAGTCTCATTGTTGCTTTTTTCTTGATCATTGCACGTGGGATATTAAGGCGTAGATATTTGGTGCTTAACTAAAAATAGATCAGCCAATATCTAAATTGTTTCATTTATAAAGTTGTAAGGGTTTTAGGCCAAGTGGTCGACTAAAGGAAATGGCCGGCCACCCATACTATCATTCATTGTTTATAAATGTCAATAAGGAGAATAGAGAGTTTCCACTCTCTAAAGCTCCACCCACCTACTCTGTTGTCTCCATCTCCTTTCCCTTCTCTCCATCCCTCTCTTGCTCTCTCCGCATCCTACAACCTACAAGTGGTATCAGATCCCAGGAGGCAACCCTGACATCTCCGGCTACCCGTGTGCGTAGTCACCCCTGTCAAGCAAGGGATTGGGAGCTTGGTAAGTTCTGCAAAGAGTCAAGATCTCCAGGTTCAAGAAGCTTGAGGCTAATCAAGCATTGCAGAGCAATGAGAGGGAAATTGAAGTCGAAGGCGTAAGCCCCGCTTAAGCAAAGCAAGGGAATCTCGACAACATACAAATGAAGGTATTTTGTTTACAGCAAGGAACCATTAGAGAATTGAGTTGTGCAGAAAAAAGTCTTGCAAGCAAATCTTCAAGGCAAGATTTGCAAAACAATTGGGGATTGAGTAATTCTTGAGCAGGTATACTGAGCCAGGAAAAGCACAAAATCGGACTAAGTTGGGACCTGTGAGGACCACTTCATCAAAGCAAGTCGGGCAACAAAAATAGAAGCCAAGCAAGCTCTTGAAAGCAGCTCTGAAGTTGAGCAAGAGAATCGTGCATTACACACACACTCCAAGGATTGGGCACAGCTATAAGAACGGAGACACAAGTGGGATAGAACAGACAGGGAGAGAGTGCTCGTCGAACTTTGCCGACTTTCCATTTATGATAGTTCAAAGAGAATTTGATTTTTATTAAAAATTCAAGTGACTTGCACACTATATAGTGTGCAAGGCTTTGCTCCCATCGTCACTCTTGACCATTCCGGTCCCTCGGCTCACACACACACCCAGGCTCAGACAGAGCGGAGCTGTGGAGAAAGAAAGCGAGTGAGAAAGAGCTTGAGAGAGAGAGAGAGAGTAAGAGCGAGTGTGTGTGTGTGAGAGAGAGAGAGAGAGGGAGAGGGCAAGGAGGATTTACCGCACCAAACATTGGAGACTCCTCGACGACAGGAGGTGACCTCGTCATCGGTGATTATCCATTCCAACATTGACTTCATAGACAATCTTGACCTTAGTAGGTCAACTTCGACAACAGACATTGACAACTTGCCACTGCACCGGCACTTCCATCGGTGTACAGAGCGACAGAGAGAAAACATTTACTTTCTCAATGCTCCGCAATGGCTTGACACCTCTCATTACCAGGAGGATTTTGGACATCCGACCTGACACCAATTTTTTCACGGACAAGCGTTGTCCCATGGACAATTGTACTTACGACATGCACAAGTGAGGTGCCTCTACCCCAGAGGAGTGACACCCGACATCAACAACAAGCACACCGATCATGCTCTACAACACTTTTTACAACTCCAAGCACCTTTGGTGGCTATTTGACTAGCGCATTTTCTTTTGATGGTGGAAATTGACACATATCGACACCGACATACAAGTTACAGGGGGCTTTTGAGCCCATTTACATATAGTTTCTCTAAGTTCCTAGACACATACAGACACAAGGCTTTTCAAGAAATTTTGGCAATCATTTTGACAGTAGTTTCTCTACGGACAGATGCGTTGACAGATGCATGTTTCTTTTTACCACACCATAGTGGCATTGAGCTCTTTAGAGAGTAGATATCCCCGCAAGGATCACTTTTATTGCATGCAAGAGTTCTTGACGCCTTTTTGAGCGTAGTCACTCATGTACGTTGAGTTGCAAACACTACCTATTATACTTTGTGTGGAGCCATTTTTTGGCCATTTTGGCAATTCTCTCGATCGTTTTTGAGACTCGGACCGCAAAAGCCCTTTTTGAGACTGTGGCTAGTTGTTTTGGGTCTGCTTTAGCCTTTGGAGGGTCAATAGCGTGAGGTTTTGTTTGAGCAGGGGTATTCTCAAATGTTGAGATACCTTCGATGATATAGGTAGCTGGAGTTCCCCTCTTACAGTACCCTCACCATAGGATATGTATTTGAATGGTTTCTTGTGTTTTTTGACGCCAAGTTGGGAGTCACACGGTAGTGGTAGTGTCAGTTTTTTGATGCCCAGTTATTGCAGTTGGCACATTCTATGCATTTTTTTAGTTGGTTTTTGACTCTTCATACAAAGGAGACTCTACCAAATTTTTCCCACAAGTTGTGACTTTCATTGTTGGCACTTTTGAACCTATTTTGGTATTGGTTTTTCTCTTGATACAAAGGTTACTCTGCCCAAATTTCTATAGCTTCTTGCCATAGTTTGTCACCTCTCAAACCCTCTTATTAGCGGAGGCTTCTTTTTCAAAAAATGAGGAATATTTCATCCACAAGTTTGATGGTAGCAACTTCACCTTGTGGAAAGAGCACATGAAGGATGTTTTGACTAACAAAAGTCTATCAGAACCGTTGAAAGAGCGTGTAAAGGGTGATGGCTATATGCAGGCTCAGTGGGAGATTTTGGATATGAAATCCGTGGCTATGATACGTCTACATCTAGCTGAGTTAGTGTTCTTCATATGAAAGACAATAGCCAAGGCTCTATGGGATAGCTTATGTTCAGCATGGGGGAGAAAAAGTGCATCCAACAAATTTTTTCTCATGAAAAAGCTTATGAAGCTCAACATGAAACAAGGTAGCACAATTTATGGACACTAAATGAGTTCAACTCCTTGTTGAGCCAGTTGACATCTCAGGCCTTTTGTGAGTTTGATGACGAACTCAAGTCTATTTTCCTATTATGCTCTCTACCTAGTTCATGGGACATATTTTGCACAGCCATTAGCAATTCAGCTTTGAATGTCAAGTTAGAGTTCAGTGATGTCACAAAGTGCATTGCTCAATGTGAGGAGATTAGACGTCAATCTCTTGATGCAAGTGGGCATGGTGATGAATATGTAGCTAGTGGCAATCGTGACAAGCAAAGGCAATGTGGTCGCAGTAGTGGTCATTCTCACGATCAGAGGCAAGAGTCGTGGCAAAGACATGATAAATGTTGACTGTTACTACTACCATAAAAAGGGACATTTGAAGAAAGATTTCTCCCACAATGCATCGTGATAAGAGCAAAGTGAAAGCAAAGTCTGACAAAGCTAAAAGCAGCATGAAAATTGAAGAGCTTAATGCGGTTGAGTCTCTAGCCATTGAGATAGTTTCTGACGTGCCAAATGATGTGTTGATTTTCACATCGGATTTGAGTCTTGATGCATTGTTAACTCTTGACGAGTGTTATGCGCAGAATTGGATTGTGGACTCGGGTGCTAGCTTTCATGTGACTCCTCACAAGGAGTGGTTTTCAACATACAGTCAAGTCTCTAGGGGAGCATTATACTTCTTTTGTGTGTGTGTGTGTGTGTGTGTGGGGGGGGGTGAGAGCAAGACAGACAAGAGGAAGATAGATATTTGTGTGTGTGTGTGTGTGTGTGTGTGTGTGTGTGTGTGTGTGTGTGTGTGTGTGTGTGTGTGTGTGTGTGTGTGTGTGTGTGTGTGTGTGACAAGGTGAAATCTTCACATGGGCCTTCAAAAGGGAAAAAAGTGACTATTGAGGGGTCACGAGAGTTAAAAATTTATTTTAAAAAGGTTAAAACTCATAATGATCTCCGGCACAGAGAGAGAGAGAGAGAGAGAGAGAGAGAGAGAGAGTACTGTTTAAAAGATACGCTCTACTTAGTCCTTAATGTAAAGGGTATATTTACAAAATTTTAGCTATTAATTGATGTTTATGATTAAAACTGCACAAACTTCAACCATAACAATTAAGGTACAAAAAATAGAAATGGATAATTCTCATTTTTAATTGCTTAGACTGGACACTGAAATGTCTTATGGACATAATGATGTCCTAAAACTTGGAAAAAATCATAGGTCATTTCTATGCTCCAAACAATGTCAAATGGTTTTTTCTAGGAAAGCTACCAATGGAGAGAATCTAAATATGCAAGAACAAGCCATTATTAATATAAAAATAAATTTTTAGGATTTAAATGGACACATCAATGTCCCCTGTTTTTTGCATGTTTTTGTACTTCCCACTCTATATGCTTACAAACACCACATATTCATGTAATTTAGCCAATGGATTTCTTTTAGTATGGTTTATGCATCGCATACTAGAAACCGCACACACTTTTGTAGACATGGTGTTAAAGAACCTTTTTATTAGTTAGATAGTAATTCTCAAAACAGCTTTGTAGTGTTTTTTCTATGTACTATACCCATGGGCCAATTCACACACTATGTAAGTTGGTAGAAATTCATTATGATTTTTCCTTGGCATTTTCTACAAAATGATCCAAAAAGGACACTGTAATGTCCGGTTGTGGTACCAAACTAGTGTTAAAAGAATGTTTGGTTTAACATTTACAATATAAGACTACTACCATTCAGCATTCAAACCATTCGACAAATCATATAGTCACAATTGTGAATTTGGCAAAAAAAAACATTTACAATATGAGATGAAAATTTTACATTAACCCATTTTTGACATGTACAAGTGGTATTCCCTTAACCTACCTCACTCTTTTTGCATTGACTAAAAAGAGCTTTGTATTTTTTTTTTCTTATTGGATACAATTAACAAGGTAAAGTTTTCACGAGAGTGGCCTCAAGAAGGTAATATTTTTAGCTATAATAAATTGCGTGCGCGCGTGTGTGTGTGAGAGAGAGACAGAGAAAGGGAGAGAGGGAGGGAGGTATGTTACCATATACATGTGGTAGTGATGTGTGTGAACACACTAGGACCGCCGGGGCATTTTTTCCCTCTTTAGGAGGTTTTTTCCCCCGTGCATTGTATATACGCCCATCACTCTAGGGCTATCTATCTTTCCATTGCACACTAAGTAACACACTCTCTATTGTGTGCCTTGAGCTTCCTTCGTCTTCTCCAAGCTGTGTGTGTTTCTATGCAACCCTAATTCCAACAATTGGTATCAGAGCAGGTCACGTCCTCCCGGGCTTAGTCGCCAGCTGCTCCAGCACACACCTGCTCACTTTCTCCGATTTCAGTGAGCTTTGGCGAGCGTTCGCAGGTCGACAAATATTTTGGGTAAGCTCGAAGAGCTTGGTCTGCTCAGAATTTTGATTTGGGCTCATTTCGGCCTCCGTTTCCACTACGGGCAGTACTGCACAGGCTATTTCATCATTTTGTGCAGATTTTCTGTCAGTGCCGTTTTCTGCATAACAGGTGCCTTATAGTCTTCTACGGTTTGTGCTATATAGCACAAGTTGTTCCCGCTCCATTTCTCCTGTTTTCGGGCAGTTTTCACATCAGGTGCAGCATTTACCATGGCTGACAACAACAACACAGATGTGTTCAAGATGTTTGCTGCTGAGGACAGGTTGGATGGGGACAACTACCCTATGTGGGCTTATATGATGCAACATGTTCTTGTGTTAAAAGGTGTCTGGAACATTGTGCAGGGCATTGATGTACGTCCTGGTTCTGAAGATGTAGGCGATGTTGAGGATGTTGCAGGTCTTGCTGCAAGGATTGCAGCTGTTAGAGTTGTTTTGCCTACGGCAGAACAAGCTCGTTGGGATGTTAAGGATGCGCAGGCTCATGCATTGATTGCGTTTTCTGTGAAGCGCACCATTATTCCTCACATCCGTTCAGCAAAATCTACAAAACAGGCTTGGGATATTCTAGCAAGTCTTTATGCAAGCCGCAATGAGGCTAAAATTGCTTTGCTGCGTAAAGAGCTAGAGTCGAAGATTATGCATGAGGAAGATGATATGGACACTTTCCTTGCTAGTGTCAAGGATATCAATGAGCAACTCATTTCTGCAGGTGAAGTCATTTCGGAAAGTTCCCTTGTGCAGACTGTTCTTGATGCCTTACCAAATTCCTACCAGACTTTTGCTAGTACTTGGAGACTCATGACCCAAGGAAATCCTGAAGTTGTCAAGTTTGATGCATTATGCACATGGCTGTTGCAAGAGTCACTTTCTAGAAAAAATAGGACTAGGCAGCGTGCAGTTGAACAGGCTTTTATTGCTTCTCAAAGAAAGGGTGGTAACAGTAATGCAGCCACTTCTTATGGTTCTGCTGCGAGTGGCAAAAATTCTGTTCCTAATGCTTCTGGTGGCAGCACTTCGTCTGGCAATTCTGGTGATAAGGGCAAAAAGAAGATGCGTTGCCATTATTGTAAAGCCAATGATCACTTGATCAAGTCGTGTCCTAAGTTGAAGGCCAAAGAGGCTAAGAAGAAAGAGGGTGGTTCCACTGCAAATGCTGGTTCCACTACAAATGCAGCCATTGTTGAGTCTTTTGTGAAAGGAGACCGTGATGCTGATGTTGATGCAGAATGGGCTTTTAGCGCAGAGTGCACTTACAATCTTGTTCTCCATGATGCATGCTTGTCAGTTGCTGCAGATTCACATGTGTGGTATTTCGACAGTGGTGCTACAAAGCACATTACCTCACATCGTGAATTGTTTACCTCTCTCGAGTCTGTCCCTCATGGGAATTCAGTCACTTGTGCCAACAACGCCTCTTATCCAGTTCAGGGAGTTGGAAAGATTGTGCTCACTGCTGCTAATGGCAGTTCCTTCACACTTGTTGATGCACTTTATGTACTTGGGATCAAGAAGAATCTCTTGTCTGTATCCGCACTTGCTAGACTTGGACTTGTAGTCAAATTTGTGGATGACAGATGTACAGTTCATGATCTCAGTTTTGGTGATGAAATTGTTGCATCTGGGCTTTTGTGCCGTGGGCTGTATAAGCTCACTTTGTATGACAAGTGTGGACAAAATTTTGCAAATGTTGTTGCAGATTCAAGGGCTATTTCAGATGCAAAACTTTGGCATGCACGTTTTGGTCATCTGAATTTTGCCAGTTTGCTGCGTTTGCAGAAATCTGATATGGTTGCTTCTTTGCCGCCTCTTGAAGCACCTGTCAAACATGTTTGTGAAGGCGGTATTTTGGGTAAGATGCAGCGTTCTAAGTTTCCAAAGGATGGTTCAGTTAGGGCCACATGTAGGTTGAAGCTTGTGCATAGTGATGTTTGTTGGCCCATGCAAACTCCGTCCTTGGGCAATTACCTTTACTTCGTGACTTTCATTGATGATTACTCCAGGCATGCATGGGTATTTCCGCTTAAAGCGAAGTCCGAAGTTTTTATGTGCTTCAAACAATTTCTGGCTATGGCTGAAAATGTCTCAAAAAGTACTATGGGCACCCTCCGTTCCGATCGAGGGGGGGAGTATATGTCTCATGAATTTAATGCATTTCTGGCTAGTCGTGGGATAAAACACCAATGTACAGTGCCTTATACACCTCAGCAAAATGGTGTTGCTGAGAGGAAAAACAGGTCACTAACGGAAATGGCAAGATGTATGGTCAAAAGTCAAGCTTTGCCGCATTCTTTTTGGCTTGAGGCCATCATGTGTGCCACTTATGTACTTAATAGGTGTCCTACGAAAGCTTTGCAGTCTATTACTCCATATGAAGCATGGCATGATAGAAAGCCTTCTATTGAGCACATGCGTGTTTTTGGCTGTTTGGCATATGCTTTGGTGCCACAAGTGCAGCGCAGAAAATTGGGATAAGGCTGTCAAATGTATTTTTGTTGGTTATAGTGCTGAAAGCAAAGGTTACAGGTTGTATCATCCACAAACAAAACGTATTCTGGTTTCACGGGATGTAGTGTTTGTGGAAGATTCTGTTCAGCCCTTGCTGTCATGTACTAGAGACAGTAATGTAAGCTCACAGGACATTTATGACACTTTGTTGCCTCTTTTCAGTGGTGGAAATACGAATGTAAGTTCCAATGAGGCAAATGTACATGTAGCCTTTGGGGGTTTCTGAAAATGTTTTAGAACAGCCTATCACTGATGCAGATGTACATGATGTACTTGATGAGGAAAGGGCTGAAAATGAGCAGGCTAGAGGTATGCCAAAATGGCTGGTGCACACTTTGCGTGACAGTAAATTGGATGCACCTTTATCTAGTCGTACTCGTTCAGGCTCTCGCCATGCATCTTATGCATCAGATTGTTATGCTTTGGCTGTGTCTAGTTTACATGATGTTGAGGAGCCTCTGTCTTTTGATGAAGCACAAAATTCAGAAAATTGGATTGCTGCCATGAAATCAGAATATGATGCACTTATAGAGAATGACACATGGACTTTATGTGATTTGCCTCCTGGCAAAAAGGCCATTGGTACGAAGTGGGTTTACAAGTTGAAACGCAAGCCGGATGGTGAGATCGATCGCCATAAGGCTCGACTTGTTGCAAAGGGTTATGCACAACAAAAAGGCATAGATTACGAAGAGACTTTTGCTCCCACTTGTCGTATGACTACTGTGCGTTTTCTATGTGCATTGGCAGCTCATTTTGGTTGGGATGTACATCAATCAGACATTGTTACTGCTTTCTTGAATGGTTACATATTTGAGGAAGTTTATGTAACGCAGCCTCGCGGTTTTGTCATAAAAGGACAAGAGGACAAAGTGTGCAAATGTAAGAAGGCTTTGTATGGGTTGAAGCAATCTCCTCGTGCTTGGTATGAGAAAGCTGACACTCATTTGGTTAAACGAGGCTTTCGTAACAATCCAACAGAAAGCACATTGTATGTAAAGCGTGAGGATGATGTATTTCTCATTGTGGTTCTTTATGTTGATGATTTGCTGATCACTGGACCAAATGAGAGACATATTGCTGAATTTAAGGCTGATTTGAATGCTACTTTCAAGATGAAAGATTTGGGGCTGTTGCATCATTACTTGGGTATACAGTTTAAGCAGTGTGATGGTGGTATTGCCTTGTGTCAGAAAAGTTACATAGAGACATTGCTATGTAAGTTTGGACTTGAGGATTGCAAACCTATTGCCACTCCCATGGAAACAGGTTTGAAGTTGAGTCTACATGATGCTGGCGATCCTGCTGATGTCACTCTTTACCAAACTGCTGTTGGCTGCCTCATTTATGTATGCAACACGAGGCCAGATATTCAGTTTGCAGTCTCGCAGGTCAGCAGATTTATGCATAGCCCAGGGTCTAAGCATTGGCAGGCTGTCAAGAGGATTTTCCGCTACCTTAGTGGCACTTTACATCTTGGCTTGTTTTATCCCAAGGGGGGATCATTGCCGCCAGACTTACATGCTTTTTCGGACTCAGATTGGGCTGGTTGTTTTGACACGCGAGTGTCCACAAGTGGTTTTTGTTTCATGCTTGGCAGTTCATGTATATCATGGTTGAGCAAGAAGCAACCTACTGTGGCCACTTTGAGTTGTGAGGCTGAGTACAGGGCAGTATTCACAGCTACGGTTGAGTGTGTATGGCTCAGACGCCTTATGGCTGACTTGGGTGTTGGACAGGACACTGCCAACACTATCTACACTGACAGTCAGAGCGCATTGGCAGTTGCGAGGAACCTAGTTTTTCATGCTCGCACAAAGCACATTGAGGTGCATTACCACTATGTCAGGGAGAGGCTCTCAGCAGGAGAGATCAGCTTGGCTTATGTGCCAACACAGGACAACCTTGCAGATCTTTTCACAAAGGCATTGTCTCGTGAGAAGCTTGAAGCTTTCCGCAAAGCTTTGGGCTTACTCCCCTTTGTGGACTGATCCTGTCCTCAGGGCATGGCACTTCCCTTTACTCATGTGCCAGCTCTCGTTCACCGCATCACTCCAGGGGGGATTTGTTACCATATACATGTGGTAGTGATGTGTGTGAACACACTAGGACCGCCGGGGCATTTTTTCCCTCTTTAGGAGGTTTTTTCCCCCGTGCATTGTATATACGCCCATCACTCTAGGGCTATCTATCTTTCCATTGCACACTAAGTAACACACTCTCTATTGTGTGCCTTGAGCTTCCTTCGTCTTCTCCAAGCTGTGTGTGTTTCTCTGCAACCCTAATTCCAACAAGGTAGTGTTAAAAAAAGCGGGATCAAATTCTAGTTAGATTTTGAGCTTGTCTTTAAGAAAATTGAGAAATTTACATAAGTTTTAGTGTTATTATCGACAAAAGCTTCAAACTTTGACCTAGAAATCGAAAGAATTTCAAGTTTACCCTTATTCACTGGTTAGGGAGAATCTATTTTTCTAGTTGTGGAGGGAGGGAGGGGGAGAGGATCTTCTTTAATACATGTTTAATGCCTCACATCAGCACAGATATAGAGACACCTTTTAAAAACACTAAAATGAAGAAAAATTCATATTGTATCTAACAGATGGTGATAAAAAGACTAAAGTAAAAAGAAAAGTTATAGTGAAACTTTTGATGGTGAGAGATTTGCACGTTCTCTCCACCACTCCTCTATGGCCTTCTTAGGCCAAAAATCAAAACCCTTCACCAAATTTCTTAATTTCAAAGTGATTAGGTTTCCACAATTTGGAAAGAATAAGCACTCCATTTAAAATGCAAAAGTGAAGGGTATAAAAAATGAAAAGCTTTTTGCAATTAGAAAATAAAAAACGTAAAGGGTTGCCTTGTCTATATGCAATGTGCCATGCTTTTGTGGAATTTAGTTATTTTTAAAATGATTAATGGTACATAATAGAATCAAAAATCTTAAAAAATTTATCATATTGAAACCTCAAATCATTTCTTGCATACCCTCCAAAACAAATTGAAAAACTACATGTAGCCTTTGAAAAGATTCTTTGAAAAAACAAGGTTTCTTTCTTTTCAATTCTCTTCAAGACTTTTTAAGGCTCTTCAATGAAGACACATGAAAAACAAAAAGAATTGAACTACCTTCATCCATATGGATACTAAGGCGGCAATAAGGCCTTTAAAGGACAAAAACTCTCTCTCTCTCTCTCTCTCTCTCTCTCTCTCACACACACACACACACACACACACACACACTCTCTCTGTACTAAGGACATTGATCCAAAACCATGGCTCCATCACCTCTAAGCTCTCAATGATGCAAAGTAAAGTCTTTCAATAACTGAAATATCACTTGCATTTGTGCATGTTGCATAACTTGCATGCCTCCAAGATTGATTTTATTATTTTGTATATATTGATTTGACCTACCTTTTTATGTGAAGCACCAAATTTTTTATTTGTTTTTTGTAGTTTGTTAAAAGGTCCCTTTGTTTCAAAGTCTTTCATAATTTGACTTGAATGCATGTCTTTCCCTTCACGTGAAATTTTTAGTTGTTTCGTAGTTTGTCAAATTGTCAATCATCCCTTTATTTCGTAGTTTTTCATAACTTGACGTCCTTTTCATTTTAATGCTTTTAGAATACCAAGTTCTAGTGTTCTCACAAAATCGACCTCCTTTAGTGTATTTTACAAAATCCAAGCCGACATAATTTTGCAAGTTTTAGTGTAAAAATTAGTAAAACCTTCAAATTCTAACTAAACAAAGATACAAAGGATGAGATTTATGAAGGGTATGTTTAAATGAGTGTCTACAATCACATGAAATTTTTGTTGTGTTTTAATATAAAATTATATTATCCATTATACATACATAATCACAAATGGCTTATATATTAGAAAATGTCTCACTTAAATAATAAGGTGAAAAAGGCACATTATCATTTGATAACAAAATAAAAATATACATTGTATTATCCATTATACGCACATAATCATGAACGGTTTATATATTAGGGAAAGTTCCACTTAATATATTAAAATTTAAGATAAAAGAATATATTATTTATTAAAAAGATAGATTTAATAAGCATAAAAATAATAAAATAATTTAATGAAATGAATCTCTAAAGTCCTTAAATGAAAGGACTTTTAACAAATCAAAAAATATATATAAAAATATTGAATCAATACTTCACATCATGGATCAAATTCTTATGATTTCTTTTTAATCTTTTGTTCTCTAAAGATCTTTTAGCATGCCAAGAAATGAATGCCGCTTTGAAAAAAAGCATTTGAAAGACATGATTTTTTTATTTATTTTGAGAATTTTAAAGCTTTCTTGAGGGACACATGTCAAACACATAGAATTGAACGACCTTCACCCATATGGATACTATGGCCTTTAGCAGGCTAAAAACCAGAATGGTTTTAAGTTTGACATTTTTCTTTTTAAGGTTGGATTTTTTTTTTGGTGAGGTGGCATAACCAAGGGAATAGGTCTCCCAAATTTTGGGAAGCAGGTGAATTAAGGGGAATCTGGAAAGATCCTCTCAAAGTTTAATGGGAAAAGGAAAGGATCATGTAACTAGAGGGAAATTAACGAGTTTTCTTTTTAAAAAGGGAGAAAGAGTAGATATATTTTTGTCTTTGTGTAGTACAAATGTCTCCGTCAAAGAATTTATATCTTGCTTGAGGGTGTGTGCACGCACGCATGTGTGTGTGTGTGTGTGTGTACGCGTGCGCGCTTTACCCATGAAGGAGGACATAGGATGCGAGTCCAATGGGAGGGAGGTACATACGGTTGAGGAAAGTCATCATAGGTAGCACCAGGTTGCGAGGTATTAGGTGAGGTAGGGTCAAGTTGAACGGGGCACGAGGAGAGGAGGTGTAGGGGAGGTACCCAGGTGGGAAAGCCTATACAAAGGGGGCGATCAGAGATGCAGGTTCAGCCACTATCGAGGGCGGTAGGTTCCAGCACTAGTTAGCGGTTGTCCATACATAGGCAATGCAAAAGCACTTTCCTATGAGCAATAGCCGAGTTGCAGTTAAATCCTCTCAAGCTGCTTTTCCATATCCAAGACGGCCACCTTCCAAGTTGCGGTGGCTGCTTTTTCTTTAACCTTCTTAGCTCAACCTATCGATTTTGACAAGCCCCAAAACGCATTTTGTGGCGATTCCTCAACACCTGAGCATCGTAAGGGGCTACTCTTGCACTTCCCCGTTGGTTTCTAGTTTAATTCCAGCCTTCTTTGCTGCATTTTCCCAAGCTTCCAAGCTTCTTGCCTATAATTTCAACCTCTCTTTTTGCGTTCTAGCTATAACCTAATCTAGCCCTCAGGTGTTGCTCTCCAACTCTTCAATGACAAGAAGCTCCCATTTTATGTCGCGAATATCTGCACTTCTGACAAAGGCTACCGTGACAAAGAGATGCACCTTGGGAGGCTCATATTGCTGCTCTTGGTGGTGAGCGATGGCTACGTGTAACCGTTGAGACCCTGGTCAAGAATATTTGCAATGGCAGTCAGTAGGAAGTGACTGGATTTGTCACTCCCACACATTCAATCTCCTAAAGTAGGAGGGACTAGAGGAGCCGAACTCAAATTCTATAGAGTGCTAGGAGCTAAGGGAGGTGCACAGTGGACGAAGGCGGAGGCAGGGGGAAGAGAAATGGCATGACAAGGTTGCCCTTGGCGTGCTTCCCTGCATTGTGACAGCTGCGAGCAATGGTGGAGTAAACATAAGGTGTAGCCAATGAGCACTAGGTCAAGTGGCGATGGTGGCGAGCGCAAGGAAGCATAGGTTTGCCTCTATGCAAGCGAACAAGCAAGTAGGAATCTGCTTTACTTTCATTTCCCTTCAACTTTAGAGATACGTTTTGGAATCGAATCAAGCTAATTAATGCTTCCTTGTAGTATATCCCTTCAAATTTCCAAGGTCTTAAAAGTTCGTTAGCATTCTCCCATTAAGCCTTCAAATCAATAGCTTAGTAGGTGTGACTCATGTGAACCTCTTCTTGTCCTTGTGTCACTCTTTCTTCCCCTGTTAAATGTGGCTTCCACTTCTCTATCCCCATTTTTATCATTGAGGTGACTGCTTTGGTCAGTACTTCCCTGTTGATTAGCCATGCTTTTGAACGCTCTCTGTTTGGCCCCAAGTTTTGTTCAATTTTACGTATTGTCCCCATAATAACTTTTCGGATTAAGTTTCCCTGGTATTTTGTCTATATTCAATCTCCTTTGGAGTCGTCATAACAAAAATTATTGTTATAACGATCCCGAAAGAGGCAGACAGGAAAAAGGTATGCTAATCCCTTCTCTTTTATCTTGAAAGTATACATGATTTTCAAAGGTGTCAACTATCCTGGTTTGGCATGAGTAGTCCAAACAAAATTCGTAACATTGTTGTCCACCCAACAATAGACTCCAACACTGGCGATCCTTCTTTCACAGTCATGTTCAAAATCAAAGTGGAAGTACCCTGTTTCGGTCCATGTAGAAGGTATCTTGCTTGTTTTCTCTAACATCCTCTTCAAACTCAACAGTATGGTCATCTACCCTTACGGAATATTAATCGTTAGCATTTAGATAAATCTAGGCATTGTGCTGTCTTCAAAAAGATTATAATGTGCTTGAACATGAGTGAGGTTTCAGCCCCCGATTGGGTCAAAAAAGAAGACATCTCAAAACTCGAGTGGGAGTAAGTGTTTGGCACTTCTTCTGCTATAGTCTTTAAGGGTCTCCGTTGGTTTACACTTTCTTATGTGGATACTCTACTCTCATTTTCTTGGTTATAGCCTTGAGTTGCAACAAAACGGCCTGAGCTTAGGTACATAAAGACTTGAGCTTCTCAATGAAAAGGAATACCTGGTTTCCGTACAAATACCAACATGTTTCAAATGTGATCCTTTCAATCTGGAAATTCCCAAAATTCTTTTTGATATCCCTATGGAATCAAAAGTGTATAAGTTAGTCCAAGGATCACATGGATATATAGGAACTCCTGATGCAAACTTTTGATTCAATCCAATCAACCACATCAATCCGACTATAGAATACTCAATTTCAATAAGCAAGTAATGTCCAATTGACTTCAAATGTTTTAGGCGCTACCTGTATGACGATTCTATTAACATTGATGACCAAAAATGTGAGAAATCTTTCTTTAGCTAAAAAGAGATATTAACACGATTAATATCTACAGGGTCAAAAAACTAATATTTTCCACTTTTGTTGGTTCCCTTGGGTTACATGTATGTCCAAAAAGTTCTATGACTATTTTCAACAGATTTGGACAAGTTTTGCACAAATTTTCCTTTGCTTAAGTGATTTGTAGAATCAGATACCACCGTAAGTCTTAGTCAATACCAATCCAAATCATCTGAAATTTGGCATGGGCACTCAACTACTATCAGAGACCCAATCCCTATTGAAAAAATTCCACAAAATGGATTTTTTGAAGTGGGAGATATTAATCGCAATTAATATCTCCTAGGTCAAAATCAAGGATTTGTTCCACTTTTTGAACTTGTATTGGATTATTACCCCTTAAACAAGTCACCTCCCAAGTTCCAGGAAGTTTGGTTCAATTTCCAAATTTTAGGCCGAGTTTTGTGTCTGTTTTTGGGCTTTAGTGAAATCTAGACCCAAATGATAACTTATAGGTCCAAATGGCTTCTAGCTTGAATCGTTGTCCACTTACACTATGTTCTAAGTTGTGGCATGGTCACTAAGTAAGAATTTTACAGTTTCAAGCCAAGAGATATTAATTGCAATTAATACATTCTGACATGAATCACTTTTATTCTACTTTTTCTGACACAAAATTGCAAACCCGACAACGGCGCCAAAATGTTGGGCCCTTTGCTTACCAAGCCTAACTATCTTATTGTAGAGATAGTTAGAAGCACGGACATAAATGTCATACCGTGGGATGGAGCTGATTCGACTAGTGCATGGAGGCTACAAGAGATTGTCAATCTCTTGGAAAACACATTCAATCCCTCCTTACTCAAAACACCACCCAAACGCATGTCATGTAGCAAAAACTAGTCACAACATCACAAGAAATCTCATCATTTCACCAAGCAAATGAAGTCCAAACGCAACCAAACTTACAGAAAGGATAGGCAAACACTAAATGAGCGTGCCTAAGATTTCAAATCACACTTTTGGACCACTTTCCAAAAATGCAATTATTATTTGCATGGAAAATTTGACCTAGCTATTTTCAGTCTCTAGCTCAACAATGATGCCCAACATCCTCCTATGCACAAAATTCCGTTTTGATATGTGCAATATGGTTATGAATATATCTATAAGGATAGTAAACACAATGAAATCATCAATTCATTGCGAGAAACTTACAATGCTGTGTAGAGCTTTCACCTGGGAATGCAATGGAAGTAACGACACCCCAAGAAGACCATCCACGAGAGAGTTACAAACTTCAAAAGAAAGAGGGCGAATACACAAATCTCTATGTAAATGCACGTAGCTTCATTATGCAAAGTGAACTTACAAAAATAATACAAAATTTGGCTTTTATACCTTGCCATAATGTTACAAGATTGGGCACCCTCCTATTGCATGTGGTTAACTGCAACTGGGATAGCTGGCTTAATGGTTTAATTATGTGATGTTTATTTGATTTTACTAATAGTGAGTGCATGATGATTTGTAGATTGGAATTTTGGGAGTTGAGTAGGAGGCACCGAAGAATAATAATCCTCTTGGGCATTTTATTCTTACAAAGTATTTTAGATGTTTTATCAATAAGCCACTATGGTTGCTTTTTAAATAGGACAGTGAGAACTCACCCTAAGAGGGTCATGCAATAAGTAATGTGTTAAAATAAAGTGTAAAAGAGGGGCCTCCAATTTTGGCACCAACAAATAATATCAAATTTAAAATACCAAACTCCATAAGAGGTGTCGTGGACTTTGGAGCTACAATCTTTAGGCCTTTCTTGTGTAGATGCCCTGAATTTTTCCTTCCCTCTCTCATAGACTATGCTGTGTGTACTCCATGATTATATCTACATCTCTTACAATCCCTCTTACACTCTCTTACACTCTTTCCTTTGTCAATCTATTCTTGTGGGTCCGTGTGTATGATGTCATAGTTTAGGTGTGTGTGTACTTGAATTTGGAAGATAAGGTGACATGTTGAAGGTGAAGTCTATGAGGAATTGTTGATTTGTTTAAGCAACCGGTCTACTTAACTCCCATCAATGGTATCAAAGCTTCTAGTGAAAGAAAAGTAGTTCTGTTTCAGTTTTCTATACACTTTTTGGGATGGATCATAATTTTTGTACCTTCCCAGATGACTGCAAAACTTGGTAGAATTATGTTATTAGGTGTTGGAACACCCCTCCTTAAGTTTCGTTGCATTCCAAATCCGATTAGATGCCGAAAAGGTGTGATGACCTAGAGCGATGAAACTAGACATAGGCTGATTTTCCGACTACGAAGTGATTGATTTGCTATTGTAGATACATGAACAGTTCTTTAGGTTCACTTCTTTGAGATTGACAATCTCATTGAGTCTCCGTGCCCCATCGCGAGTCGCTTCCTTGCGTATTGACATTATATTAGTGCCATATAGCTATGCTACAAACGTCCATCGTTGGCGATCCGCTAACATTGGTGTTGACACCCGCTAACATTGGCGACACTGTCAAGGAAATCGATCCTTAGGTGGTGACTGACCTAGTTGTACAAAAAAATCATTTCCAGATATTTTGACACCCATTCCATTTACACCTAGACATTAAAGCAGATAGAGGTAGGTTTAGTGCTTAGGAGAGACTGGAGTCAAGGAACACTCAGTTCTACCCCTTATTATAAGCAAAGAGAGCTGTGAGTGAAGTACAAGAAGTATTTTGTTCTCTGATTTTCCCTATGCTTGAAAAGGAATGTTTCACCATACATTTTGTTGTCATTTCTGCATTGTTAAACGCATTTATGTTTGTAGATACATTTCAATTTATAGGAGTAGGTTAAGTAACAATATTCCACCATCAATGGGCTAAAAGGATCAGGGCAAAAACTATCCGAAACCTTATTTTGGTACCAAAGACCATAACTCTTAAAATTTGCAAAATTGATGGCTAAAGCTTTAGAGCTAAATTAAACTCAACTGAACCTGGCAAAAAGGGATATACAAGCTTGCAAGAGGCAAACTGAATAGATTTTTCCCAGATTGCCTGCCCAACATGGATGGCGATTGTTTGGTGGATACAGAGGAATGTCACTTCAAAGTAGGATACACACCAAACTTTGCTATATTCAATCATTTTTCAAAAGAAGCTGTGTAATTCTATTGTTGATTATTCTCAAATTGTAATATAGTCTATCATTCGCTCTTAGTCTCTCTGAGCCTACAAACCATGTAAGTGGCCGAATAGCCATGGAAAAGGGTCCCAAGTTTTTAAGTCAAAACCCTTAGTTTTGTAACACACATAATCATTATCTTGGGAATTATTGGACATCGACTAAGACCTTCATTGCTGTTGCAAATTGTAATCAATCTTTCTCCTTTTGTGGTAATCAGAATTCAATTCCGAATAGCACATTGTGTTCCTTGTCTCTTGCTCTTTAATCTAAGTGTAATCATTCTCAATTCTATCGTAGTTTGTGACAGCTTGTCTGTGGGCTTGTGGGCTAAATGCATTGATTTGAGGTCTTAAATAGTTATTGTTTTATGTTTTGACCGTGGAGGAGTGTTTCTAAGCTTGAAGGGAACCTTTTTGTGTAGTTTAGTTTCAGTTTTCTGTACATTTTTTGTGATGGATTGTTATTTAAGTACCTTCCTAGATGACTCCAAAACTTGGTAGGAATATTGCTCATAGGCCTTGCATTCCGAATTCGTTTGGATGTTGAAAAGGTGTGATGACTTAGAGTGGTGAGATTGGACATAGACTGATTTTTTGACTAGGAAGTGGTTGATTTTCTATTGCAGACGTATGAATAGCCCTTTAGATTCACTTCTGTGAGCATGACGATCTCATTGAGTCTCCAGGCCCCATCCCGAGTCACTTCCTTTGCATATTGACATTATGTTAATACCAAAAAGCTATGTTGGAGATGTCCGTCTTGCGACGCTCGCTAACATTGGCGTCGTTGCCGAGGAAGTCGATCCTTAGGTGGTGAGTGACCTAGTTGTACGAAAAGTCCTTCCCAAAGATTTTGACACCCATTCTGCTTAGACTTAGACAGTAAAGCAGCTAGATGTAGGTTTAGTGCTTAGTAGAGATTGGAGTCCACTATCAGCCGGTGCTACTCCTTATGAGCAAAGAAAGTTGTGAGTGAAGTACAAAAAATTATTTCGTTTTTTCCATGCTTAGAAAAAAGAATTGTTTCACCATACATTGTCATTTCTGTACTGTTAAATTCATTTATGTTTGTGCATATACTTTAGTTATAGGAGTCGGATAAGTAACAAATTCCACCATCAATTGGGGCCAAAAGAATCAGGGTACAAAACTGTCCAAAATCTTATTTTGGTGCCGAAGACCATAACTCTGAAAAGTTGTAAAATTGATGGTCAAAGCTTCAAAGCTGAACTAAACTCAACAAAATCTGGCAAAAGGAGATATACAAGCTTGCAGGAGAAAAATTGAGCAGATTTCTCTCAATTTGCCTGCCCAACATGGATCGCGATCCATGTACCTTTTTTACCTTTTTTCTATGGGTACCAAGAAAAGTCAGTTTGGCCTCCCAACATGGATTGTGATCCATGTTCCTCTGAGTCAGAATAAGAGCAGAATTTGACCAAAGAGAGAGATAGTCCCCAGGACCCTGGTGGCTTTTTCAAATTTGAAATTGGACCTGAATTGTTGATGTTGTGAGCAAAATTGTGGAGTACTGAAATATCTGATTAAATTTTGTCGATTGAAAGCTTGAACTAACAGGAGCGGCTGTAAACTCATAGCCATCAAGCATTTTTTGACAGGTTGCAAGTGCTAGAGAGTATGAACTTACAAGTAAGACCAAATCGGACGATTCAAGTTAAATAATGAGGTAACAAAGTTTGGATTTTATGAGATCAATTCTTCATGTATTTGAGATTAAGAAGATTGTACCAGAATAGGAATCCCAGTGTCATAGACCAAGTGAGCAATCACTCAACTGAAGGTAGCGTGAATCAAAGACCACTGCATCCTTTAGAAGCTATTATAGAGGAAATTTTTTTGGATACCTCATCACAAAGATATTACACCCTAATGATTGAGGAATCCAACAAGGTGAACCCTAAGGAAGGAACTTCCATGGGGACAGGTCCTTCACAACCTGCATCTGACGTAAAATTTTTGTATCTAAAATTTCAATTTGAGAATGTGCTTAAAGCCAAAATCTATAAGGATAGAATGAACCACTACTGTGTTAAGTTGGAAAACAAGCCAAGCGAGTTCAAGGACCTTGTAGATGTGGACTATGACGAAGACAGATACTTTGATCAGGAGGGGATGATGTACCTAGTTGTTCAGGACCCCTTCATGGTAGACAAATGGGGATTGACTGGCACCAAGGACAAGGTAGATGAAGAGCTGGTAGATGAACCACCCAAAATTAACAAACAAAACACTTTGCTCAGGCGCGCACTAACGAGACGGAGTGGCTTAATACAAACAACACTAACGAGACGGAGAGGATATATAAATTCAATAATGGAGAATAGATACTCTATTATAGATGCTATGAACCCCGCACCAAGGAGATGATAGACCACAAAAAACCTATATGTTTTTACATACACATAGGGGAGAAGTATCCAAGTGGTCATCATGGATAAGCATGGTCGAAAATACTCTCATATGGACTGTAAGGAGCTAGAGCGATATACATATTTTGGTGGACCACTCCACCAATACTATGTAAATTCAGAGGAAATTAAAACCACGACTACTTAAACGAGACTAGAACCTAGGTATGTAAGTCCAGTAAGAACCAGAGTGGAACATTCATTGGGGCACCAACGATTCCCGAATCTAGGGACCATGGGATCAATGAGATCTAGGCTTCTATAAACACACACAGGGGTAGTGTAGCACCTGATTTGACTTACACAACTAGAATCCCTTCGACCATTACTCAAGATCGAACACAATGACCTAAGGAACGTATGGCGAAGAGGATGCCAATTCTAGTGCCAAGGGGAGAATATGAACCTAGAGAGACCGCATCAGGAGGACCAGGGATGATTAGGATGGTTGCAAAGACTAGACAAAATGCGATCGTCTCAAGTGACAAAGTGCGTACCCAAAAAGTATATTGGATCGGGAGATCTCTATGCTCATGTATCGATCTTCAAACAAGTGTTGAGGGCTGAACAGGTAATCGATTTCCATACTCAATATGAAGGATTTGGATTGACCCTAGAAGGAACGGCCTTGACCTAGTTCCAACCATTAAACAACCAGGAATTTCCAAGTATCGAGCAACTTCTCTGAGAATTTGCTGAGGAGTTCTCAAAGAGAGGAATTAAGCATAATATTATCTCCCATATCTATGCATTTAGACAAAAGGAGAAGGAAGCCTCTGTTTGATTTAAGCAACACATAGAAAGAACCCTACTAGAGAACTACCTCAAATGAGACACTGTCAATCCTTTTCATAGAAGGACTACAAAATGACACTCTCAAAAAAGACTTGCACTTAAAGGCATGTGTTACCTTTGAGAAAGTCACGAAAGAGACACTGTACTTGGTAGACAACTGTAAGGCATATGGGGAGGTGACGGAGGACACAGACCAAGGGACGAGTAGCACCTCTTCAACCACTAGTGAATCCACAATGAAACTGGGTGGGCAAAACCCAACTGTGCCGGAAGTTGATCAAGTGATCAAGGAAGTAATCAAAAGGATGAACCAAGGAAAACAGGACGAACCCAAACACACGACAATAGCCCACACAAAAATGTGTAACTCGTGGAGGAGATCATCCAACTTAGTGGTGCAACATACAACCAAGGCCATGAGCAAATGTACAGCGTGTAAGCCATCCTACTATTCATGCATTCCATGGGATAGATTTTATATTAGGCTTAGATTAAAGCATTAATTAACAACTCTCTCTCTCTCTCTCTCTCTCTCTCTCTCTCTCTCTCTCTCTCTCTCTCTCTCTCTCTCTCTTTGTTGATGCCCCTTCCCGTGTGCCACTAGTTTAATGGTTTCCTTATTGTTACCCTAATTTGAAACCAGCTTACAGGATTAATTTGTAATTTCATCGACTTTGTTGCATTTTAGTCTCAAGAAGGTTTCTCAAAACCACCTTTTTAAGGGCCTATGGGAGAGCCCTTTGAATTCACTCTTGAGGCAAAGTGCAAAGTTACAATACTTTGTTGCTACTCCTCCACCCATGCAATCAACCAAGTTTCACCACGAAGTGGACTTTCGTCGCCATTCAAGAAGGAGCCGGACAAAGATTCTCCAATCAACTTATCAAGAAGCGAGTGGGAATCTTCGTGACTTGGTTCTCACACTCGGAGACAAGTGTTGCATTGTCAAGGTAGCTCAAGTAACATGTGGAATAGATAGGTTCCCTCGACATAGATCAACGCAACAAAGGGTCTATGCCCACTTTTGTAAATCATTCCTATCAACCCCTCGCTAAGTACCAAGTGGACTTGGTACTCACTACTTTCAATGCCTATCAAGATGCACGACTATTATGGGTTAATAAAGACATTGTCATTAAAGGTAAGACCACCAAGAAGCAGCCCAACTCTTTGCACAAGTAGACGCACTAGGTCTACACCCTCCAAGGGGTTAATCGGGGAGAGTCCATCCCTAACAATGCCACTCTTGAGGACGAGTTTTCTAAGGGGGGGTGTATGCTACGCCTCGATTGATTTCGGGGCTCCGGGGGGGTGACGGCCAATGCCCAATCTCGATAAACCACGACTCACTGCCATAGGACATGCGATGGACCCGGTGGGGATGACGGACGATGGAACATAGTCCCGACCCTTCATTTCTCCTTAGCTCATCATCTTGGATCATGCGGACACGTGATTGGGTTTGAGAGGGCCTGATAATAGGAGTGTCCCCCTTCGTTCTTCAACGCGGATATAAACAAGGAGTCCGTCTCGCACGGGGACTTCAGGGAAACTAGACCCATGGTGAAACGGGGCACCTGGCTTGCAAGCATGCGGGGCTCCACGGGGCCGTTGGCCGGCACATCGGTGAGCTTTGGTGATTTGCTACTCATGGACGGCTTGTCCGATATTGACATATAGATACTTCAGACATAGGTCTTCACTTCCTCTTCGAGATCAGCTATGCACATTCACAAACACATGCTCAAGGCGCTCGTCATTTGCTACTCGACTTATTGGCGGATTTTGGCTTGGCTCGACGCGATCCAGGGCAATGTCAACGAATTTTCAAGAGTGTCCAAATTTGCCTTAGAGAATACAAGAGAGACCTCTTGGACGTGCGATTGAGGCTCGAATAGCCTCGTTCATTCAACTTGATCCAGAAGATGCTTCTTCACTCAACTTCGACTTTCACCGCGTGGAGCCGTGGCGGCTCTTGGGGACATCAAGCTAAAAGTGATGACGGGCCCTTTTCTCGATGGACCTTCCAAAGGGAACTCAAGTTAGCAGAACATGAGTATCTTAGCCTGCTCGCTCAAAGTTGTGGGGACTTGGCCGCTCAGTGAAGGTTCACCTTGAGTGTCCCATGCACACCTATAACAAAGGTTTCCTTTTGTTAAATACATTATAAACCTTCCAAATACATATATGAGCTTATAATGTCTGTTTTCTCTTCGGGCAAAAAATTCCATTGGGGCTTCAAAGTAGGTGTGCCAAACGTTCTTATTGAGGGGAATAAGAATAGATGCTAACTTAAGGATTGAAAAAGAAAAGGAAAAGTTAATTTGAAAGGGAAAAGGAAAGGGTCAAGTTTGGATCAAAGTTAAGTTTTGGAGATGTAGCTACTTAATTAAGTGGAATCTCAGGGAGATGCTCCCATACTTCTAAGGAAAAAAGGGTGACTTGGCACGTGGAGGAGAGAGAGATTGGCAAAATTTTGGGGATTTCTCGGATGTAGGTGATGCCTCTGTCTCTCTCACGCTGGTCTTGGGTGTAGGCACTGTGTGTGTGTGTGTGTGTGTCTGCGTGCGTGCACGCGCGCAGCTGCCAACGCGCTCGACCTTGCGGTGATAAGCAGCACCCTCTTTCTCATTTGTTTCTAGCAGCGGTGTGTGCGCGTGCATGCGAGGGTGCATGTGGAGGCCCGAGCTCTCTCTGGTTTGTTTGAGGGTAGAGCATCCTCCGGGTAATCGTGTAGGAGCGAAGTGAGAGCTGGTAGTTCGTTCATGATGTTGAAGGACATGACAAGCAGAGTGGGGTGGATGACGGAAGGGCACGACACGATAGGGTGTGCGTTCTCTCTCTCTCTCTCTCTCTCTCTCTCTCTCTCTCTCTCTCTCTCTCTCTCTCTCCACGTGTTTTACTCTCTGTCTACATGAGGATGGAGAAATTTTTGCTCTCTCTATCTGCCAACAATGGAAAGCATAATTAGTCATGTTTGGAATCGTGCATAGTTCACAGGGCAGAACATAGGCATGTGGATGTGGGTGATAGAAGTTTGCATGGCAGTGTGTGCTTCATTGCGTCCATTGTTGTGTCCATGCAGAAGGCGCAAATGGAGGAGCCGCAGGAGGAAGGGATCCCATACCTTTGAGGGAAGGACGTATGGTGCAACTGGGCCTGCTCACTAAGGAACGGGAAAGCTGGCGCCCTGCTGTGGACTTGAAGGAATGCACCAGCACCGTGCTGCCGTCAACCATTGGACGAGCAATAGGGGTGCAAGGGAACGACAACACGCTTGAAAATGAAAGGCTTGTGCTCGATTTCTATGGTGTGCAAGCCAAAGTCCCTTAAGGAAAATAGAATCCTGGGAAGATTCTATCTAATTGAAGTGGAATAGAGCGAATAAGGGTGCTCATGAAATCTAATGAGATGCTCATGGGAGGTGAGTGAAAGGGAAATGAAAAAGGTAGCGGAGGTGCAAACACTGCAAGGTCGCCAAGGAGAAGGCGAGGAGGAGGGAGGAGACGTACGACTAGGCGGAACAAAAAGGTAGCGGAGGTGCAAGCACTGCAAGGTCGCCAAGGAGAAGGCGAGGAGGAGGGAGGAGACGTACGACTAGGCGGAACAAAAAAGACATGGGCAACTGGCAGGGTACGCCATGGCTTCAGGCCATGCGATTTCGGGGGAGGGGGAACGCTTTTGTTTTTGTCAAAGATGAGGCTTTCGAGGCAGCTCCCTCGTGGTGTCTGGATGGTCAACTCAAAAATCTCAGTACTTTGCATGGCATCGTTCTCCGTTCGATAGCTCTACAATGTAATGGAGATATTTGGAGGGCAAAGAGGAGGAGAAAGCCAGGCTGGCAAATAGAGGGATCTATGTTGATTCCGCACAATGAAGAGGATGGAGCGACTAGTAGCTAGGCAAATACATATAAGAGTTGCGTCCCACTAAGGGACATAGAGGACTTGCAACGCTTACCTAAAATCCCTGGATTCCCGCTGCAGTAATGGAGATATTTGGAGGGCAAAGAGGAGGAGAAAGCCAGGCTGGCAAATAGAGGGATCTATGTTGATTCCGCACAATGAAGAGGATGGAGCGACTAGTAGTGAGGCAAATACATATAAGAGCTCCGTCCCACTAAGGGACATAGAGGACTTGCAACGCTTACCTAAAATCCCTGGATTCCCACTGCAGTAATGGAGATATTTGGAGGGCAAAGAGGAGGAGAAAGCCAGGCTGGCAAATAGAGGGATCTATGTTGATTCCGCACAATGAAGAGGATGGAGCGACTAGTAGCGAGGCAAATACATATAAGAGCTGCGTCCCACTAAGGGACATAGAGGACTTGCAACGCTTACCTAAAATCCCTGGATTCCCGCTGCAGTCCCACTACCCAGTGGAAAAAGCGCATCACAAGCTTCAATCCCTCCATTCGCCAGCTCCTGTGAACCCACTGACTGGCTCACTTGGTTTTTTTTTTAAAATTATGTCCAAGAATTTTTTTAAAACTAAAGCGTGGATGGTTTTGAAAGTCCCGCCATTGCTCAATACCCACACACACACATAATCATCCCTCTCTGTCTCTTCTCTGCCATCTCTCTCTCTCTCTCTCTCTCTCTCTCTCTCTCTCTCTCTCTCTCTCTCTCTCTCTCTCTCTCTCTCTCTCTCTCTCTCTCTCTCTCTCTCTCTCTCTCTCTCTCTCTCTCTCGTTTTTGCAAGTTGTTGCACCTCACACAATGGATTGTAAAGCAGTCGTGCAAGTCGTTCTTGCAATCATCCCAGCAGTCCTTTCATCTACGACCAAGCTTCTTGAGCTCATAACAGAAGACGGCTTCTCGATGCAACTGCCGACCAACAATGCTTTGGATAGCGACATCCCGAACGAGCACATCCTCCAAATCATGTTGTTGTTATGGGCGTCTGCTTCAATTCGCAAACGTACACGCTATGAGACAAGAGGCGAAGACCTGGGGCCGTCCTGGTATGTTAAACCACACTCTACGATACATTGGTGGAATCACTTTGTTTTTCATGCACACGCCGATGATGAGAGATGGAGAGAGATATTTAGAATGCCTTACACGCTCTTCACATCCTTGGTTGCTCTTGTGGGAGATGACATGTGATAACAACTCATCCCGCCACAGCTATCTTGCATTCTCACACGGGTATGGTCAACAGAGAAGAAGGTAGCAATGGCTATTTTGTTGTTGGCGTCTGGCAATAGTCTGCACCACATTGCCAACACATTTGGGTGTGGCAGATCCACAGCGTCTAGATTTTTATACCAGTTTGTGCGTGCACTAATCAACAATGGCTCCACCAAAATTAGGTGGCCTTCAACTGAGGGTGAGATGCTAAAGATTAAAGAAGGTTTTTGAGCAATGCGCGGTCTACCTAATTGTCATGGGGCCATTGATTGCACCCACATACTCGTGAACTTGCCTTTAAATGAGGCCAATGAGGCATGGTTTGATCGGAATGGTGACTATAGCATGATTGTCCAAGGAGTGGTGGACCATAGGATGCGATTCTTGGATGTCAATATCAGGTGTCATAATAATCAATATCTAATTCTCCTAAATGATTTTCTCATGTTAAACTGATCGTTTAATATGGGGAAGTGTCAAGGGAGAAAAAGCTAGAATATTGGTTAAGCTAGTAGACCGGCCACAATAGGGATCCAAAGGAGGGAAAATAGGGATCCAAGGGGGGGCCATCTTCAAAAGAGCTATGTGCAACAATGGGCTCAAAAGACCCTAAGGTTCAACCCATTAAGACTTCAAAAATGCTAAGGTTCCAAAATTCAAAGGTTGTGTCCAAAGGTCATACATTAGGGGAATTGGATGCTTTGAGTGTGTCCCAAAAAGTCTTTGTCAAGCCCTACATAGAAGGGGGCGAGCCCAAGAAGTAGGGGATGAGAGAGAAACACCCACACACACTCACAAGCTTTATTTGTACACAAGGGGAAAGAGGGACACGTGTCAGCTCCCTAGGCCAGATGCCCACAAGGTGTACTCAAATCCTATTGGATGGCCGTGGAGGTGGACCAATGAGAATTAGACTAGAGTAGATCTAGTTTAATTAATTTAAAAACACTTAATAAACAAACCATAAGAATTAATCTCTCTAGAAGACTATTGGACGGTCTCCTAAGGGGACCAATGAGCATTCAGCAGCCCAATGGCTTGCCTGATTCCTATTGGTCAGGAGGCAAAGGGGTCCAATGAGAGTTTAGTTGCATTTATTAATTACCTAAAGCTCTCACAAAAGGGGAAAGGGGGACACATGTCAGAAGGCTATCACCTATGCTGCTTAATTTCCATTGGCTAGGCTTGGGGAGGTCCAATAGGGCTGTAGCATGAGTAATTAGCAAGGGGGGTCGACCAAGAGAGAGAGGGGGCTGATTTTTGCAAGGCATTATCACACACACACTCACACAATCTCATGTGTGAATGAAATAAGACTCTCTCCTTCTCAAGCTTTAATGGAAAGCTTACCACCTACTCCAAGCTTGTGAGAAGGGAGGCCTACACCAACAACTCTTGGCTTTGTGATGCAAATCCAACCAAGAGCCAAGCTTCAATGCATGCTCATCTCCTCTAACATGCTAATTACTAAGCTAAGCTATGCTAATATGAGTGATTATGTGAGGAGATGTACATCTTTCTCGTAAGACTACTCCTTCTTCCTCTCAATCTACTCTCATACCCCTGTAGCTCTCACCATCTTCGAAGGTGTGTGAGGTCTTGGGTCTGAGACCGTGAGGGAATTGATGTTGTGTTTGATAAGTGTTTTGCTTAGTGCTTGAAGTTTCCATCTTCATTGCACTAGCTAGAATTGAAGGAACACAAAGAATTGTATTTAAAATGTCTCTCTTGATGGGGAAAAACCATAATACAAAGCCTTTTGGAGGGGGGACCGGCTCCATGCAAATCCGGTCTTCAACTATTGTCAATTGCTTAATTTCTCTCTCTTTTGAAGTATTGTTCATGCTATCTAACTAGGTGTTGTGCTTTTTGTTGCTCTCTCCACCCAAGCACTCTTGTTATTCTCATTAGGAAGCTATTCTAATGAAATGCTCACTAAGCTCGTGCTATTTTCCGCTACACACAAGTTACTAGACCATTGAATGTTACATTGGTATCAGAACACAAGGTTTCTCTTTTCTTGCTCAAGAAGGGAGGTCCTCAAGCTAGCTATAAATAGTTGGTACCATTAATTGCATGTGAGTAAGTAAAATAGGGATTTTTCACCCTTGCAGTGTGCCTGCCTTTTTGTGCAGTTAATGGGGCATCACCGTCGAGATATATGGTCTTAATAGTGGAGTCCTGTGGGGCTTGCCTACGGCTTAACCACTATTGAGCTATTAGAAGCTTGACAGGAGCCGATGTTGTTTTGGTGTTGAACGACCCCCTCTTTTATTCCTTGTAATTAATGGTATTCGAGCCACGGGTACAATAGCGTGAGTGCTTTTTCTAAAGGGGTAAAGAGGAGTAGCAATTAGGGCTTGAAGTGCCAAAGTACACCTAAAAGTTGTTAGAGGCTGACAATATAAAGAGAGTGAAATTAATGTTGATAACTTTGATTTTGTTAATGAGCAAGCTGCTAATGATGCCCCGATGCTTGTTAACTATCTTGTTTCTAAGCTTCAACAAGCCATGGGCAATCCATCCCTCCAAAGTGAAGTGCAACGGCAGCTTCGTGCTCATGGGATTCTCCAAGCTCCCCACCATGACAAGAGAGCACCTAGGAAGCCTCCTTGCGAGACTTCCAAAAGAGGTCTCTCTCTGATTTGGGAAGAAGAAGAGGATACCTATGAAGGGCACATAAATTTTCTCCTTGATGACGCGTCTCCTTCTCAAAGGAGAACTCAAGAGCCTCCATCAAAGGAACGAGAAAGAAGTGAGTCTCCCGCCACCTTGGTGGAGATGGCTCCATGAAGACGGCGGGCTAAACGCTCTCCATCGCCTCCAAAAAGGAGAAGACCATCGCATACTTCTCCACGCCATACTTCAAAGAGGGATGACAAAAAGCAAGAGAAGAAAAAGGCGAGAAATAGGACACCCTCTTCTCCATCTTCTTCATCCTCTTCCTCTTATGAAAGTGATGGTGAAGACAAAGAAGATCAAGGAAAGAAAAAGGCGAGAAAGAGGTCACCCTCTTCTCCATCTTCCTCAAATTTTTCATCTTCTGAAGAAAGTGATGGTGCAACCTTTGAACCATAAAAAAGAAGAGGCCATAGGAAATCCTATGCCACGTGGAAGAGGTTGTCCAAGCTCAAGAAATTCAAAGAGGGAGGGAAGAGTATCTTTTTCCTTACCTACGATGGCACTTTTGGTGCTACGGACAAAGTCTTGGCCTTTATCCAACAGTTCGATGCGGCGTTTGGAGATGAGGGCTTCACGGAGTCCTCTAAGCTACACCATGTACCTATGCACTTTCAAAAGTCCGCCAGACAATGGTGGTCTAGCCTACGGGCCAAAGGTGAAGCTCCACGAACATGGAAAGCTTTAAGAGCTTCCATTATGAAGCAATTTTTGGCCATCAATGCCAAAGACAAAGTACTCACCGAACGGCGAAGCTTAAAGCTCTCTCCTTACAAATCCATTCACAAATATGTAGCACAAGTTTTGGGACCTACAACTCAAAACCACTGTCTTCAAAAAGTTGGATTTTGGAGAGCAAAAGCAACAATTTTGTGCGGGCTTAACTGAAGAAATGGTGGAGTATGTCAACTCCCAAAGGCCACGCACCATATTGACGGTTATACACCATACTATGGTTGTCTCTCGAATCAATTTCCAAACGGGGGCTAAAAGAAATTCCAAGCCCACGGAAAACAAGGGTTCCGATGAGCCTAAGGGGAAGGACAATGTCCAAAAGTCTCCCAAGGAAAACTCCAACAAAGCTAAAGAGAAGGGAGTTTATAAAGGCAAAAACAATCTCTCTCCTGAAGAGCTTGAGCGTTATCGCAAGGATAACTGATGTTTCAAGTGCGGCGAGCAAGGGCATGCGTACCGCGCTTGTCCCCAAAAGAACACTCGCCATGAACCTCCTAGAGCTACCTTTGTCGAAATCCAAGAGGAGGAAATTCACCACAAAGGATCTCCTCTATGCCATACTTGGGGAAAGGTAAGAGAACATGATGCTTTTATTCTCTTTGACCCTGGTTCTACTCACAATTTTATATCTATAGAGTTGGCCACCAAGCTAGGCATACAAGCCTACGAGATGGGAGATGTCCTACCCGCAGACGGTGCTTTCAAGGGGCAAGAAGCTTCAGTCACTCCCTTGATCGGGAAATTGAGGCTCCATATCCAAAGCTATGTGGACAAAGAGGAATTCTTTATCTCTCCTCTCAAGCATGAGGATGTAATCCTAGGGCACCATGGTTTGATCGCATGGCTGCCAATGTTAAATTCCCTGAAAGAAGAATTTCCTTTAAGTTCAGGGAAAAAGATATGTATATAGATGCTAAGGAAATGGGTAACACTATACCCATTGTACATACACAAGCTTTCAACAAGTTAATAAAGAGCTCTATTTCCGTGTACATGATTTTTGTTAAAGATTCTCAAATGAACCTAATGTTTTAGCAAAAGAAAATATACACAATCAAAAGGAATTAGAGTTATCCAATTTTCTCAAGTGGTTTCAAGATGTCTTTATTGACGACATCCCTTTTGAGCTACCTCCTAAACGAGGCAATGATGACTATGCAATTGAACTTCTTCCAGGAAGTTCACCGCCTAACAAACCTCCTTATAGAGTTTCTCAAGCTCAACAAGGGGAGATTATGCGGCAAGTGCATGAGTTAGTTGAGAAGGGCATGGTTAGGCCTAGTTCATCTCCATTTTGTTCTCCTGGGCTACTAGTGCAAAAGAAAGACGACACATATCGTATGTGTGTCGACTATAGAGCACTAAATAGGCTCACTATCAAAAATAGGTTTCCCATTCCACGGGTAGAAGACCTATTTGATAAGCTACAAGGGTCCACCTACTTCAGTAGGATTGACCGAAAAAGTGGCTATCATCAAATAAGGATAGTTGATCAAGACATTGTAAAGACCGCATTTCGCACTACGTTTGGTCTTTACGAATACATTGTCATGCCTTTTGGCTTGACCAATGCACCAGCCACATTCAACCGCTTGATGGAGAAGCTATTTAGGCCTCACCGAACCTTTACTGGAGTGTTCTTTGATGATATCATCATCTACTCTAATTCATTAGACGAACACAAGCAACACCTCCAGGTAATATTTCAAGTTCTGAGAGAGAATAAACTTTATGTTAATCAAAAGAAAAGTGAATTTTTCTTGCAAGAGATTCAGTATTTAGGTCACATTATCTCTCAAGATGGCATCCAAATGGATCCTTCAAAGTTAGAGGTAATAAAAGGATGGCCTAAACCAAGGAATCTTCATGAGTTAAGAAGCTTTATAGGTATGTGTGCATACTATAGACGCTTCAGAGAAAAGTTCTCACTAATAGCAGGACCATTACATGACCTAACAAAGAAAAACGTTAGGTACACATGGTCTGCCAAGGAGAACAATGCTTTCGAAAAGCTTAAAGAAAATCTTATCTCTCAAAAGTGCTTACACTACCGGATCTCTCAAAGCCATTTGAGGTCCAATGTGATGCTTGGGGTGATTGCCTTGGAGCTGTTTTGCTTCAAGAAGGGCATGCTATAGGCTATGAAAGTCGAAGGCTTGACCCTGTTGAGCAAGTCTAGGCATATATGAAAGGAACTCCTTGCAGTTCTACATGCCTTAGACTCATGGAAGCACTATTTATTGAGGACTCCTTTCATTCTGGGAACGGATCACCAAAGTCTTAAGTACTTCATGACGCAAACCAAGCTCTCCGACAAACAAATGAGGTGGGAAAATTTTCTTTCGCAATTTCATTTTCATATTGCTCACATTGCTGGCAAGCATAATCAAGTAGCCGATCCATTCTCAAGACGGCCGAGAGTGAATGCGGTTTCCATAGCAACTCACAATTATCTATCTTCATTAATAGATGAGTATGCTATTGATCCCGATTTTAGAGATGTGATTTCAACCCTTGCACTAGGGAAGAAAGAGGAACCATTTACTTTACAAGATGGTTATCTTCTCTACGGCAATAGACTATGCGTTACTAGCTCACTACGTGAGAAAGTAATGTATGAATCTCATGCTCCTCCTTATGCAGGGCATAGAGGGATTCAGTCTACTCTAAAGGGGATTGAAACATATTTCTATTGGCCTACCATGAAAAAAAACATACAAGAGTATGTTTCTAAATGTGTGGTATGCCAAAAGACGAAGTTTGATAGAGGGAAGCAACCTAGATTGCTTCAACCTTTGCCAATCCCCAATTCACCATGGGAGAGCATATCCATGGATTTTATCTTTGGATTGCCTAAGTCTATCCATGGGAATATGAGAATATGGATGATAGTGGACAGGTTCAGTAAA
Source organism: Adiantum capillus-veneris (assembly GCF_014529385.1). Classification (NCBI taxonomy): domain Eukaryota; kingdom Viridiplantae; phylum Streptophyta; class Polypodiopsida; order Polypodiales; family Pteridaceae; genus Adiantum; species Adiantum capillus-veneris. Next base: position 37,090,837 of record NC_140955.1, read on the forward strand.
CAAGCTCATTTTATACCTGTCAAAAAGACTATCAAAGCCCATCAAATGGCAACCCTCTTCATTTCACAAATCTTCAAGTACCATGACTTGCCAATGTTCATAGTGTCGGATAGAGATCCTAGAATGACCAATAATTTCTAGAAGGGTCTCTTTGAGAATTTAGGAACAAGGCTAAACTTCTCTTCGGCCTATCACCCGCAAATAGATGGCCAAAGTGAAATAGCTAACCTAACAATTCTCGATCTACTAAAAGCCTATGTAACGGAAGTAGAACAAAGATCCCAATGGGAGAAGTACTCACCCTCAGTAGAGTATGCCTACAATAACATTGCACATACTTCCACGGGAAAAGCACCTTTTGAGGTAATTGAGGGAAGATCAAAAAGTCCCTTGCTACTTAAGGTACACGGGAAGATCTTCGCTGCAGATGAGTATAGCCGAGACCTACAAGAATCTTTCCAAAAGATTAAGGATGTTATCTCTATCTCACAGCAAAGGCAAAGGTGGATGTGCTGACAAGCACGGAAGAGCCCAAGCCTTCGAAGAAAATGATTGGGTCTTATTAAAATTTCCCAAGGCTCAATTAAGGCACACGACAGGCAAGAATCCTACGGGACACCAAAAGTACTATGCTAAGTTAGCAAAAAGGTACTATGGTCCCTTCCAGATTCTTAGGCCAATCAATGAGATGGCCTATCAACTCAAGCTGCCCAGTCATTGTCTCATACACAATGCTTTCCATGTGAGCCTACTAAAGCCTTACAAAGGAGAGCCACCTTAAGAACCAACTATTCAAGACCCACCGGAGATCGAGGACCAAGAAGAGGTGCTGCAGCCCGAGTCCATTCTCCGACATGAAGACAAGGTACTAAGAGGCGGTAAGACTATCCGATGATATTTTATTAAGTTTAAGAATTATCCTTTTGAAGATGCTAGATGGATGCAAGGCATACAATTAAAGGATAACCTAAACCTTGTCAATGCTTACAATGCTTCCCTAGAGTAAGCAAATGTACAAATGTTAAAATGAACAAAGTTTTTGTCTTATAAGACTCTTCTTTTTCTTTATTGTGCACAAAAATGAAGTAGTATGCATGCTTAGATCAGGTTTGCGGAGACGACGTCTCCCGAACACCAAGTAGAGCTTGTCACTCTACCATGGAAGACTGATAGGACTAATATGTAGACATGCTTGTGGTAGCTTAGGCTCTCAAGTGCCAAATAGACTAGTCATCCATTATGGAACGATGTCGTAGGGTAACATATGGATCCTCTACCCGCTACGAAAAGGACTAATGAATATGCTTTATCTTCTCTACCCCATAGTCGAGGACGACTATGATTTCAAGAGAGAGGTAATGTCATAATAATCAATATCTAATTCTCCTAAATGATTTTCTCATGTTAAACTGATCGTCTAATATGAGGAGTGCCAGGGGAGAAAAAGCTAGAATATTGGTTAAGCTAGTAGGCCACAATAGGGATCCAAAGGGGGGTCCATCAGGAAAAGAGCTATGTGAAACAATGGGCTCAAAAGACCCTAAGGTTCAACCCATTAAGACTTCCATGATGCTAAGGTTCCAAAATTCAAAGGTTGTGTCCAAAGGTCAAACATTAGGGGAATTGGATGCTTTGAGTGTGTCCCAAAAAGTCTTTATCAAGCCCTACATAGGAGGGGGCGAGCCCAAGAAGTAGGGGATGAGAGAGAAACACCCACACACACTCAAAAGCTTCATTTGTACACAAGGGGAAAGTGTTACGAGACTTGGCACCCTCCTGTTGTAGTGGTTAGTTGCAATTGGGATAGCTGGACGTAATGGTTAATTATGTGCTGTCTATTTTACTAATTGAGTTGATGATTATTTTGTAGAGTGGAATGTGGGGAGTTGATGAAGAGGCGACGACAATTACTCTTGGCCATTTTATATTTGCACAGTATCTTAGAACATCATTTCAATAAGCCACTATGGCTCTGTAAATAGTTGTAGTGGGAACTCCCCTTATGGGTCATGCAAGAACTAATGAGCTTCACTCATTTGCAAAAGTAAAGTGGTTGTAAAAGAGGGGCCTCAATTTTTGGCACCTTAAACTCAAAGTAATATATTAAATACCAACTCCACAAGAGAGGTGCCGTGGAGTTTAGTTTGGGGCTAGATTTAGGCCTTTCTCTTGCAGATTCTCTTCTCTACTCTCTTAAGCTATGGTTATTTTGCTGTGTACTCTCTAATCTAGTCTCCATCTCTTACACCTCTCTTACACTCTCTTACAAGTTTGTCTATGTCAATTCTATGTTTACTGTGTGTGTGTGTGTGTCATAGTCTAGGTGAGTGTGTGTGCTTGGAAATTGGAAGAAGAGGTGGACAGTTTGATGGTGATGGCTTGAAAGCTTGTGTTGAATATTCTAAGCGGTCGATCTCCCCCTCTTCACCCAAACAATGGTATCAGAACGAACAGGTTCGGTTGAATTGGCATCAGATTTCAATTTCAAGGAGGGACTTTTCGATTCGACAAACTCGATTTCTCAAATTATCGAATTTGCAAGTCAAATCTTCTTGGTCATAATTTGGAAGCTCAATCTGCATTTGAATTCAAATTTAAAGGAGCAAATTACGAAATTGCAGCACCAAGTTTGCAATATCAAGGCTTACCTGACGACTAATTGGCAATCGGCTAATTATTTCCACTCATTGATGATCAAAATTGGTATGGCAAGCTTAAAAATTCAATTCTTTGGCTAACTTTCGTGGATTGTGGGAAAGGAAATAGCAATTATGAATTCAGATCTAAATTCCTTGACGGCAAGGTAAAGCTTAATCGAAGAATTAAGCAACAAAATTATTCAATAATTTTGTCGCTTGACATATATAATTTGGCTCGAGAATAGGGGTTATGGCTTGCTAAAGGAAAGGGAGAGCAAGAATTGAAGGAAACAAGGTAATTGAGTCATGTTCGTGATTCGGTTTGTCGATGGGAAGCAGCATCGGGAGGCGTAAGTGAAGACAAGGAAGAAATCGAGGAAATCCTGTGGGAATTCCCCCTTGCTTGGCAAAAGGCAACCCTGTCGACCTCTGCAGACGCGAGCCCGGACTGCCTGGAAGGAATCGCCCTGGCATGAGGGGAGTTTTACAGCACATCCATGCTGGCCGAAACACCTTCTGCAGGTCGCCATCCATCCCCTCCTCTCTACTCGCGCTGTCAGCAAAAGCGTGCACGCCATGCAAGCTATTTACAGTAGGCTTCACACTTAATTAAAAAAAGTGTGGCCTTCCTTAAAGCTTGGCCGGCCAACCAAATTAAGCAAAAACCCTTTTGCCCCCTTTAATAAGGACCAATACACACCCCCTCTTCTTCCAACTCCAATTCTATTGGTCAATCTCCGCCAATCGAAATATTAAAAGACCTCAAGCCACCGACTCCTTCGGCCACACAAGCACTTTCTCTTGTTGCTCAAAGGAAAAATATGGGCTGTCCATTCCTCGTCAACCATATCGGACTGCATTTGGTGGTTCAGATTTTGTTATGATAATTTTCAAAATCATGATATCATCAAAGATAGCCGATTTTACGAACCAAAGTTTACAGTGAAAAGCTAAAATTACCATTCTCTTTTGAGGATACGGGAGGTCGAAAAAATTCGATCGGCTAGCTGATGCACCGTCGGACTATCTACTCTCTGGCAATTTCCTAGCGCATCGCCATTCTGGACTGGACGCCACCGCTCGTTCTCAGCTAAGTGCATTACATTTATGTTTTTAATTTTATTTTATTCCGTATATTGCATCTGCAAATATCACCAAATAGCCTTTTTAAGCATTACCATTTAATTATTTATTTAAAAAATAATTTTAAAAAAACAAAGAAAAAGAAAAAAAGAAAGAAAAAGAAAAGCACGCAATCATGGCACATCTTCCTCATGCACCCACGATTGCAGAGCAACTTCAAAATTTGCAGCAGTCACTCACATATGAACGCATGCGAAGGCAAGAACTTGAAGATAAATTATTGCATTCTGCACGCACCGAATCTGCACCGGCACCCAAGAAAAACAAAATTAGCAGAAAAGCCTTCACTTTCAAAGATTTTGATGGCACTAAAGATGCTAGCACGGTTCTAGCATGGGTTAGTCAACTAGATGACTATTTTCATGATGAAGACTTGCCCGAGCGTGAAATGGTAAAGTGTGCATCCAATCATCTCACTAGCAGCGCTGCATTGTGGAGGAACGCCACCAAACAACATGGAAGAAGACCACGCGCATGGAATGCATTTTAAAAAGTGTTTTTACCTCAATTTTTGCCCACACAATACAAAGCTAAAGCACGACGTCAATGGGATTTAATTTGACAGGGTAGAAATGAAGATGTACAGGGTTACACTGACCGTTTTTGGAATTGTCTAATTCAATTGCAAGCTATTGAACATGTTAGTCGCAGGAAATTGAAGCGAAAGTACATATCAGGCTTGGCACTACAAATTAGTGCTGAGGTAGATATGTTCGAACCAAATTCTCTGTCAAAGGCCATTAATTTGGCTCTCAACGCAGAAAAGAAGAAAGGTGGACATTCTTCTCACACTGATCAACCTGCTAACACTAGCCGCAACAAGAGACCTCCTTTTTCTCCTAACTTTGACAGAAGTAAACACCAAAGCCGTACCTTTTTCAAAACACGAAGATTTGACAATCCTCCTACCACTGCTCAACCTCATACGAGCAACAACACTCAGCAACGAGGCAACCAACATCCTTTCAACCAACGTTCTCCTCCAAATTCTAATGGTAACAAAAAGGTGAAGTGTTTTAAATGCTTTCAATATGGTCACTATGCAGACAAGTGCCCAAATGGTCATGCTAAGGGCAATGGTCAATCCAATAGCCATTCCAATGGAGTCAACAGAAATTCAAATAAAAAACCCTTCAACAACAACCGCCCCAACGGAGCTACTCTTAACCTCATCGAAGATGCTATACCTGACGACAACGAAGTGGAAGTTAACTACGGTGAGGGATATGATTCTGATTATGACGACAACGAAGTGGAAGTTAACTACGGTGAGGGATATGATCCTGATTATGATAACGATGACAACCCATCCTTAGGTACTCCTATATCTCCTCACACTTTGTTTAAAGTGCAAGGCACTGTTAAGGGTGAAAATGTCACCATTCTGCTAGATGATGGTAGTAGCCATGATTTCATTTCCACACGATTGGCACAGCAACTATCACTCTCTGAAATTTCATCACCTCATAAGGTCAAAACTTTTTTTAATAATCAACGTTTTAATTGTAAAACTCAAGTCACTATTGAAGTTTGCATTGGTGAATTCACACAAGCACGTACATTTTTGGTAGCACCATTACATGGTCTTGATATGATTTTGGGAATGCCATTTCGTCATGAATTTGACCTGTTGATTAATTATAAAACATGTACAATGTCTCTCACTCATCATAATAAAACTTTCTCCGTCCAAGCAACACTGGCACAACAAAAATTTCCACTTCTCTCTCACACTCAAGCCAAACGAGCAATTCGAAAATAGGGGAAAACATATCTAGTATTGGTAAATCAAATTTCTGCTAAAACTGAAACTTCGCGTCATTCCACACACGATGAATTTCTTTCACAATTTAAAGATTGTTTCATGCATGATCTGCCACCTGGAATTCCACCATCACGCCCCGAAGACCACAAAATTGACATCATACCAGGTAGTGAACCTCCTTGTAGAGCACCTTATCGTGTAAATCCTACCGCACACAGGGAAATACAAAATCAAATCAGTGATTTACTTGACCGAGGCCTAATCCGACTTAGTAGTTCACCATACGGAGCTCCAGTACTTCTTGTCAAGAAGAAAAATGGAACCTTTCGTATGTGTATCGACTACAGGGCTTTAAACAAAATCACCATTAAGAATAGGTTTCCAATTCCTAGAGTGGATGACCTATTAGAAAAACTGAAAGGGGCACACATCTTTAGCAAAATTGTTTAAATAGGGATATCACCAAGTCAAAATGTTTGAACATGACGTCTACAAAACTGCTTTCAGAACACAAACTGGACACTATGAATTTCTTGTCATGCCATTTGGTTTGACAAATGCACCAACTACATTCACACGCATGATGAATCGCATTTTCATTGACCATCAAGATTTTGTGATTGTATTTTTTGATGACATTTTGGTATTCATTAAATCCGAAACAGAGCATGAGCAGCATTTAACACGTGTATTTGATCTGCTTGCACAAAATCACTTGTATTTGAATCCTGAAAAGAGTTCATTTTTCCAATCTGAAATTGAATATTTGGGACATATTGTATCGGGTAAGGGAATACATGTCGATCCAAAGAAAATTGAAGCCATTCAATCCTGGCCTAGACCCAAAAACTTGCATGAACTACGATCTTTTATTGGTCTTTGTAGCTATTACGGGAAATGTGTTTGTAATTTTGCTTACAAAGCACATTATTTGACTCTCTTATTGAAGAAAAACACACCTTATGAATGGACTGATTTGCAAGAAAGCTCATTTAATGCACTTAAACATGCTTTGACTAATGCACCTGTATTGCAATTGCCTGATTTTGAAAGACCATTCTTTGTGGTAGTCACTGATGCTAGTGGGAAAGGTATCGGTGCAGTCCTTATGCAAGATAACCATCCAATTGCTTTCGAAAGTCGTAAATTCAAACCATCTGAAACAAAGTTCAGTACTTATGATAAAGAGTTGACTGCTGTGGTACATGCATTGAAAATCTGGAAACACTACGTAATGGGTACTGACTTGACAATTAAAACTGATCAACAAAGTATCAAATATTTACTTTCTCAGCCCTTAATAGATGATAGACATATTAAGTGGGCCGCTTTTATTCAGAGTTTCCAGCCCAACGTTCAATACCAACCTGGTAAAGAAAACGTTGTAGCTGATGCTTTGAGTAGAAGACCCTCACTTAATCATCTATCAACGATTACAGGAACTTCCTTTGACACTATGCCTGACACTTATGCACATGATGATGACTTCAAAACAACATGGTTGCACATGCTTGATAGAGTTTGGGGCTAGATTTAGGCCTTTCTCTTGCAGATTCTCTTCTCTACTCTCTTAAGCTATGGTTATTTTGTTGTGTACTCTCTAATCTAGTCTCCATCTCTTACACCTCTCTTACAAGTTTGTCTATGTCAATTCTATGTTTACTGTGTGTGTGTGTGTCATAGTCTAGGTGAGTGTGTGCTTGGAAATTGGAAGAAGAGGTGGACAGTTTGATGGTGATGGCTTGAAAGCTTGTGTTGAATATTCTAAGCGGTCGATCTCCCCCTCTTCACCCAAACAGAAAGAGGGACACATGTCAGCTCCCTAAGCCAGATGCCCACAAGGTGTACTCAAATCCTACTGGATGGCCATGGAGGTGGACCAATGAGAATTAGGCTAGAGTAAATATAGTTTAATTAATTTAAAAACACCTAATAAAAGAACCAATAAGAATTAAGCTCTCTAAAAGAATATTGGACAGTCTCCCAGGGGACCAATGAGCATTCAGCAGCCCAATGGCTTGCCTGAGTCCTATTGGCAAGGAGGCAAAGGGGTTCAATGAGAGTTTAGTTACATCTATTAATTACCTAAAGCTCTCACAAAAGGGGAAAGGGGCACACATGTCAGAAGGCTATCACTTATATTGCTTAATTTCCATTGGCTAGGCCTGGGGAGGTCCAATAGGGCTGTAGCATGAGTAGTTCGCAAGGGGGGTCGACCAAGAGAGAGAGGGGGCTGATTTTTGTAAGGCATTATCACACACTCACACAATCTCATGTGTGAATCAAAGAAGACTCTCTCTCCTTCTCAAGCTTCAATGGAAAGCTTACCACCTACTCCAAGCTTGTGAGAAGGGAGGCTTACACCAACAACTCTTGGCTTTGTGATGCAAATCCAACCAAGAGCCAAGCTTCAATGCATGCTCATCTCCTCTAACATGCTAATTACTAAGCTAAGCTATGTTAATATGAGTGATTATGTGAGGAGATGTACATCTTTCTCGTAAGACTACTCCTTCTTCCTCTCAATCTACTCTCATATCCCGCTAGCTCTCACCATCTTTGAAGGTGTGTGAGGTCTTGGGTCTAAGACCGTGAGGGAATTGATGTTGTGTTTGATAAGTGTTTTGCTTAGTGCTTGAAGTTTCCATCTTCATTGCACTAGCTAGTATTGAAGGAACACAAAGAATTGTATTGTAAAATGTCTCTCTTGATGGGAGAAACCATAATACAAAGCCTTTTGGAGGGGGGACCGGCTCCATGCAAATCCGGTCCTCAAATGTTGTCAATTGCTTAATTTCTCTCTCTTTTGAAGTATTATTCATGCTATCTAACTAGGTGTTATGATTTTTGTTGCTCTCTCCACCCAAGCACTCTTGTTATTCTCATTGGGAAGCTATTCTAATGAAATGCTCACTATGTTCATGCTATTTTCCGCTACACACAAGTTACTAGACCATTAAATGTTACATCCTGTGGCCTGGATCATGCAATTACAAGCGTGTGCTGCGCAACAATGGATTGTATAGATTGTGCCAAGGGCGAGATCGGCTTGCAGGTCCAGCGGTGGAGCATATGGGGCTAAGTATTTCAGAATACATTGTGGGAGACGGTGGCTACGTTCTCTTGCCTTGGTTGATGATTCCCTTCCAACGTGCAGAGCTAGTGAGTGCCAGCCACCACAGGAGGTTCTACTTCATGCAGTCCTCGACAAGGATCATTGTGGAGAGGGCGTTTGGCCGCCTAAAAGAAAGTATGTCGGTGGCGTCATTCGTAACCCAAACATGAGCACTCTACCCGGTGCAATTCACGCATGCTGCATTCTCCACAACATTATGATGGACATTGATATTGAAGAGGAAGCAAGAACAACTTTCGACATCAACGACCCTCTCATCGACAATCCTTTCTTGGGAGACATTTCCGAAGATATTGCAGACAGTCCTGAAGGCATAGGGGCTCGACAGGAGCTGATGGAGTATTTGGAGATACAGGGAATTTGTTGATTGTATATTTATGAAAATTTTACTGCCCAACATTTATGTATGAAAGTACTGACATGCGTTTTTATTTCTCCTACAGAGCATGTGGCTCACTATCCTCGTTTTTCCTTATGAAAATTGTTTTTTCATTCAAGCATATGCGATGTTGCAGCCGATGAGGATATGTAGCTTTAGAGAAGGATGTAGGGATTGGAGGTATTTAATGTGGGTATGCATTACAGGTCAGTTGATCGATTAATTAATCTAGTATGCGTGTACACCAACAACACCTCAAAGCATTGCTAGTCAACAGGTAAATTTGTGTACATTTCTCAAATTCTCCCATTTTCTTATCCTGTGATACTCAAGTGCAACTTGAGTGCAGCAAAGGACTTTGTCTGTGCCATGAGACATGTAGAAAATGACTCCTGATTGCGGGGTCACGGCCAATGAAAAGTTCCCAAAGGTCCACATAATGTAAAATGTGTAGAGTCACTTCAACATCAATTGAAAGCAATGTTTTCTATGTCATAAAAAGCCTTATATGTAATGAAGGGGATCGGGGAGCACCACAGACAGAGAATGAGAGAGAGAAGGAGACACACGACACATAGATATGGGTGGGGAGACTCCAAAGAGTGAGCAGCCCCCTATACACTTATGCTATGTATAAGGTATACAAGTCAGTGGGCGCCCAGACACTGGGCGGCCAGGCAAGGCACAGGCGCCTATACCCCAACAACCTCCCACTTAAAGGCGACTGTGCCTTTAAGCAAGGGAACCTAGTCTAAAGACTACAAAAGGTGAGAGAAAACCGCTCTCAACCGATGCCCACTGGCTGGCTGTGATCGTGTGCATCCGGCTGTCCTGCTCCCGTGTAAGTCCATACACCACCAGACGTACCGCACACGTACTGCAAGTATGTACGCAATACCTGCAAACCTCCCCTATGCTCTATGCCGAGATCAGTCATCGAATGACTGATCAACCCTGCTGCAAATGCTCCCACTGTAGCTGCTATGTCGGGCCTCGAGATCAGCATCTCGTACATAAGGACACCGAACGTTGATGCAACCCTGGCAACCTCTGCCACCTCCAACTCAGAACTCAACACATGGCAATCCTGTCCCCTATCATAGAGACCATGGCACTCTGACTCCGAGCTCTGGAGTGACTCCTCGTGCCCACCACATATCACATGTGTACCAAGTGTATCCATATGTCCTGAATCTGCATCAAGCTCTGGCATAAGCATATCAAGAAATGACTCCACAATAGTCGACATCTCAACATCCATGTGAGTCATCTCTGTCATCACCTCTGATAACTCATCCTGCTGTGACTCACTAGAGCTGTCCCGCTCTACCTGTGCATCCGTAGACACAACCTGCACAACAAGGTCACTGCTCTGCACTCCATGCAAAGCATCCTGCAACCCACAAGCAAAAGAGACTCGCCTGCTCTCTCGCTCTCTACCTGACTGCGTGATCACAGAGACAACACCGTCTCTCACGTGATCCACATGCAATGGGTAACCTGTACCACTCCTGGTACCTCTCGCAATCACTAGCGAACCCAAATGCATCACAAAATCTCGCTCTCGTAGCAAGATCTGACATCCACAATCTCTAAGCTGACCAATCGAGATCAAACTCACTGTCAAATCTGGTACATAGCGCACATGTCGTAACAAGTAAGATGCACCACTCGGTAATGACAGTCTCACATCTCCTGCACCTACTATCGCATGCACCGATCCATCGGTCAAACATACACTGCCAAGCATCCCGCTAGAATAGCTACAAAACCATGCACGATGCGGCGTGACATGAAACATAGCATCTGCGTCTAGCAACCACTGCGAAGGGAGTGCACTATCTATATGTATAGCATCTCGTGCATAGCTCGAGGTAAAAGTGACATCCCCGTCACTAGTATACTTCGACACTACATCTGTCTCAACTGTCAAAGCAACTGAGTCCATGGCATCACTACATACATCTCTGAGACTGCCATGTCTCCTACGATGTCGCATACGACGAAAACAACGCCGTCTAACGTGTCCAGAATGACCACAATACCAACATGTCATCTGTCGGCGTGCTCGTGAATGTACATGTCTCACACGAGTCCGTGATGACTCAGATCTATCATACATATCATGTAATCTGCGCCAAAGTGCTCTCGAAGTAGTCTCATACATAACAAGAGCATATACAGATTCCGCAAGGTGCAAAGAGAGCGTAGATAGTGCCATCTCCTCTAGCTCCTGCCACTGATCGTCAGACATGTTTGAAGGTCTACCTGCATCACCACTCAATGGTCGATGCAACCCTCGCTGTGTCAATGCATCAAGCATACACTCTCTCCATGCCGCAAAGTCTGACCCATCAAACACGCGCATATGTGAGAGGTCACAATCTGATCGATCACCTGTCTCTGCCATGAGCACAATGTAGCAAACTAGAAAGCAAAACCACCTCACCAACAACACCTGGAAACTGTCTACCAATATGGCCAGAAACACAATGTGAAACCTGTGAGACACACTCCAAAATAGAGCTCCCGCAATGTCAATACAAGCCTCGCCTGCTCTAGTATCACACTGCAATCTGTGAGCTAATCACCAAGCCCACACTGTGCGGTATCGATGCATATACACGCACAAATCTCCCACATGCAGAGAACACCGCACGCAAATGTTGAGTGCAACCCGCAATCTCTACCTAGATCGCATAAATGATGCGCATAAAACTCCTGGAAAAATTTCGCCAGAGTTTCGTCAGTAAAACGGCCACAAAACCAGTAACCAAACTGACTGCACGCTCAAAACCATGAGCAACCAAAGCGCATCAAACCGTACTCCAAATGCATGCACCAATCTCCACACTTTGCATACATCATTGCAAACACCTGCAAATCTAGTACACAAATATCTGCTCTACCTGTGACTGCCAAAAAACATGCTCGAGGCATACATTGCCGAGCTCAAAATGCAATCACATTAGTCTCCCTGAGCATCAAACCACATAAGGCATACATCGTATCCTCCCACCTGTGAGGAAACTTGCAGCAAATATCACTCTCACATCTGAGAGCAAACCATGTGTGGAATCCTCGACACACAATAAACAACTGCTGCTGCAGAAAATTCAGCATTCAGAATTTTACAATTCTGATATGACGAGTGCGTCTGGAGAGTGCCAAAACCCCAAGGTAGACTCCTGGATCATATGTATCCGAGTCCGGGTGTGAAAGCTATGCCAAAAATAGTGTTTTTGGGACCCGAGAGTGCACAAATAAACTTGCTGCTGTACCTGCTGTAATTCAAAGCATAATTTCAGCAAATAGACATCACCATCGCGTCCGGAGCGTGCCAAAACTCTGACCTAGACTCCTGGATCATGTAGATCTGACTCTGTATGACGGAGCTACGCAAAAAACTGCGTTTTAGAGCCCGAAAATGGCAAAAAACGAGCTGCACACAGTCTTGAACCTGCTCCTGCTCCACTCTACGTGATGCAATGTCCTCTCAATGCAAGCTCCAACACAAGAGCTCTGCCACAACAGCATCCAAGCACTCGAATGTCAAGCTCTCCTCCGCCGAGCACTTCTCTAACGAGCTCCACTGAGCTCAAAAGCTCCTCTCACCAAGGAAGCCGCAACCGCCTCCTCGACCAAGCTTGACCACACCAAGCTTCTAAGCTCCAAAGACAATGCTCCTCAAGCTAAAATCGCTCTCCGTGAAACTCCACCATCGAGAGCGAGCGAGCTATCGCCTCGAAGCTCTCAAAGCCGTCGTGCTCTCCGCGGTCACCATAGCTCTGATACCAATTGAAGGGGATCGGGGAGCACCACAGACAGAGAATGAGAGAGAGAAGGAGACACACGACACACAGATATGGGTGGGGAGACTCCAAAGAGTGAGCAGCCCCCTATACACTTATGCTATGTATAAGGTATACAAGTCAGTGGGCGCCCAGACACTGGGCGGCCAGGCAAGGCACAGGCGCCTATACCCCAACATGTAATAGATGCTATGCTGGAAGGATGACTTAAAATCACTCTATTCAATACCTCAAGATTACCAAGATCGCAAATATAAGGAATTGATTCAAAGATGTTTTCTCTACCAAGATACCCTTTTTCTCATTCTCCGTACTTTATTGGCAACATCACCAAGCCAAATTCAATCCTGCATCAAATAATGAAAAAAATTATTAGCAAGATGCCCGTGTCAAACACAACCTGCCCGTGTCAAACACAACCTGCCATATTTTTTTTTGGGGTGATAGCCCACATTCTCAGTCCTTGAGTTCGAAGGTTGACATGTTTGATGCTGGGAAGCTGGCTCCACAGGTGATTCCATCATTGATTCGTTAGAAGAGCGAGTCGCGTCATTGTGTACACTTTGAAGCTGATCTTCACAGTCATGATGGGAGAATTGAGAATCATACACAATTTCCTCAAATTGGGATTGATTTAGATCCATGTCGCCATTGCCTCTAGGAGGAGATGGAATGTAGGGTGTCGGATATCCATGGCTTGCAGAACCATGGTTACTGTTGCGGCCAAGTTGATTTATATGCTGCACCACTGAACGAATTTGTTGGTCTGCTTGGGAAGGAGAATGGTTCTAGGAAGGACATCCCTCCTCACAGCTAGTATGCAAGTGCAAAGGCAAGTTGTTTTGTGCCACTGCACATGACCTGCAAGGGACGCCAAAATGAAGAGCTCTACAAAAAAGGGAGGTTCTACATGAAGGGCAATGCAGGGGGAAAAGAGACAATGGAAGACTTGAGGCGGAAGAGCTCTGCATGGGAGAAACGTAGGGTTTAAAAATCGATGCTCAAACCTATCCAACGCAAAACAAGAGGAACTAGCCAAACACCACAAGTTATGGCGAAACTCAATCAACTACAGAAATTTGCGAGGCATTTCTTCAATTTCATTCGTCAAACCTGCTATGCACCAATTTCCAGAGATTATGGCAAAAATCCTTGAGCTCGAGGGGGAATAGGTGAGGGAGGGTAGGTCGTGTAGTTTAGTAAAAAACGGTTGCGGGCCACAGTAGGCTACAGTAGGTCGAGCACTGGAAGCGCTACAAAAAAAGAGGAGAGCTGTGATTTTTATAATGTTTAGAGTGTAAGGGCAAAGCGCTCAATGTTAGCCTCCCCTGTTGTGGGAGTGAATACATGTGGCGCTTGGAACACATTAAAGCTCTACATGTCCTCAGTGGGACGCAGCTCTAAGTTTGTGGTCTTAGCAAGCAATGATGCTCCACAAATATATAGTTGTGTGAACAGCCCCGAAAAGAAATATCTGCACAAACGAATAGTCTGTGTCCAGGACGAGATAAGAGCTTGAAATCAAATCAAGCTGTGCCACGTCACCTATGGACATGTGCTGTGTGGACCGGCGCCTTTTTGCATGTTTTGACCTGTGCAGCGTATGTGGAATTGCCACATGGAGGGGCCTGTGACCTGTCTACGTTGCTGCTCCGCTTTTTAACCTTTTTGTGAGTTTCGATGGTGGAGATTTAATCGAGCAAAAATATATATTTTTGCTCCGATTTTTTATTGCATACTACAATTTTGCTCGGCTTGCAGTGCAGCTTGCGCTCTCCAACAACCATCCAATTTTTCTTTGAGACTTCTACTGGAATCTGCCATACATGCCAATAATTATTGTTGCTGGTGATTGTGACGTATATCATCACATTGGCACACCCTCTACATATATATAAGCTCTCTTTCCTCTCTCTCTCTCTCTCACTCTCACACACACACACACACACACACACACAATTACAGCCGCTCAAGAAACGCAGAAGTGGGTCCTTGAGACCCCCCGCCCCCCCCCCCCTCCCTCCCTCCCTCCCCCCTCAGAGGCTTACACACACAACCACACACTCACACATGCTCACAAGGCCGCAGGCTCAAGGAGGAAGAAATTCGGCCCTTGAGACCTCCCTCACAGGCACTCAATACACCTACCCCCCCCCCCCCCCCACACACACACACACACACACACGCTTAGATCGTCCACATGCAGACAACAGCTATGCTGCTGAGAAGCTCCTCCACTCCTCTCCTGGATTGCTTGCACGCATCTCCCCTCTCTCACTCGGAGCCCTCCCCAGATTGCAAAAATGAGGGCGACCTTACAGCAGGAGATGGGCAGGCCCCTCTTTGTGTCTCCCTTCACACAAGCAGAGGTGGCCCCCACCTGCCTCATCCGCATATGCACCTTGATTCTCAGTACTTCCCCCCAGCGAAACTGTCAGGCTGGGCCTCATGTGTAGAGTCGCCTGTCGGCCTCCCGCCTTCGAACCATGTGCGCAAGGTCCAATCGGAGAATGATCTTTGCAGCCTTGGAGGAGGGGGTTCCGTTACATCGGCTCGGGTCGCTGCTAACACACTTCTGCAAGATTCCCTTGTTGACGAGTGCTTTCCGGGCTCTGCTATTGAATCTTACAGCTCATGTTGCTATCTTCCTCATGTGAAGAAGGGCAGGGCCTTCCTACCACTCAGTCGCCGGAGGTCGCTTGGTTCACTTCCATCGGAGCTTCCCTCTGTTTTTTTTTGTGCCGATTCCACTGACAGTGACTTTGCTATTCTAGAGGAAGGTGAATTGTCACCTTCTCTTTCCTCTGTTGCGAGCGAAGCTGATGAAAACGGGGAGACGCAGTCATGCATATTTGATAAGATTGCTCTTCCTGTGAGTAATTCTGTTCATTCAAAGCATTGTGGAGGCATAGAGCACAATGCCAGGCATGTTGGGGGCAAGTCATTCATGGGCTTACTGGAGAAGGATATCGTGAAAGCACCAGCAAGTTGTCAGAGAGATGGAGTGTTGTGGGCAGGGCTTGACGAAGTTGACATGGTGGCGTCCTCATCAGGAAGGCAGGAACTAGATATGGTGCTTAGGCAGAGCCAATTAACATCTGCCATGACAAGGAATGGCATGGTCTCCACTCTGTCAAGGGACATCTGTGGGTCAACTTCTTCATCGCATTATGTTTGTGATGGGGATAAGCTGGAAGTAGCTCACAATGGTGGTGATGGTGGTCATGGGGCTAGGCCCCCAGTCAATGTATCTGGAGGTGGAGGTGGTGGGGGTGGTGATGCTGGAGGTCGTGGAAGTGGCAGTTCAGAGGTAGCTGATCAACATTACCAGCGGGTGCTTCAAAAGGATCCTGGCAACTATTTGTTGCTTCGAAACTATGCGCAATATCTTGCAGATGTATGTGTTAAGCTTTGTTGACCCGTTTGGCATCTGATTGACCATGAGTATCTGATTGGGATTGTGCTCTTGATTAATGTTCAAAATAGTGTGCCTATTGAAATGTTTTTTAGATTCTGCTCATCAAGGTCTTGTAAATGGTATATAGTTTGATGGGATTTTGCATGTGGGAATTGACAGATTAGTATAAGCTTGTAAGGATTGGAGCTAGCTGCTCTTTTTGGTACCAGCTTATCATGCTTTACCTTTGACTTGTTTTGGATGCTGTATGCCATAGATAGACACAGCCATCAAAGCTGTTATGGTTATGCATTTCATAGAACTGCCTATGGCTTGGCATTGTTGATGAAAGGCAAGGCAAGTGTCTGTTGCTACTCACAGAAGGGGCTTTTTTATTGAAAATTAGAAAAGTCCTGTAAGTTTAACAGGGTAAAGGGGAAGTACTGGGTTTTTTTTCCAGATCGCATGTGATATATATGGTTTCTTGTAGGTGCATCCCCTGAGGCTACACCTTTCAATTCTCATGGAATTTATTTTGTGTTTGTAATTGGTGCCAGGTTAAGCACGATTACCGCAAGGCAGAAGAGTTTTTCCAGAGGGCCATTCTGGCTAGCCCAAGTGATGGAGAGTTGCTTGGACAGTACGCAAAGATGCTATGGGAGGTGAAGCATGACACTGAGAGGGCAGCTGACTACTTTGAAAGAGCTGTGCAAGCTGCGCCTGACAACAGGTAATCATTTACGCACGTTATTCAATCTGATTGTGGCCTTGTTGACCCATTGTTACAAAGTGTTCCATGATGGTATATTTTGAGATAGGAACAATAGGCAATTTTCCTTACTTGTTACTACATCCATTTAAGGGGCGGAGATAAAGACAGAGAGTGTTTTAATTTTTGCATTTACTATTATGTTTTACTTTTGCCGCATGCTTTTGTCAAAGTGTTTGTATTATACTATGCTCTTGCATGAGCTTACTTTTCCAAGGTGTTATTAGAAGCTTCTCATGGTATGTTTGCTTGAATGGAAGCACACCATATGCTTTGGTTGAAGCACACATGACATGCCACCCACATGCACTACTTTTAGAGTCCTTACATCAGGCTTTGTTACTAGAGGACACTGGACAAGTATGCTGTCCATATGCGTTAGGTTTTATGCCCTTTCCTATTGAATTGCTTGAATTCTATTATGGGTTTGTTTCTTTGTAATACCTTCACAGAGACTAGGAGTAGGAAAGCCAATTTTATAGTGTCTGAATTCCATGTGCCTCCTACATCAATGTGTATGTATGTGTGATGTGCACCTTCCATTTATGTGAAAGCTCAACACTAATTGCTTTCATTTTCTGCAGTTATGTTATGGCTGCATACGCATCGTTTCTATGGAGTTCGGAGGAGGAGGAGGAGGAGCAAGAAAGCACAGATTATTCAACAAGCTTTCCCAGTTTGGTGTCTGCTGGTCTTGCTTGAGAAACCAAGGGCTGCACAAAGATCTCATGGGGAGCAGGGCCTCTCTACATGTGTGGCTGTCGAGTGAAGTATGTATTCGCAAGGTTTCTATGCTTATATTGTGTGCAATTTTGCACAAGTTGCTGTGCTTAGATTGCTGTTCTGTACAAAGTATACGTTAATGAGCCATGTTGTTGAGGGTTTGTGAAACTTGGTGTAATCAATTATTTTAATTCTTTTTATCAGCCATGCATAGCAAATCTTTTCTATTCCCTAATAAGTGCGTTAGGGAAGAGCTTTAGCTTTATCACAATTGCTGGTTCTCTCTCTCTCTCTCTCTCTCTCTCTCTCTCTCTCTCTCTCTCTCTCTCTCTCAGGATGTGCGATCTTTAAGATGTGTAATTGTGAGAAGTCATACTTTAAAGGGGCACTTGAATGCTTTTTTCTTACTCATGCCCCTAAAATGGAGATTTGTTTGTGGATATAATTATTATGTACCGGCTCATTGCAGTGCCTTTGGAATTAACTACTGTTGTTGATCGTGTTCATGAGCTGGCTTTTAATTTTCAATTTTCGGAGGATTGTCTTGTTATGTTATGCCATGCCCTATTTATTTGAAGGGTTTTTGAAATACCATATACAAATTCACTTTAAGATCCCTTTAATGTGCATGTATGCTTGATACTTGGAATATCAACTTATCTCGATGGACATTAACTCAGTGATGGCAAGGACCTCGTGGAATGTAGTTGTAATTTTCTTCAACCAATCAGGATTTTTCCAATTGAAGTCCAGAGGGTCACAGTGGTATGTCCCCCCCCCCCCCCCCCCCCCCCCAAAAAAAAAAAAAAAAAAAAACTCCCCCAAGGTGTACCTGCAGGTTATGTGACCGGGTATGTTGCAAACCCTTGTAACAAAATGTAATGGGATTGTGGCTATAATGAATGCCTCTCTCTCTGTGTGTGTGTGTGTGTGTGTGTGTGTGTGTGTGTGTGTGAAATGTAGCTAATTTTAGTGGGTTGAGGGGGACTCTCTCCCCCCTAAAGTGCACATGATATTAGTGACAATTCCTTTCCTGAAGTGGTTTTTGGGGGTCTCTCCCTATTTGACCCAAGCAAATGCGGAGGGGATCCATGAGCCACCTGATGCATTTCTGTGAATTCGGTTTCAACTTGTCAATTCATAGGGGGACAAATATTCAGTCCGGCCACACCCAAATTGACACTCTTCTACCCGCTTCTATCAGAACGTGACAGATGATTCTGGACATACAGCAAGAGCATATGTGCAATGCATTCAAATGGAGTTCCAATGGAAACCTAGAGATGATAACATAAGTGGTTTGTGGTCTTTAACTTGAATCCTGAAGATCACCATAAGTAGCCTCAGAAGTGCCACAAGAACCTCTGCAACTTCCCCATCTCATGGCACTAAAATAAGGGGCATTCTAACCCCACTTTTGCTCTGGTACTCTCGAAGCCTCCCTTGTAAGACAGACATCACCAACCTCTATGTTATCGAGGGGGGTGGGAGAAAACTATGGCTGCTCCTACCTCCGAGGCTCTCCTGTGTGACGAGTGTCTTCTCCAGTTAAGCTCAGTTGGGTAGAAAGCAGAGCTCTCCAGTAGTAAGGAAGCTTCTTCCAAAGGAGAGGAAGAAACTCAAGGAAACTACCAAGGAACTGACCTGCCTTGCTTGCCCTATGCCATCATGGATGGAAAAAGCTCCCCAAGCTGCTGTGCAGCTACCTGGCCAACACAGCATCGGCTTTCTCACCACACAGGAGCCCAGTGTTCAAAGCTGCAGCGGGAAGCTAAGCAAGCTCACGGGGTACTCACCAATGCCTTTCATTAGGTAAGCTGTAGCATTGCTTTCAATTTTCTGTACTATGAACTGGTTTGAACTGCTACTTGTTTTTATTCACATTTTAATGATCTCTCGTTTCTGTCTGGACTATCAAGAAGACCTGGTGTGAACTCCGTCTGAATGCATTTTTTCTTGCCAGATAGGAGATGGGCTAATGTCCTCTTTACAAATTACAACACATGCAGGGTGAGGACATGCCACCATATGCAATGATGTATGTATGCATGTTGCGCATATCATAGTCGGTTGCATGGGAATGTAAATTAATGTTAGGCAGGGGTTATTAATATGATAGTCTATTGAGTGCTATATTTTTGGACATGTATATACCATTGTGTAATTTCTAGCATTTGTTTATGATGAAAACAACATGTGAGGACCCACAGTAGCTAGTATCTAAAGCTACTTTAAACTTGTCAAAGTCATGTTGTTATTTCTCTCTCCAAGCAAACGCATATTTGAAGTTTAGTTGGTCTATCATGGACATGGCAATCTTAGTGTAATCCTTGATAGCTTGTGATAACAGCCAGCCATCTGAGGAAAAAATTTAACTGCTCCGAATCTGCAGGTAGCAACCATTTGAGGATGGTCTCACCTTACTCTCAACTATCCTGAAGCCTTGCTCAAAACTTGCACGTCCAAAATATTGTACTTTTGATGCTAAATGTCATAAAGTGATGATGTGGCGTGCCCAATTGTAAAGAGATGGCCGAGAGGACAAGAGAAATTGAACCATGAAGATGTAGCCTAAAGGGGGTTAGGAATTAAAAACCTTACCCCTACCAACTTAAAGAACTTTTGAGCACCGGCCCAAGGGCCTAACCCACAAATATCAAAAGCTTGACATCTGGGACTGATTTCCGTAAAATGCGCTGACCGTTGATGTTGCACGGTTGTGCAAAATCCCGTGATTCTTGCCGTTTTCAGAGCTGGTTATGCGTTGAATTTGGACTGTTTTTCAGCCATATGGACGTCGAAACCATTGTGAACAGTGCCCCACTATTAGAGGACAATTCAGGGACTGTTTAGGGCTGAAAACGGGGCAAAAATCAGTAAATACAGCGTGCTGAATTTACTGTTTTTGGGCAGAAATCGGAGGGTGTATGTCAGTAGAAGTGAGTTCCATCAAGGGAATTGGTGTTGGGCAAGTTTGGGGCTGTTATGTTGCCAAAATTTTACCATAATAGGTGGTATCTAGCTGGATATATGTAAAGAATTCTCAGGACTCTTCTACCCTCTGAAAGTATAAAGAAATACCGAAAAGGGCGCCAATTTTGGAGCCTACAGGTTGTCGGCGTCTACTCGGAGCATTCTAGCTTCCGAGCCCTGTGTGTGCGTTAAGTGTTAATTTCCGTCGCAGGTTACCTTTGCAAAGTTCTCTGTGTGTGTGTAAGTCTAAAGTGAAGTAAAGAATTTTGGGTAAAAGCCAAAGTCTACTGCCCTACGGGCCGGTTTCAAATAAAGAAATACTGAAAGGGACACTAGTGTGTTGGGCCAGTGCATCTTGGCTCGGAACTTTACCGTGTTGTATCGACTCTCGTTCTGTCTCTCTCTCTATTGAAGTTCAATGATTTTGCAGTTTTGCTCGTGTGTTGCTATTGATTTCTCGCTTGGAGTGTCCAAGCCTGTAATAGTGGTATCAAAGTTTAGAATGATCCTTCTTCTACAGAGAATCCGATTCTTTCTGCAACACAGGGTTTCTTGTGGAGAATCTGCAAGAGACGACACCCCTCTGTCCTTCGGTCTACGGGTAGATGAAGAAAGCTAAAACCCAGCGTGGAAACAAAAGAAACCAACGGAGATTTTTGCAAATTTTTGGCAGGAACCTCGACAGAGCGGAGTACAAATGTCAACTGCAGGTAGACGTGTGCGAAAAGATTGATCAAGTACTCCTGAGACCCGAAATATGTCAATCACATGAATCACAATCACGTGATTCTTCATGTCACGTGATTCTTCACATGAAGAATCACAATCACATCCCGGCCGGTGCTAGCGACGCAGTGATTGTGTCAATTCCCAAGAAGGGCGATTTGACCAACACTGATAACTACCGCGGGATCGCGTTAATCTCCGTTGCCATAAAAGTCCTCGCTACGGTCGTGATTAGGCGGATCACTAAGCTACTTGAAAAGAGGAATTTCTTCAATCCCGGCCAAGCAGGCTTCCGTACTGATGAGGAATGCATAGGGCAAGTCGCTTATCTGAAAGAGATCGTGAAACTCCGTCACAAGGATGGGAAACCAACTTATGCGGCCTACATTGATTTCAAGAAGGCATACGACACAGTACCGCACAAGGCGTTGTTCCTAAAGCTCGCTGCGGTTGGCCTGCAAGGTCGAGCACTTAGATTCTTCCAAGCGCTCTACAGGTCCATCTCTGTTAAAGTCCGACATATGGATCAATTGTCGGATTCGATTCCGGTGCAGCGGGGAGTTCGCCAAGGATGCCCGGAATCGCCCTGTCTATTCAATATATACATCAATGATATTTTAGACGCAGATGGGGAAACGTGGGGCCTGGAAGTACCTATTCTCCTCAAGAGAATAAAAGGACTCCTTTTTGTCGACGACCTGGTTCTACTTGTTGACTCTCTTTAAAGCCTACAAGTGAGCCTTGACAAGGTAAGTGAATGGGCAAAGACTTGGGGCATGACTTTTGGAATTGACAAATGCACGGTCACGGTGTTCCACGGCGACCTGCAAGATCTCTCTATGAGGATCTTTACTTTGGGTGGTGAGATGGTTGAAGTAGGTGAAACGTACAGATACCTTGGCATCGACGTTGACTCGACCTTTTCCATTGAACGTATCGTTAAAGAGCGAGCGGACAAGGGGAGGAAAAGTCTCTTCGCATGTTAACACCTACCGGCGAACCGAGCCATCCCTATGTCTCGACTAACTGTTTTTAAGGCGTGCGTATATCCAGTGATTTGTTATGGCGCGAAAATTATGGAGGCCCACGATCAGCGTGTCCTTCACTCTTTTCATCGCCTCGTCGCCACCAGGATGCGAATGTTACTCGGAAACGGAGCAAGGTCAACCTCTGTAGGGACGGCAACTCTCCATCACGAGTTTAACATACCACCCGTACCTGCCTTTTGTGGGGGACAACGAGCACGGGCTTTTGACAAGTACCGCTCGGTTTCATCTACTTGGATAGGCTCCTTGGTAAACAAGAAGCCTAAGAACCAACCGTTCAAGAAGTGGACTTGGACGACAAGAATCGAGAATTGGATGAATAAATATATCCTAGCGACTGACTTCAGCTCAGTACGTTACCACGCATGGGACAAGTGGGACGAGAGGCGCTGGAGCCCTATAAGAAGGCCGGCTATGAACAAACACGTGGATACTTGCTGCAGCTCAATAGGAGCACTATAGTCAATAGAAAGGAGGAGAGAATGCTGGCTCTCGCGAGAGTAGGTGGGCTCAAAATGGTTGATAGTTATATGCGTGGACACAGCATTTGCACGGTGTGCTCCCAGTTAGAGGGTCGTTCTCTTTCGCATTTGCTGATGAGGTGTCCGGCGGCAGATGCTTCTAGGGGGCGTTGGCTAGACCGATTCAACTGCACCTTCAACGCACTCGACCCTTCGTTGGACCCTGAAGAAAGGACGGTTATCCTCCTTGGTGGGGAGGCTCGCGGGAAGGGGTTGCCCTTTTGGGTACGCCGTGATCCGCACTCGAGGGACGGAACTGCAGGGCACGTGCCTGTGGCGAAGTCCCTCGGTGAAGTTGTACCCCGGTTTTTAGGTGCTCTGCATAGGCGGATGGGGAGATAATGCTCCCCTTCCTATGCCGTTATTTGAATCCGATCCCTTCCGGGGGAAATGACGTAATTCTCCTAAAGCGAAGCCAAATGAGCTACGAGAGCACCCAACTGCCATTCCCCCCACGGGGGGGTCAACTTCACCTAAAAATGCATAATGGGAGACATTACCAGCCTCAGCGGACGCCACCTGTGAGTCGACGCCCTTCCAAGCGGGTATGGCATTTCTTAGGGGAAAACCGTCGGGTTTCAAGGGCAGTATAGTGAGGTGAGCGATAAGTTACCTGGAGGAGGCAACTTCAAAGGGAAGACCGAAGCAAGTCCCGCAGTACCTGGGCCTCTAAATAGAGGTACTTGGTCGCTGTCACGCCCACCGAAATGGGTCTCTCAAGGGAACAGTCATCGCCCTAAGAGTGTAGATAACTCTGGCCTCCCGAGTCCATAGGAAACTAGTGACAAAAGCGTCTGCCTTCGGTTTCTCGGGGCATAGACCTGGTCGTTCTTCTTGTCCACTTTTACGGTGGATAAGGAGAGCGGCCGGGCTTGCCCTGCCCGACTCCTAAAACAAAACAAAAAAATCACGTGATTGACGAGATTGACTTGAGATTGTGAGAGGCCGTCGATTCTCCTCTCAAGACGGTAAGGAAGCTGAAAGAAAAGCCGAGTGTAGAAAAGCAAAAACTCTACTAGTAGAAAGAATTTGAAGAAGCTCTTGAAAAGGAGTAGTAGTTAATAAAAGGCTTAAAGCACTCTCAAAAGAAGAAGAAATCAGTGGTTTTTCTTGGTTATTTGGATTGGAAGTTGACTTTCGAGGTGGTAAGCAGATCCAAGAAGCGTGTTCGTTTCGAGCATGACCCAGAGTGTTCTTCGTCTTCAAAGAGTTCTGATAGTTCGTCATCCTCTAGTTCCAGAGAGGATGAGAAAAGACGAAAGAAGCGAAGAAAAAGCAAGGAAAGTAGATCTTTGAAAAAGACTAGAAGGCAAAGGGAGCCATCTAGCACTTCAAAGGAGGAGACCTTATCCTCTCTTGATAGTTCAAAAAGTGAACAAAAGAACAAGAAACTCAAGGAGTTCAAGTAGTCATGTTTGACACGTATTCATGCTACTACTTGAACGCTCATTGAGGTTTGAGTTCATATAGCAGTTTGACCTCCATTTCTTAGGAGGCCCTTTCTCGGAACGCTCCAAGACGTGAAGGGCGGTATCTTACTTGGAATGAAATGCACAGACTTGGTGGTCTACTTTGTTGTTACGTAGAGAAGAACCTAAGAAGTGGGTAAAATTCAAGAGAATTTTCACTTCTTGAGATTTTAGGGATATTGACAAGCTAACGATATTTTCAAGAATGACTTTATGAACATATATGCACTAAATTGGAAATTACCTTCGTTGAAATGAAGACAGGTGCTCTTTCATGTGTCTTACATGTAGAGAAAGATGAAATGTTCTGCAACATATTGTTTGATGAATGATTTCAACTTAGTGCATCTAGACATGTGTTAGTGATTAACGAGATCTGGATGTGATGGCTAAGTGGATGAGAACTGAATGAGATTTGAATGAGATTCTAGTGCATGAAGAAATCTATCTGGATGAGATGATTGGATATCGTTGTGAGTGCATCAAGAGTTCTGTAAGGATGATGTGGTTGCACATTGATCTAGGTGCATCAAGAGTTCTGGACAGGATGAGATGGCTATATTGAATGATCGAAACATGGTGTTTAGTGTGAACTAAGTGTGTGATTTGTGAACTCCATGCTATGTGGATGTGCTGTCTTGTGGAGATTGTCATGGGCATGGCTTGCTTGAGGAAATGTGAAAACAAAGGATATGAATCTAATAGTAACAAAATTTAGTAGATGAAGACATCCGTGAAAAGATTAGCATGGTCTGGATGCGACTGCTAAATGGTTACAATGATCATGATTTTGTATCTGAGACCCTCTACAAAAATGTGATCAGCGAGTGCTTTTTTTGTTGAAGGGTTGGATTAGTGGAGTCTAGTACAGAGTACATAGAGTTTAGTGTCGAGGCCGATTACAATTCTTTCAAGAGGAAGGAATGCCTCAAAGTGATGATGTGGCGTGCCCAACTGGAAAGAGATGGCCGAGAGGACAAGAGAAGCTGTTAGGTGCAACGGAATTGAAATGGTGAAGATCTAGTTATACACTTCCACAACTCCTTTTTCCTTCCTTGCGTTATTGATTCCTTTTATCTTGATTGATGGTTCCCTTTATTTTATATTGAAGAGAGGGAATGAGAGAGTGCGATATAGATGTGTAGAGGGGGAGAGAAAGAGAGAGGAGGAGAATGACACCCGATGGGGGTCCCAACCAACCCTCTCAAGGGCCCCCCACACCGTTGCCGATGTGGTATTTGCTTTTGAGTGTGTAAATGGAATGTACATACATGCACTACCTCAAGTGCAGACTCTATCGACTCGAATGATGACTGTTGCCGCAGTAACTCCTCAAGATGAGGCACCTCCGGGGCTGATTTGATACACCTTTAGATCCTTCTCGATGTGGGATTGTAGATGGCCACCAAGGGGAAGATCTGGGGCAGAATTACACTCCCGATGTGAGAGGAATGAAGGGCTGAAGGCTGGCTGCAAAAGCGCAAAAATTCAACGAAAAACTCAATAGATCTCTCGCGTAAAGTAGGGCTGAAAACGCAGATCTAGATGACGGCGATGATGCACAGCAATGGAGGACTCAATGCCGGCGAGGGAATGGCCGAGGGGAGGTTCGATGGGTTGCCGAAGTACCGGACCACAACGAGGAGGCCAGAGTCTCGGACAAGGAAGGGCTGAAAACAAAAAATGCTAGGGCTGGTCTGCAAGGTTAGGGCAGCGCTAGGCTGAAATCTGCAAAACGTTGAGGCTGATGGCACCTTCAAAAACTTTAGGCAAAACGCTAGGCTGATTCTGCTATTGGCTAGCACTACCTCCATGTGTAGAAAACGTGCTCTCTTGGTCCCTTTATAGTTCAGGAATTTATCTTATGAACTTAATTAGGCTTAGGTAGGGCAATCCGTCCACCACACCCAACAAATAAAGATTTATCAATAAGTTTGGGTAGGGGGTTTAGTTTTGGGTGAAATTGTCGCTCATCTACCCACCTCGGAATTCGATCGACACGGGAAATGGCTCGTTGGATTCCTCTAACCTAGAACTACATGCTCCTTATGCCAAATGCCCACCATAGTGTAGTAACATCTGCCAAAACGCGTATACAAACCATCTATGCAAGAGGGTTCCAAAACTGGAAAACCTAATCTAATGGACTTGTCCGAACATGCAGGTCTTGCAAACAGGCTCATGCAATTGCCAATACTAATCCTCCTAGCATTCTAGACACTCCCTTCTAGGAAGAAGATGAATAATGGCTATGGAAGTCGACAAAGCATGTCCACGTGGCACAGAGCCATCCTTGAACTTTAGGAAGTATTGCCTTGCTTGCTTCTTAGTTCCGTGCT
The DNA here is from genome assembly GCF_014529385.1 of Adiantum capillus-veneris. Lineage (NCBI taxonomy): Eukaryota > Viridiplantae > Streptophyta > Polypodiopsida > Polypodiales > Pteridaceae > Adiantum > Adiantum capillus-veneris. The sequence goes on from NC_140955.1 coordinate 37,117,674, forward strand.
TGAACCGATCGAAAAGGATCTGTTCCGGCTCCATAACTATGGCTTCATCAATTGTCTCCGGTTGCTCCTCTTCTCTCTTCTGGAACGCTCCGTGGGGGTTCACCGTGAAACAGTTCAAGCCAAGAAACATGGAAAACATTATGCATTGTCCTAGAAGATGGAAAACGTATTTGCTTGGAAACATCATTTACCTTTTGACGATTGGAAACGGACCATACATACGAAATGAGAGTTTAGGACACTTCTTACCAACTTGCTTGAGATGTTGCTTCATGATCCTTGATAACGCTTAGTCACCCTCCTTGAATGAGGCATCTTGTCGATGCTTAGTAGCATGCTTAGAATAGGACTCTTGAGCCTTGCTAAGCTGAAGCTTAACACTCTCAAGTACCTCCGTATAGGTTTGACTAACACAATTAGCATCATTAAATTTGGAAATGGACCTAGTCAACAAAGATTAAAAAGGTCAACCAGATGCCGCCTCATAAGAGCTAGGTCGCGCCCAGGGGGAGTGGGAGGAGTAGGGTGAGGATGTTTGCCATTTTAAGAAAATCCAAAAAGAAATGCACGAAACCCGAAAGGTGCCAATAACCCTACTACCACTTTGAAGAAGGGGGGGGCTAAGCGAAGGTTATGGGAAATCAACTTCCTTCTTCATCGTAGGGTAGGAGGAGCCAATGAGAGCAAGGCAGGTGCGGTCGCCTTTTCTGCGTTTCTCTTCTCTGCGTTGAAACTAAAGTGGGTGCGACCTTGCGCATCCCCCTCCCCCCACTCTCCCCACTGGCACGGGCACAACCCGGCTCTAAGGAGTACGACCAATTGCACTAGACAACGAATCATTGAGGACAACCTAAACTAATGGCAAATATTGCTTCCACTTAGATTGTTGATCATGAACATACGATTTGAGAACATCAAATGCCAATTGGTTGTAAATTTCAATGTGCCCATCAGATTATGGATGAAATGTAAATGAAAAGTGCAACTTAGTGCCAAAATTTCAATGTGATGCATGTGGCCACAGTCTTGGTGCAATTCTAATGTAGAATGGCCAAGTAGTCGCATATGAGAGCAAAAGTCTTTTGAAGACTGAAAAGAACTTGCAAGTTTATGAGAAAGAACTGTTGGTAAAAATTCACGCTCTCACTAGTTGGAAACACTATTTGCCAGGGGCTGATTTTGTTGTCCAAACAAATCATGAAACCTTATGATACTTTCTTACACAAGCAATGTTGTCTGAGAAACACATGTGATGGGCAAACATCTTGTCAATGTTCCATTTTCAGATTGTGCATGTGGAAGGAAAAAAGAATGTGGTGGCTGATGCATTGTCACAAAAACCCCAAATTTTGTCAGTATTAATTCCGTACCATTGTGAACTAGACGAAATGAAGACACATTATGTTGAAGATTCAGATTTTGCAAGGATTTATGATCACCTTGTTGATGGGCAACATCATGAACACTATATGCTTAAGAATGACATTCTCATTATGCATGGAAAGTTATGCGTTACTAGATAATTGCGGCCAAAAGTTTTGATGGAAAGTCATGCTCCACCATATGTTGGGCATGGTGGAATTGATGCGACAGAGAAAGGGTTTGAGCATTCTTCTATTGGTGAGCTTTACGTCAAAATGTTGACACATTTGTAAGATCATGCTTATTATGCTAAAAAGTCAAATTTGATAGGCAAAAGAAACCGGGATTGTTGTAGCCATTGCCGATCCTTGATAGGCCATGGGAAAGCATAGCGATGGACTTTATCTTTGATCTTCCAAGAACACAAATAGGCAATGATGGTAGGTTTAGTAAGTAGACCCATTTCATTCCTGTTAGGAAGAAGATAAAGCCATAACACATCGTCAAGATATTTACGAGCAATATCTTTAAAATCATGGGATGGCTCAGTCAATTGTCAGTGGATCCACGTATGACGAGTCTTTTTTGGAAGGCATTGTTTGAGAACATGGGCACTACGCTAAAGTTCTCATCTTCGTTTCATCCACAAACTGATGGACATTTAGAAGAGGCAAATATTGTCCTAGATCTGCTCAAATGTTATGTGTCAGAGCATAAGGCAACTTGCGAACACCATCTCCCATTGGTTGAATATGCTTACAAATAACACGGTGCATACATCAACAGGCAAGGTACCATTTGAGATGGTGGAAGGAGGGAAGAAAGTCCCACCCATTTTGCAAACTAAGGACAAGATATTTGAGGCAGACAAAATATGTGCAAGTTATGGATGAAACATACAGTAAGATAAAGATTGCTCTAAAGAGTTCATAACATAAGCAACCGATCATTTGTGCACAACAAAAGAACTTTGCAATGTGCCAGGAGGCTCCTAGAATCTTGCACGGTAAGTATCTCGTAATCTCGTGCCATCTCCCTCTATGGATTTCTCCTGCTCTATCCCTCTAAAATGCCTTCGCGTAAATGCTTTGCTTTGGGTGTTTATATCGTAGGTCCATCATGCCTTTGCAAAGTAAACCCTGTCTGGAACGAACACACCAATGTATTGCAGTAGCAAACATACCGGGGTAAGCAAGTTCAGGAACATGCTCTTGGACGTGCAAGTACTGTGGAAAGCAAAAGATCAGCACAACATTGTAACTCGAGCGTTAAAGCACCTTGCCGGCATCGATACTACTGGCCATTGCGGAGGATGCAAAGATATTCCAAAGGCAATCAAGGATGCATTGACACTCGAGCACTTCCCGCAAGAGCTGTCCCCTCATCCAAGAAAAACAAAGCACATGTGGCATCAGCGGACACATTACACGATGCCTTGTTTGGAGATCTTGGAGATTCACCTACAGATATAGGAGTTGGGGCAGGTGGGTGGCACGCTACTAAGCCACCTCCCACCAGCACTAGGAGGAAAAGTACTCGTCTTTCTGATGATGCAAATGAAGATACGGAGTTCGGAGATCAAGGGGCAAACGTGCCTAGGCAGATAACTTTGCTTGCACGTGTCCATGCACAGTCCTAGGTGGAGGAGCGGCAAAAGGTATCAGGTGCAGCGGAAGTGCTAAGGACTTAGCTTGCATGAGTACTCCGCACAAAATAGTACTCCGCACAAACACAAGGTTACTCTACTTCACTTGAAAGAGAAACTGAACGAATCATAAGGAGAGCTTTGTTGCCAGAGCAAGTACTTGCTTACACAAATGCTGGTACAATGGCTAAATGTTGAATACTGAGTATTGCATCTCATGTTGAATTGATGCAGAACGCCATGGTAGATTCGATGCTGAGCTGAAAACGCTGGTGCTGAAATGCTGAGGCTGAATCTGAAAACGTTGATCTGATCTGGAGTTGAATTTGAAAACGCTGGAAAATGCTGATCTAATCTGATCTGAGACTGAATCTGAAAATGCTAATCTTACCTGATCTGAGGTTGAATTTGAAAACGCTGATATAATCTGATCCGAGGCTGAATCTGAAAACGCTGATATGATCTGAGGCTGAATCTGAAAACACTGATCTGATTTGATCCGAGGCTGAATCTGAAATGCTGGTCTGATCTAAAAATGCTGACTATTGCTGGTGCTGAAAACGCTGAATGTTGGTGCTGAAAACGTTGAATACTGGTGCTGAGGAATTGCGGTTACTTGGTACTTGTACAATGGGTATTGACTTATGCTTGAGAAGTGACCCCTAGGGTCACTTATATATGAACTTAAAGTTTGGTCGGGCAATCTAACTTAAAAATCCCACGATTTCTAAAATAAATGTCTATTATTAAGTGACTTAAAGTGACTGTTCATATGCCTATATGTTGAACTGACTGTATTGTGCAAGAGAGGGTATGCAAGTATGACTATGGCTTGCTTGGACATGCACGTCTTGCTAGAGGCTCACAAAGTGCCAGGCTAGATCCTAAGCTAAACTAAGATTGACGCTAGACTGTAGCAATAGCTTGTCCACGTGGCACATTTGCAGTGCGCATGTGACAAAAGGTTGCAAAAAGAGAGATTGCCTGCACTCTCATTGAGTGCAACCTCATTCAATCTTTTGAGGATGGAGCAATGGAAGCGAATGGTCAGAGCTGTTGCATAGGTTGGTGCCATAGACTCTTGGACAGGTTTGGACTACCAGAAATTGTGCGCCTCCATGTTAGATGAGCAAAGGTTCATTAATGAGCAGAGGTTCATTATTGACAGAGCTTTGATCTTAGTTAAAGCTGTGTGGCAGCAGTTTGGCTGTACTATCATCTCTGATGGGTGGAGTGGAGCGATATTCGCAGGCGCCATATCAGTATCCTTGTGTCTTCGTGCTTGGGTACATACTTTCTATGAGCCTTGGGTGTAGGCAAGGCATGCAAACATATTTCCACGGAGTTCATATTTGGTCATATTCGGCAGGCCAGCCTTGAAGTTGGGGTGGATAATGTGGTGTAGGTAGCTGTGACGGGTTTTAGGGTTAGGGTTTTTGGGTCAAGGTCATGGATGCATCATATCAATGCATTCATCAAGTCACTGAAGAACAAAGCTACAGGCCGAGGGGCCTAAACCCTAGAAGAAGCAGAAGCAACAGAAGAAGCGGAAGGAATAGAAGGATCGTACGCTGGCCTACTGACGTGGCAGAGCCGTACAAAATCTCGCATTTTACGCTGACATGTTGACGTTGCAATTGTATGGACAACCCGGAAATTGCACTAACATGCTGACGTAGCAGCTTGCATGGATTTTTGCGATTTTTGCGCTATTGACTTGGCAGTTGTACTGATTTCCCGTAAATCACGCTGGTAGCTTTTGGGCATTGCTTTTGGACCAGATGCTTTTGAGTTTGAAGGCAAACTGCTTTTGGGCCTAGGGCCTTTAAATATGAGGCCATGGGCTCATTCTCTAGCATGCTTCCTAGAAAAGGTGCAGAGTCTGGAGTACTGGCTTGTACTGTGTTGATGCAATATAAAGAAATACCGAAAGGGGCGCCAAGGTTTGGGGCCAATACTCTCTGGGGTGGAATTCCACCACTCCGTGTCGCGTGTTGTCTCTCTCCCTCTCTCTCTCTCTTTTAGTTTCAGTTGCTATTGAAGCGCTAAAAGTCTGTTCAATCTGTTCTTTTCTATTGGCACGTGGTGCCCGTCTTGTGACAGTGGTATATGAGCATTAGGCATGTGCTTTTCTGAAAGCATACCGGTCCTTCCAAAGAGCAGATAGAGCAAGATCGCACTTCCAAAGCCCATTGGAGATTTTATCTTCGTGCTCCGACCCCGGACTTATTAGCCACTCCCATCTTTGCTTCATCGCGCATCGGACGCGCTCCTGTCTTCACCGCTCATGTCTTACGGGGCATAAGCCATAAAGATCACTTGCAAGAGAAGGATCCAAATTTGTTTCGAGTCAGTGTTTTTCTTAGAAGCAGTGCCATGCAGATGTTGATGTCTATAGCTACCAAGCCGCACACTCCAAGGATTCGGCAAGCTTTCAAGAAAATTTTTGCCCGAAGTTATATGGTTTTTGACATCTTCCTTCAAAGTGCAACTTTTGGCAGAGTTGGGTATCTTGAAATGCTTGCCACGGAAACCCTAGCAGAATACGACTTAAGTTTTTGGACATCTCTCACCAGGTGTCTCTTCTCAAGGTGAGAGGTCCAATCTGATTGCTATGTTTGGGACTACTATCACCGCCACAGGGACACTGTCTGTCCAAGAGCATCTGGATGTAGAGTCTGAGAGCAGGGGTCCCTCTGGAGTTGTACTTTGCTCAAAGATTAATATAAAAGAAATACCGAAAGGGGTGCTAGTCTTTGGGGCCAGTCTCTTTGGGCACGGAACTACTTCGGGTTGTGTTGACCAAACTGAACTGTGATTTTAAAGTTGTGAAGTATTTTAAGTGATTCTCTCTCGTGTTGCGACAGATTCTAGACTTGGGGTGCCCAAGTTTGTTACAAATGCCCTTATCCTCTTTGATTCAGGTTCCATGCAAAATTTTCTCTCCCCAAAATTAGCTACAAGATTATCTATTGAGGAATATGATAAGGGGATGTAGATTGAAGCACAAATGGCTAACGGGACTTATACAGCATTGACACCATTGATTGGATCACTTCAACTTCAAGTTCGGACATTTGCCAATCTAATTGACTTCTACATTATGGATTTGGGAGGATGTGATGTTCTATTGGGTATGCCTTTGTTCTACAAGTATCATGCCCGATTTGACGTAAGCGAATGAACGATCCAATTGACGCATAAGAACAAAGAGTTATTGTTGAGGAGCGACGACAAGCTAGGAATCAAGATTTGAATGAAAGAACCCTGTTTGAAATTTGTATGAATAATGATTATGATTATGATTGAGATTTAGATCCAATGACCTTTTATACGCATTGGCTTAGATACTGTCCATAAGATAGATTTTCAGACGCACCTGAGGTGTTTGTAGCTAGCTTCTCTCTTTCATGTGCACAACCATCATGATACAAGATGCATGATTGAATAATCAACTGTGAAATTTTAATGTTGCATGAATGTTAGCAATGGGCACATTTTATTGTATCTTGCAATCGAGGACAATTGCTTTGATTTTAGAAGGCAGTATGTGACGGGTTTTAGGGTTAGGGTTTTTGCGTCGAGGTCATAGACGCGTCATATCAATGCACTCGTTTGGCCTGCCCAAGACTCGCTTCCTCTAGAAAGGTGGTCCATGCCAATCTCTTGGTTAAAACCAGAATCCTGTGTGCCATAAACAGTTCTCTCTATGTGGAATTTGCATCTGAAGTCATCTATGTGATGGTAGGAACATCTCTGTGACCTTTGAGGGTCTTGAACTAACTTGATTGAGTTTTGCAAGAACCGGCTGAGAGGCCTAAAGACTACTAGAGAAGAAGTAACAGAAGAAGTACCGACTTGTAAAGTTCAGCCGAGGGGCCTAAAATAATAGAAGGCGCGCACACACACACACAAACACACATAAAAGACTGCGTAAAGGGCTGATGACGTGGCATTGTTGTATGGATTTCCGCGTTTTTTGATGGCTATTATGGATAGCTTAGTCTTTGGGCTAGTGTATCTTGGCTTGGAACTCCCCCGTGCCGTGTCCACTACTCTCTCGCCCGGAGGTAGCCTATCCGGGAGAGTTTCCAAGAAACAGTCCTTATACCTTTCAATAAATTGAAAACTGTTGATTTCCAAACTAGAGAGTGAACCCTCCTTGGTTTTATCCTTTTCCGTGGGAAAATCAAGTAAGTAGAAATGCACTTCTGGAGATATGGCTTACAATAGGGAATAGCCACTCCCCAACATCATCAAAATTTTTAATGCTCTTGCCCTCATGTTCAAAAGTGAGGGTCTTTTCCACATAATCTGGGACCGGTTGCATGTGAAAGTGCCATGCTGTAACCAAGTTGATATCGCATTTGTTGATGGGTGTGGAACGTGGAAGGTAAGCTGACGAGCCGGTATCTAGTCAAGTTTAGGAACTACCCAACTTTAGATGTGAAATAGATGGAGGAAGAGGACCTAGCAGATACTGCTCAAATTTTAGAGCTTTACCTTGAAGCTTTTGGTTTAGCACCGACTATTCCCAGAGTCACCGATGATCAACAGGTTGAATTTGGTGCGGTGCGGATTGCACAAGAGGAGAGTTACTCCGCTCCTTTGTCACAGATCGCCCAAATGGAATGAAGTCACTTGTTTCCTTAACGAGTGGACAGTATTTTGCTGTATGACTTTATGAAAAGAAGTACTTTGAAATGGGAATTCGTAAAATGAATCTGTTATATGTGCTCTTATGTGTGTAGTGTTTGGGTGCATGTTTGAAAGACGAAATGAGTGCAACATTCCGGTCTTGTTCACTTGAGGGTTGATATGGATATGATAGTAACAAGATTATTAAGAAAGACATCCGCTAGAGATCAATGTGGTGTGGATGTGATTGCTAAATACGTTGCAGTGATCACGATTCTCCTCTAAAATCTTGATGGGGATAGTGATGTGCATGTTCAATGAGTGTCGTCTTCGTGCAAGTACTGGATATGTATCGTCTAGTGCTTCAGTCCTTAGAGTTAGTCTATTGAACTAGTTTTTGTTTTATGTCTGTTTTTACAGGTGTAATTGAGGGCAATTACAATCCTTTCAAGAGGGGAATATGTGCCGCTCTCCCTCGTACAACTCTTAAGAGAAAACTTCAAAATTTGGACTACACGCATGTCCTACAATTAAAACCTCTTTAGCACCAAAAGTTGATTTTTGCCCTAAAAGTATCAAGTTAACTTCTTAAAGCTCGGATAAAATGGCATCATAGACAGCAATATGTTGGGCAAAAAATCGTCGGCACTCCCTCTGATCTTTTATCTCATCTTTGAACCCTTCTTTACATCGTTTGATTGGCAGATCATCAATGAAAGGCATAGTAACATGAGTAACAAAATCCCTCGATACCTTATTCATGCCATTCATCATATGAGCTACAGAGTTAGTAGCACCCTGTGGTAGAGTGCACATCCTTGTCAAACCGAGAGGTGTATGCATTGTAGCAAGATCCCTGCTCTCCAAAGCAAGCTAAAATTCGTCGTATCCTGAGTAAAGATCACCCATAGAATATATAGCCCTTCCCGCAAAGGCTTCAACAAAATCATCCACAATTGGACCTATACCTACATTGCGGATTGTTACCTTGTTGACCGGTTGTATGTCCTGAATGAACCTTAGGGTACCATTTTTCTTCGGAACAATAAACGATCGATTGGAATATGGCGCACAAGATGGTTCCAAACTACCCATCCGTATCTTCTCGCTGAGCAAGTTAATAAGCTTCGATAAGTGAGCTTTAGGAGTTGAAATAGGAGGCAAACTCCATAGCATGTGAGGAACAATGAGTATAATCATAGGTGAGACAATACTTGGATCTACACATCCAATCTCACTTGGCTCAAATGCAAAGGCTTTACCATGATTTTCAAGCATACCTTGAGTGCATTTTATCTCCTCTTCATTAAGAAAACTGCTGCTTGTATATCTCTAATTCAAGCTCTAAGCTCAGGCATTGCAATCAAGTGAAACCCCTCTAATGCATTTTGATCGTCAATTCCATTATCTTCCATAGATTGCTCATATATACTGCAAAATTTGGAGATACCTCGGCCTTCAAACTGCTGCAATATGTCCGTGACCATCTGTCAAGCTCTATGAATCCACTCATGCAGATTGTGTTGTTGTTGGGTAGCTTATTATTGTTGCATATCAGCAGCTCATTATTTGTTGCATCGCAACCTCTTGCGGTGTAGTCATCTTCCTCAACAGAATCTCCCACCCCGGCTTGTGCAGCGTCCGATTCACCAAGATGTGGGGTTTTAAGGGTTCGCAAAGTGAGCCAGGTCAACGCCGGGCTGCTTGTTGTGGGAAAATTGTGAGAGAAAGATGTACAATACTGCGCACTTGTCTTAACAGGCACTTTGAAAGCTTATCAATGACAGCTTGAAAGATTTGAGTTGATAACATATAACCAGCTTAAGATTTAATCTCATTACTGTTTTGAGTATGAGGGAGAATGATAAAACTATGCTTCTTGAGCATGAGGGAGAATGATAAATTTATGCTCCTTGAGCATGAGGAATTTACTCTTTGAGCACGAAGAAGATTGAGAGAGCATGATGGATAACGAGGGAGAGATTAATCAGTTATATGATCTTAATGAAGATCAAGCTAATGAGCTTGGGCTTGAGAGCGTGTGAGAAGTGATCGAAAATTCCCCAGCTGTGAAAAATGAGGGTGAGAGAGAGCTTTGAGGGCTATGGAAGCTTGATTGAGAGCGAGCTAGAGCTTGAGGGAGACAAGAGATTAATTAAGCTGAATGGATATCAGAAAGTGGTCAATTAGCTATAGGGGCTTGATAGAGATCGAGAAGAGCTTTTGGTTATGAAACTCGATGGAGATTGAGTTATGGGCTTAAGGGAGAGGGGAAAGAGTAATTAACTATAGGATTAATGGAGATTGAGCTTAAAGAGAGAGAGAGAGAGAGAGAGAGAGAGAGAGAGAGAGAGAGAGAGAGAGAGAGAGAGAGAGAGAGAGAGTAATTCGCTATAGCTTAATGAAGATTGAGCTATGGTGCTTAGGCTTGAGGAGGTTCGGCCATGGGAGCTTGATAATTAAGAACTATGAAGCTTAATTGGGAGCGAGAGATCTTAATCGGCTATGGAAGCTTTATAATTAAAAGCTATGGAGCTTGAAGTAGAGCGTGAGAGGAGCTATGAACCCCGGCCATGAAAAATGAGGATGAGAGAGAGCTATATCCTTGAGAGGGAGAGCTTTCCGCAATTCGAGTAGAAGTTGTGCGTGTGACAACTTCCCCTTTGCATGACTATTGTTAATCTTGTCGTTAGCGATTTTGCTTGCATGGGAGCCACCTCTTGGTGACATGGCAGCCCAAACTTGGACCTGCACCGTTTTCAGTGCCAGTGGTGCCAAGTAGGGGTGCCCTGTTCAGCTGGTCCTTTTTCGCTTCATGCTTGTCATCATCCGAGCATCGTAGCGTTCGCTGCGAGCTCCTCTTCTTCCCCTTGGGCTTCTGCTTCGCTGCCAACGCCATCGCCTTGGCTTTTTACTCCTTTAAGTTCACATTGAATTCCTTTCCTTTAAACCCTATGGGCGGACAACTTGCGTACTCTTGTGGGTGGCCAACTTGTGCACTCTCCTTGTGGGTGGCCAACCCCCCATCCCTATACACCCCATTATATATTGTCCAAAGCATTGCCTAACAAAACATGTTTTGCCAACAGCCTTTCCTTCGGCCAGCAATATCCTTGTTAATTCTCTTGCCCATGTCATCGGCTTTAATAAGGCCACTTCTCTCCAAGGTGCAAGCATAGGTGATTGCATTGGAGAAAAGCCTTCCATTCGCATCCGATTGAAATAGTTCAGAGCTTCCCAAACACAGCTATGTGAGGCATACACTGCATTTAATGCGTTCAAGGTGAACAAGAACCTTTTGTGTCTTTGTAAGAGCACCACATTTGACTTATACATCAACCAAATTGCTAACCACATCTGTTGTGGTCAATGTACTCCAAGTGGCTTCATTTCAAACTATAAGCTCCTTGAGCTCTTTAAGCAACCCCTTGGTCCCCATTGGGAGCAACCCTAGCGTTTCCCTTCAGCATCCATCAATGTTTCCATCATCGACACCTTCAGCATCAATTGATCAGCCCTAGCGTTTTTGCATCATATCTGCCAACGTTTTTGCATCAGATCAGCCAGCGTTTTTGCACCAGATCAACCACCATTTTTGCACTAGATCAGCCGTAGCGTTTCTGCATCAACATCATTATCTAGTGTTTTTGCAGATCATCAGCATGGAGCACATTGTATCAGCATTTGTACAAGTAATAAAGGCAAGTACTCACTTTGGCAACGGAGCAAGGGGGCCCTTGAGGGTGGTTGGGACCCAACATGCGGTGTTCTCTCTCTTTCTCTCTCTCTCTCTCTCTCTCCATTGTGTTTAGTTTAGTTGTCTCAAGTAAACTAAAGTAACCTTGTGTGTGTGCTAAGTACTAAATCCAAGTGAAATACTTAAACCCTTCCGTTGCGCCTTTCATTGGAATCAGAGCCTTGAACGTGCTTTGGGTTTGTGAACTCAAGGGAAGCATCAAGAACCCAAGAAGAACCAAGAACCCAATGAACCTCTCTCAGTTTTTTCCCTCAAAGAAGCTTTGTGTCCTTGCCCCGACCTACTAGCCATGCCCACCCTTAGTCCATCGCGCATCGGGCGCACTCCCATCTTCACCTCTATGTCTTTGAACAAAGATCGACATCGGCTACATGAAAATCAAGATTTGCTTGCCTTGAATGTGGATATTGAAGGTGTTGGAGAAAGGATCTCTAATCCTCGTCTGCATTTGCATTCGCATTTAGCATGCATCCACTTCCGTTGACATGGAACCATTGTTGTCCATGGTGTTTGGCTCGTGCTTCTATTTGTAGAGGGCAATGAAGCAGATTGCGCTTTGATACCATTGTAATCATGTCCGGCGAGGGATCGGACGAAAATACAGAGATAACTGCAATCTACACACTTGGCAACACTTTAGCACTTCAAAACAACTTAAATCACTATAAAAGAGAGGAAAAGAGAGATGTGGGACACGGAGTGGCGGAGTTCCACCCTAGACGGCACTTTCCGGTATTTCTTTATTATCACTTCAACAAGGTACAACTCTATGTGGCTCTCTACTTCTCCACCATGTAGAATGCCAAAGTGAGAACCCACCATATATATTTAAATGCCCTTGGCCAAAATCAAAAGCTATTACATGAAAAGCATGGAGTCTAAAGGCTGCAAGATTAAAATCACGTGCCCCTTGGGTTGTTTGTACAACGTTGCCATGTGGCATTTTTGCAAATCGCGGGTTGTCTGTACAATTGCCACGTCATCATCTCTTCTACGCAATTTTATGTGTGTGTGTGTGCGCAACTTGTGATTACCCGTGTAATCACTTCCAACGAGGGATCGGACGGAAACACAGAGATAATCGCAATCTACACACTTGGCAACACTTTAGTACTTCAAAACAACTTGAATCACTGTAAAAGAGAGGGAGAGAGAGAGAGAATCCATGTGAGACACGGAGTGGCTGAGTTCCACCCCCAGATGGCATTGGCCCCAATGACTGGCGCCCCTTTTGGTATTTTTTATTATTACTTCAACAAGGTACAACTTTGTTTGGCTCTCCTCTGCTTCTCCACACGGTAGATTTCACAAAGTGATGACGTTGCATGACCTTAAGGACAAACACCGGACAAAGAGGAGTCAGAGCCCTATTGAAAGATGTAGAAGAAGTTGTACCAGCTTGCAGAACCGATCCGAGAAGCAAATAATGGAAGGACATTCAAATTTATAAGTTGTGCCAATTTATAGGGTCCTGTCCAATGGGGCCCAAGGGACTAAAGGCTAATTAAAGGGCTGATGATGTGGTAGCTGTATGGACCCGCAAATTGTGCTGCTTACGTGGCTGACCGTACGGACCTCCGTGAATTGCGCTGCTGATGTGGCACCTGCACGGATTTTCGTGATTTGAGATGGCAGCCCTAGTGCCAGCTTTTGGGACCCATATAGACTTGAAGCTTTTCATGTATACTGCTTTTGGAAGGCCCATGGCCTATAAATAAAGTGCCAGGGCCTCAATTTCAAGCAGATATGCTTGGGAGCACTGTCGAGGACGAGGACGCTTGAACATTGTACTTTGAAAAGCATCAGTAATAAAGAAATACTGAAAGGGGCATCAGTCTTTGAGGCCAATCTCTCTGGGCGCGGAACTACGTCGTGCCGTGTCGTCTCTCTCTCAATTTTGTTCAGTTCTTTCAGTTTGCTCTCGTGTGTTGTACTGAACATTTTCTCTCAAGTTATTGATTTAAAAGGATCGGTTCCTACACCAAAGGATGTAGCAAAGGGGAGTCTTGCACCCTTTTTCACTGCAAATGATGTAGCAAGGAGAGTCTTACACCATTTTTTACTCAAAATCATATAGAAGGAGAATTTTACACCATTTTTGACTGCAAATGATGCATCAAGGGAGGTTTTACACCCTTTTTCACCCTGTTTCCTTTGATACACCATTTTTCACTCAAGATATATGGTTAAGCCTATGTTTTCAAGGATACTTCATTTGCAGTAATTGGTCGAAGCAGAAAAAACGATACTAGATGTTAAGAAGGAAAGGTTGAGCTCTGTGACTAGGTTGTCAAAAGGGCTCAAGGGCGAACACTCCTGTGCTAGCTAGTTCGGACCAGGGCTAGCCAGTGCTTTCTACCTGCCCATTGTGGCGGGCTATGGCAAACCACCTGTTGTCATTGGGTATGGCAAACTACTTCATACCTGGTTGAGCTTTGGTTGACATGTATGCCTGTTCTGGTATGATACTTTTGAAAGCACCATAAGTTTTTGCGTGTTGTAAAGAAGCTATGACGTGGAAAGATCGCATTCTTGAAGGCTGCCATTATGCAAAAGTATAACATATGTAAACAAAGTCACCAGATGAGATTGAGGAACAATGCTGTGCTTCGGCTGACATGTATATACCAAATGTGAAGTCCTTTTGAAAGCAAAGGATCTTGACAAATTTTCTGCCCGGGATGTTTTCTTTTGGGGTATGTCCACCAACATGGACAGGGCTAGGAAACTCTTGGCTGTTTTCAACAATTGTGGAGCGGGCGTGTACCTATGCTTGCATTTTGAAGGCATGTTGCATTATGCAAGGCATTGACGTGGGTAAACATATTCATGAAATCAGAGTGTTTGTGAAGGGCTGTTCACAATCCTTTGTAGTGACATGTACACCAAGTGTCGTGAAGGTCGACCTTTCTCCCTGCTTTGGACCAGCACTAGCCAGTGCTGGAAGTCTTTGCCTGCTGTTTTCTCCTGGTGTGTTGTCGCTGGCTATGGCAAACTGCTGGCTGTCATTTGCTATGGCATACAACTTCATGTCTGGCGGAGCTTTCTTTGATTAGTTTTGTGCCTGTGCCTTCATATTGAAGGTGGGCTTTATGCAAGAGACTGATGTGGGTAAAAAAATTTATGATGAGATTGTTACCCAAAGGATGCTGAGAAACAATGTTGTTCTTTGCATGCTTTTGATTGACATGTATACGAAATGTGGTGTCCTTTTGAAAGCAATTACTCTTGACAAACTTCATGTTTAGGGTATCGTCTTTAGGACGGTACTTATTGTAGGGTATGTCCAACATGGGCAGGGTGAGGAAGCTCCTGGCTGTTTTCAGCTTAGCGTGTACCTATGCTTGCATTTTTAAGGTATGCCACATTGTGCAAGGCTCTGACTTAGGTACACAAATTTTTGAAATGAGATTGTTAGTCAAGGGCGGTTGGAAAATGTTGTTGTAGTACCAATCGAACAATACTGGAAATGAGACTGCTTTGCAAACCTTGATTGACATGTACACCAAGCATCATGTAGGTTGACCTTTCTCCCTACTTCGGACCAGCACTAGCCGATGCTCGAAATTTTTGTCAGCTGACTGCCCATTGTCGTTGGCTATGGCAAACTTTTCATGCCTTGCAGAGCTTTGTCAACATGTATGTCAATTCTGGTGTGCTTTTGAAAGCACGTGATGATCAAAAGCTAGATTTCTAGAGCTGCACTTGGGCCTTGGCTGGTCATGTTGAATCTCACAAGTACTTAGTTCTGATTTATGCTTACATTGACAGTTTCAGTTCTTTAGATTATACATGTATAGTCCATGTAGTGGATTCTTTGAGACTTTCTACAGCTCTTTCATGTCCAGTCAGCTTGAAGCAAGTAGGCTTGCTCTCGATTGAACACATGCGCATGTTTTGTGACAGGCATCTTAAAGCAATCTGAGGTGGTCATGGAGGTGTTGCTGCCATTGATCAAGTGAGTTGGAGTTCGTTGCAAAGTTATGCATCATTTAGCTTTTACTTTTGCAAAGTTCATGCTTTCAATTGCCGAGAAGAGCTATCATTTCACCTTGGGGGCCAGTGAGATAGATAGCAGTGTTGTGGAGTTAGAGATGCTTGGCCTCACAACTCCCATGCTTGTGGTGAGAGTTGCAAATTATGATGAGTTCAATGGGATCATAGTTGCATTGAAAAACCCAATGCCCATGCAATTCTTCATTTGTTGATACAACATGCACTGGCAGGTTACATGCTCATGAGAATTCTGTGACCATGTAAGACTGTTGGTGTATTTCATTGTTTACAAAGGACTCATATGTATGTAGACTCTACAATTCAAATTGTTTGTCTAAACGACCGTTTAGAAGGTGTTGTAAGCATTTCAGTACACAGCCAAAGGCCTAACTGTCTATAAGGTGCTACAAGCATTTCAGTACACACCCAAAGGTCTGTTTCGAAGGTGGCAATCAAGAAAGACAAGTGACACTTAAGATTGCGCCCAAATGTGACCCTTCATTTGGAAGGTAGTTTTATTGCTTGCAGAAGCTTTAAAAGAAGCTAGCTGTATTTGGGCCATGCCATCAAAGGTTTTCCCAGTAAAGTTTGCAAAACTGCCAGGTCATGTGAATAGATGTCTTAGACAGTTTTGTAAGAACAACCGAGGCGAAGCTTAGGTTTTGGGATGCGGTAGGTAAGAGTATGCGAGGCTCGACTATGGGTGGGTTTGCCTTAGCACTCCTAGAGCTATGAGAGGAACTCAATGCATAGGCCTTTGTTTTATTAGTGTGCTATGGTATGTACATGCAATTGCGTTCGTTGTCTTATGAATAACTTGAAACTTGTACTTGAATGTGAACGAACCCTATGAATGAAAATACTCGGAATGCTGATTTAAGATATCAAAAAGATTTTCTTGTAGTAGGAGAGTGTTCTCTTGTGGATTTGGGGCGTAATCACGTTTGATCAAACTCTGAATTGTTTGTTTTTCTTTTGAAGCGCGTAATCGTCTATACTATTTATGACGGGGTTGGCAAAGGTGCAAAAAGAGTAAATCAAGGCATCGCCTTTGTAGTTTTGAGGACGTGCTATGCTTGTCTTTTTGTAGCGTGCATGATCCAAAAATGCTTGTCTATCAAAGACTTTTTTATTATTCTTGGAACCACACATCGAGATTCGCATCTATGTCATCAATACTATGCCCACCATCGTCTACATTTCATTTGTGGGAAATCAAGGATCATGTGTAGTCAAAAGTCGTTCAGTACTCCTTTGTAAAACGAGTATTTAGAGATGGCCTTACATTCTAGATTTGGAATTTGCCATGATGAGGAAAATATTCAATTTCCTTGACAAACAATGACATTACTACATGGATTTACAATTTAAAAAATCAAATCAAACTTTTAAAGCTCAACTTCACTAATTAGAGTTCGAACTTCACCACAATGACCTATGAGACCATCAGATACAAAGTGGTGAATCTAATACAATGTCTGAAGTACAAGTACAAAAAGTACTGAACGTAAAAGATGAAAACTAAAAATGAAGTGTGAAATGTGACATGTGAAATATGAAAATGTAGACTAGGCCCTCAATGACACTCTGGTGGAGTCTCCGTCCATGGAGTGTGCTCTTGTGTCTCAATCGTGGTCGTCTCGATCTCTTGAGCTCTCGTCCTGTCAATGAGGGTGCCTCTGATATGAATGTGGGTACAACCTTGTGCTGGTGGTTGGTCTCCTGGCTCCCTCGATCCAAAGAAGTCTGTGATCTGTCTCTGTGACTTTCGTACTCCATGTCTCCTTAGCAGACTATCTCTATGTCGATGGAGCACAAGTAGATATAAGCCAAGCCATCTCTGATCTTGATACCTCATGACTATCTAGGGGTCCAAAACCCTCCTTGAATAAGCAATGGAAGCGCTCTCGTATCTCATAATACCCAGTGCAATGGCATATGTAGTGTAGCTCTGTCTCTGGCTCTCTATCACATAGTGGGCATATCTTAGATTCCAGTGGTATCCCTCTGAATCTACCCGTCTCAATCTCCAGTTGGTGTGAGGATGTGCGAATCTGACCAATAGCACATCATAGACCATGAGACAAATGAGTGTCCATGCAGCTCGGACGAATCACAAACCCATCTCCCGAAAGTTGGAGAAGATGCTCTTTGTAGAAAGCCATCTTCGTGCCTAACTCCTGCATCGGCTCTACCCATGTCCTCTTGGTGTCCAATTGTATAAGATCCTGACGAATGAGTCTAGTGATCTCCGTTCGTGTGACTGGCAGGGAGGGTGCATCCAGGGAATATTGAAAAGGAGGAAATCTATCCATGCTGAAACCATGCCTTTGAAATCACGAGGTCATCTGCGCATACCAACATGATGCGTCTCCTTGCATCGCTAACTGTTTAGAGGACTCAAGAGCCAATCTAGTATATCTGCCTCTATGTGTATCCCATAGACTGTGCATAAAGGACACTGATCCGGTAAGAACCTCAATCTCTATAGGAGGGGCGGCTACCTCCGCTTGAATAATCGCATGTGGTACGAGAGAGAGAGAGAGAGAGAGAGAGAGAGAGAGAGAGAGAGAGAGAGAGAGAGAGATGTTGGAATTAGGGTTGCAGGAAAACACACATAGCTTGGAGCAGACGAAGGAAGCTCAAGGCACACAATAGAGAGTGTTTTACTTAGTGTGAATGAAAAGATAGATAGCCTAGAATGATGGGCGTATATACAATGCACGGGGGGGGGAAAAACCTCCTAGTGAGGAAAAAAATGCCTCAGCAATCCTAAGTGTGTTCACACACATAACTACCACATATATATGGTAACAAATCTCCCATGGAGTGATGTGGTGAACGAGAGTTTGCACATAAAAGAAAGTGCCATGCCCTGAGGACATGGTCAATCCACAAAGGGAAGTAAGCTTAAAGCTTTTCAGAAAGCTTCGAACTTCTCATGAGACAATGCCTTTGTGAAAAGATCTGCAAGGTTGTCCTGTGTTGGCACATAAGCCAAGCTGATCTCTCCTGTTGAGAGCCTCTCCCTGACATAGTGGTAATGCACCTCAATGTGCTTTGTGTGAGCATGAAAAATGGGTTCCTCGCAACTGCCAATGCGCTCTGACTATCAGTGTAGATAGTGTTGGCAATGTCCTATCCAACACCTAAATCAGCCATAAGGCATTTGAGTAATACACACTCAATCGTAGCTGTGAAGACTGTCCTGTACTCAGTTTCATAACTGGAAGTGACCACAATAGGTTGTTCTTGCTCAACCATGACATGCAAGAGCTGCCAAGCATGAAACAAAAACTACTTGTAGACACTCGTGTGTCAAAACAAACAGCCCAATCTGTGTCTGGAAAAGCATGCAAATCTGGCGACAATGATCTCCCCTTGGGATAAAACAAGCCAATATCTAAAGTGCCACTCAAGTAGCGAAAAACCCTCTTGATAGCCTACCGACGTTTAGATCGTGGGCTATATACATAAATTTGTTGATCTGTGAGACTGCAAATTGAATATCTGGCCTTGCATTGCATACATAAATGAGGCATCCAACAACAGTTTGGTAAAGAGT
This sequence comes from Adiantum capillus-veneris, assembly GCF_014529385.1. Lineage (NCBI taxonomy): Eukaryota > Viridiplantae > Streptophyta > Polypodiopsida > Polypodiales > Pteridaceae > Adiantum > Adiantum capillus-veneris. Next base: position 37,136,637 of record NC_140955.1, read on the forward strand.
GACATCTGCACGATCACCAGCATCATGAAGACTCAATTTCAAACCTGTTTCCCTGGGAGTGGCAATAGGTTTGCAATCCTCAAGTCCAAACTTACATAGCAATGTCTCTATGTAACTTTTCTGACACAAGGCAATACCATCATCACACTGCTTAAATTGTATACCCAAGTAATGATGCAACATCCCCATATCTTTCATCTTGAAAGTAGTATTCAAATCAGCCTTAAATTCAGCAATATGTCTCTCATTTGATTCAGTAATCAACAAATCATCTACATAGAGAACCACAATGAGAAGTACATCATCCTCACGCTTTACACACAACGTGATTTCTGTTGGACTGTTACAAAGGGGTTACGAAAGCCTCGTTTGACCAAATGAGTGTTTGCCTTCTCATACCAAGCACGAGGAGATTGCTTCAACCCATACAAAGCTTTGTTACATTTGCACATCTTATTCTCTTGTCCTTTCTTGACAAAACCGTGAGGTTGCGTTACATAGACTTTTTCAAATATGTCACCATTCAAGAAAGCAGTAACAATGTCTATCTGGTGTACATCCCAACCAAAATGAGCTGCTAATGCACATAAAAAATGCACAATAGTCATATGACAAGTGGGAGCAAAAGTCTCTTCATAATCTATGCCTTTTTGTTGTGCATAACCCTTTGCAACAAGTCAAACCTTATAATGATGAATTTCAGCACATAAAGTCCATGTCTTATTTTCTATAAGTGCATCATATTATGATTGCATGGTAGCCATCCAATTTCTTGAATTCTATGCTTCATCAAAAGACAGGTTCCTCAACATCATGTAAACTAGACATAGCCAAAGCATAACAATTTGATGCATAAGATGCATGGCGAGAACCTGAATGAGTACGCCTAGACAAAGGTGCATCCAATTTACTATCACGCAAAGTATAAACCAATCATTTAGGCATACCTCTAGCCTTCTCATTCTTAGCCCTTTCCTCATCAAGTACATCATGTACATTTGCATCAATAATAGTTGATCTGTAATATTTTTAAAAATTGCCATATGCTATACATTTTCCTCATTGGAATTTACATTCGTAATTCCACCACTGAAAAGAGGCAACAAAGTGTCACAAATGTCCTGTGAGCTTACATTACTGTCTCTAGTACATGACAGCAAGGACTGAATAGAATCTTCCACAAATACAACATTCTGTGAAACCGGAATATGCTTTGTTTATGGATGATACAACTTGTAACCTTTGCTTTCAACACTATAACTAACAAAAATACATTTGACAACCTTATCATCCAATTTTCTGCATTGTGTTTGTGGCACCAAAGCATATGCCAAACAACCAAAAACACGCATGTCCTCAATAGAAGGCTTTCTATCATGCCATTCTTCATCTGGAGTAAAGCTTTTGTAGGACACCTGCTTAGTACATAAATGGCACACATGATGGTCTCAAGCAAAAAAGGATGCGAAAAAGCTTGAATTTTGGCCATTTTCGTAAGTTACCCGTTTTTCCTCTCAACAACGCCATTTTGCTGAGATGTATAAGGCATTGTACATTGGTGTTTTATCCCATGACTAGCCAGAAATGCATTAAATTCATGAGACATATACTCCTCCCCTCAATCGAAATGGAGAGTGTCCATAGTACATTTTGAGACATTTTCAGTCATAGCAAAAAATTGTTTGAAGCACATAAAAACTTCGGACTTCGCTTTAAGCGGAAATACCCATGCATGCCTGGAGTAACCATCAATGAAAGTCATGAAGTAAAGATAATTGTCCAAGGACGAAGTTTGCATGGATCCACAAACATCACTATGCACAAGCTGCAACCTGCATGTGCCCTAACTGAACCATCCTTTGGAAACTTTGAACGCTGCATCTTACCCAAATTACAGCCTTCACAAACATGTTTGACATGTTCTTCAAGAGGTGGCAAAGAAGCAACCATATCAGATTTTTGCAAATGCAGCATACTCGTAAAATTCAGAATTTCAAAACGTGCATGCCAAAATTTTGCATCTGAAATAGCCTTAGAATCCATAAATGCATTTGCAAAATTTTACCCACACTTGTTATACAAAGCGACCTTATAAAGCCCATGACATAAAATACCAGATGCAACAATTTCATCACCAAAATTGAGATCATGTACTGTACATCTGTCATCCACAAAGTTGACTACAAGTCCAAGTCTAGCAAGTGCATATACTAGACAAAGGATTTTTTTAAATCCTAGGTACATAAAGTGTATCAATAAGTGTGAAAGAACCGCCATTTGTAGCAATAAGCACAATCTTTCCAACTCCCTGAACCGGATAAGAGGCCTTTTATTGGCACATGTAACTAAATTCCCATGAGGGAACAGACTTAAGAGAGGTGAACAAATCACGATGTGAGGTAATGTGCTTTGTAGTACCACTGTCAAAATACCACACATGTGAATCTGCAACAGCTGACATGCATGCATCATGGGCAACAAGAGTATAGGTACACTCTACACTAGAAGCCCATTCTGAATCAACATTAGCATCGCGGTCTCTTTTCACAAAAGACTCAACAATAGATGCATTTGTAGTGGAACTAGCGTTAGTAGTTAAACCGACCTCTTTCTTCTTAGCCTCTTTGGCCTTCAACTTAGGACACTGCTTAATCTAGTGATCATTAGCTTTACAATAATGGCAATATATTTTCTTTTTGCCTTTATCACCAGAATTTCCAAACGAATTGCAGCCAGCAGACGCATTAAGAATGAGATTTTCCACTCGCACAAGAATCATAAGAAGTGGCTGCATTGATGTTACCACCCTTTCTTTGAGCAACAATAAATTGTTCAAGTGCATGCTATCTCTGGTCCTGTTTTTTTGGAAAGTGACTCTTGCAACAACAATGTACATAATGCATCAAACTTGACAACTTCAGGATTTCCTTGGGCATAAGTCTCGAAGTACTAGCAAAAATCTAGTAGGACTCTGGCGAGGCATCAAGAATAGTTTGCACAAGGGAATTGTTTGAAATGAATTCACCTGTAGAAATAAGTTGCTCATTGATATCCTTGACACCAGCAAGGAAAGTGTCCATGTCATCTTCCTCATGCATTTTCCAACTCTTTATGTAACAATTTAATTTTAGCCTCATTGGACTAGCATAAAAACCTGTCAGAATATCCCAAGCTTGTTTTACAGATTTCACTAAACGAATATGGGGAGTAATAGTGCACTTCATAGACAATGCAATCAATGCATGAGGTTGCACATCTTTTACATCCCAACGAGCTTGTTCTGTCATAGGCAAAACAACTCTAACAGTTGTAATCCTTGCAGCAAGACCTGCAACATCCTCAACATCACCTACATCCTCAGAACCAGGACGTTGATCAGTGCCTTGCACAATATTATAGATGCCCTTCGACAAAAGAACACGTTGCATCATATAAGCCCACATAGGGTAATTGTCCCCATCCAACATGTCGTCAGCAACAAACATCTCTGTGTTATTGTCAACCATGGTAAATGCTGCACCTGATGTGAAAACTGACCGAGAGGAGAAATAAAGCGCGAACAACACATGCTATATAATACAAATTGTAGAAGATTGTAAGGGACCTGTTATGCAAAAAATGGCACTGACAATTTTTTTGCACAAAATGGCAAAATAGCCTGCGCAGTACTACCCGTAGTGGAAACGGAGGCCGAAATGAGCTCGAATGAAAAATCTGAGCAGACTAAGCTATTTGAGCTTTCCCAAAAATTTTGTTGACCTACGACCGCTCACTAAAGCTCACCAAAATCGGAGAAGTGAGCAGGCGTGTGCTGGAGCTGTTGGCAACTAAGCCCGAGAGAACGCAACCTGCTCTGATACCAACTGTTGGAATTAGGGTTGCAGGAAAACACACACAACTTGGAGAAGACGAAGGAAGCTCAAGGCACACAATAGAGAGTGTTTTACTTAGTGTGCAATGGAAAGATAGATAGCCCTAGAATGATGGACGTATATACAATGCACAGTGAGAAAACCTCCTAGTGAGGGAAAAAATGCCCCGACGGTCCTCAGCGTGTTCATACACATCACTACCACATGTATATGGTAACAAGAGAGAGAGAGAGCGACATTGAAATACTAAATGACAAAAACAACCAAGCTTAAATTCTCATTTTATTTCAACTCTTATCATGAGAGGTAATTTCTTATGATGCTATACCATTCGTAATTTCCAAATAATTATGTTGGCTTAGAACGATTAAGTGATCTTCACTAAATACACAAGTACATCTCTATTGTATGGCCTAGCTCATGATCATTCTCATATTCCACAAACGTAGAATTGGTTTTTTTAGGCCACCTGTTGCTATTGATTAATAGAGCATCGATAAAAAGTAGATCTCCACAATTATATCTAATGCTTTGTTTTAAAAGAAGATTCAATTAAACTGTCCATATGTTGTCGTACTTCTTTTGTGGATAAGAAGTTGATGCCGTGGATCCCATTCATAGAACGGTTAATGTAAGGACATAGTGGTGATTTTGAAGATCCTTGACACATGTAGATCTCGCGAATATAAAGACCTTGTCCACTCTCAAGGAGTGGTGGGTGGTGAAATCAATGAGCATTCCAAAAAATATAACTTTTGAACCTCTTGGGAGTGGCGGTCTTGATTAGCCATCGTAATGCCACCGATCTCCACAATAATTGCTATTTAATGAACTAATTGAAATGTTCAGAAATGAGGCTCAGGCCCCATTTTGTCATGCATGCAAATTTACATGAAGAGGTTTATTTTTAAGTTGTGAGGGCAAATATACAACTCATTGACTAAGTTTTAAAAGAGGTGTGACATCCTCGATAAGAATTCCAACTAATAGGGAATCATCGGTAATCAAGGGGTGAGTACAACTCTCTTAGCAAGTCTTGGTGAATACTGTGAGGGTGAAGACATTGCAAAATTATTTTTGTGTCATGCTTGCATGGTTAACAGTCTCAATAGCATGATGCAATTGAAGTTTCTTGATCTCAAAGGATCTCGACATGTGGGATCCATTTTTGAAGAAATACAAGGTGTGTAGCCTTCAAAATTATTGCATTATTTGGCCTTAAAAAAAAAAAAGGTTTAGAGACTCTACTTGCAAAAAATTAGCCCCACAAATTTATTGACTAACCCTAAATAATAAATTATTTATATTAAATATGGCAAGTCTTTGCCATGTGGAGAAACTTGTGTTCGTTTGTTGTGAACTGCTTGAGAGACTTTCAACAGTAGATCAATTGCAAAAATTGATTGAAATGTCATAGATTCTACCCGTTTGACAGCGTTGCCCTCGTCATTTGGTCCTTGCATGCACGTTTCACTCAATTTCTATGGCCTTGTACCAATTCCTTCTTCGTCATTTGGTCCTTGCATGCACGTTTCACTCAATTTCTATGGCCTTGTACCAATTCCTTCTTGTACAAGAGGAATCACTGGAATTTCTTGAAAGTGCTTCCCTCTATAGAGAAACTACATCCCTCTAGATAGAAACCATGGTCTCCTTTCTACATGTATATTGTAGGAGGTGTCCTTTTGGAATGCAAGTTCGTCCTTCGTGTATGGAGTGTTGTCTTTTGGATTGCACATAGGTTGTGGCCACGTGAGGGGTAGGCTTAGTTAGTTGTTGCTGATGTCAAATAAATTAGACTTCCATTTAATTACGAAGCCTCTTTTGGCACAGTTGCAAAATTATGCACAAAACTAAGCCTTTTGGCATTTTGTGTGGTCATGCAAAAAACAAAAAGACAAAAAATGTTTAGGTAAAGGATCTAGCTTAGAGATAGCTTTGTGACAAGCCAATCATTTATTTATTTATTTTTGGTTGTTGGGTTGTTTTTTTTTTGGGTTTTGGGGGGAGAGAGAGAGAGAGAGGCTGGTTTGTGTTGCAGATATAATCGTTTTGAATATTTAGAAATTGCACTAGAATCCTCATGAAAAGGCAAAACGGATGATCAAGATCGATATTTTTTTTCGGTTTTTTGTTCAATGCTCCATTTGGAAAGATTTAATTTTGAGGTTTTTTGTAGCATTAGAAACACTCACAACAAGACACACATGCAAGATTCTAAGAGTAAGCTAAAGTTTTGGTCTCTAAATTGGCTCCTTTATTCTAGCTCACATAACTAAAAAGGGGTGACCATAGTTTCATTGCAGAGTAAATTTCATTTAAAAACTAAAAATCACGTTTGAAATTTCATTTGAATTCAATTTTCACCATAAATATTTGGCCATTTTAGTTATAAATATTGATTAATAGCTTAGATCTAGGCATAAATGTTGCTTGTCTAATTAATTTGACCTTAAAAAGCAAGGCCAAGAAAGTGATCCGGTGTGAGCACTCTATCAAAGGTCCAAGAATGTACCATTTGATGCCCAAGAAAGTAACATAGGTGTCGTATATGCGTCTATGCGATGTCTCTCTCTCTCTCTCTCTCTCTCTCTCTCTCTCACTCACTCACTCACTCACACACACACACACACACACACACACACACACACACACACACACACACACACACACACACACACACACACTTATACGTCAGCTTAAAATATTTTTTCTTTTTTTCTCGCAAAGGTTACTATGTACCTTAGTCTAATTTACTAAAAGTATAATATGTTTTATTTTTTGGAGGATATACCTCTCCGTCTATCCTCACATGGGTACCCATCCCTATGCCTATTATGCATAAAATGTCGCCTTCATGAACACCCTAACATTTCACGCCCTCGCTCTCTTTGTCTGGCTTGACTGTATTACTATACACCACAACCTACTGTGTACACCTACATGCAATCTCTCTCTCTCTCTCTCTCTCTCTCTCTCTCAACCCCCATTACGTGAGTAGGACAGGCCATGAAGCCGCTTGGGAACCTGTAGGCACTAAAGAATCAGATCGTGGGGCGTCTACTGACGTTGAGAAAATCAAAAGGCCTATAAAAAGGTGAGGGTGCTTTGAGCCCCTCACTTAGTCTATGGATATTCTTTCTCTACGTGTGTTTTTCAAAGTGAGGTGTGAGAGCTTTGATAATGTGTCGCTATGGAGGTTGTTGAACTACCAACTTAGGTTGGTCCTATTACTATGATAAGTCTGGGTATTGTCTGCTATTGGCGCAGTTATCGACAAACTTTTTATTGGTTTTTTTTTGAAATATTATGCTGAGAATACATACTGTGCATGAACTGATTCACTGTAGGAAAGTTTTTGTTGGATACTATGGTGCAAGTGCATACTGTGCATGAAATAAGATGGGTTATTTTTTGCTAATCCGAGCAGTTACCCATTGGCTTTAAAAAGTTTTTTTTTTTAAAATATTGTACCGCGATTGCATACTGTGCATGAATCGAGTGTTTGTAGAGTGGTTGGTTAAAAATATGGCTTGCAATATTCATTTTTTTAATATAAAACTGGTGATGTTCATTGAGGGGATCAATGACCTTGTAATCAATAAACAAACCAAGCTGAGAACTTATGGTTTTCTGGCTTTTTTTATGGTAGGATGTTGGTCTTTTCATTATTGTGGGATATGACCCAAAGACAATTGGTAAGCTTGTATATTGCCTTTTGGTTAAGACTGCTAGATATCATTGCTTAATCATAATCATGGGGCTAGATAATGTCATGGTTGAACGTTAAAATAAAGGAGATATTTGGATACTGGGTATTGCCGTGAGACTGATATATCTTGATAATACGTAGCTTATAAGTTTGGTTTTTTTCTTTGACACTAAATAAATGGTAAAGGTGGCCCCGAAGGACGAATATTCTGAGAGATAAGCTATGGGAAATATGGTTTGATAAAACATTGATTACAGGTTCATATCTGGCTAATCTGCCGCTTTAAAAAATGCAATTTTTAAATTCGGTTTCTAATATGAAAATTAGTTTAAGATAGGATTGAATTAGCAGATTTGTCTCTTTATCACAACACATACAGAAGGAAGTAAGTTGGATTGGATATGCCCGTGTGGGCCTGCAAGTTTTGGTATTTACTTAAGCCAAAATTGATGCTTTGGTACATATCTCAAGTTGTAATTAGTTTACTTTATAGTTTATGGTACTTAGGATTTTGGGCCTAAGGACTTTTTAACACTAACTTTTGGAGGTCTTTAATGAAGCTAAACCTAAGGTCTTTAAGCTCCATTAGGTAGCATTGCTCTTTAACAAACGATCTCTTATTTGGACCCCTTTAACCTTGGCCCCATGTTGAGACATATCCATAAGCACATGCCTATATTTTAACCCTTGTTCCGGTTTACTTCCCACATTAAAGGATCAGTTTAATATGAGAAAATCATTTGGGTTGGTTAGATATTAGATTTTACAAGACAGTGTGCATCTCAAGATCTATTTTCAAAGGGAGTCGGTGCCTGTTGTTCATCAAGTGTTGATCGATGGGGTTGGGCAAACAACCTAAGCAAGAGTTGTCTACATCAGAAATAATATCTTGTACATACAATAGTGATTTTTTTCCTAGCTTACACTATTTCCTAGTCTTGTGGTTTTTAAAGTTCAGTAGACATAATTTTGGTTGAACATAAATGCTCAATAAGGGGGTGGGCAATGATGGTCCAAAGAGAAAAGGTCGATGCCAAAGGCTTGGAAAACACTGTCAAGGGTTCTTAAACAGATGTGTGCTTGAACGTCTAAGCATGTGAAAAGATCCAGTGCATGCAAAGAAAATGAGGACGTGTATGAATTATGTGGCTATGTGGACCAAGGTAGAGTTTTTATGCTTCAAAGAAGATTTTTTGTGTGAAGTGTCTCTTAGGACATGCAAGGAAAGCAAGGAAGTGAAGGCCATGTGGTTAGTAATGAAAAAGGAAAGTGGGTGTGCGGCTTAACTTTCTTGTATGAGGAAAACCAAAAAGTCTTATTCTGTAAAAAAATTTCAAAACTCATTTTTCAAAAAACGGTTCATGGATTTAAAGGAAAACAACGTTTTGAATATTTTTGCGTCTCACGCACGTAAGCTAATATTTCAATTTTTGCAACCTGCTGTTTTTTTAGGCTGCAGGCAAGAAAGAGATGGGGAGAAAGCTTTGAGAGACTATTTTTGTGTATGCTCGACCATAGCTTATCACTTGGGAAAGAAGAAACAACAACCTATGATTTGCGATGTCATCTATAGGATTGTATAGCACAAGTTCTTTAGTCTGGTTAGTGTCCCCTACAACCCAGTGGTTGCACAAGTGGACAAGAGGCAGAGAGAGAGAGAGAGAGAGAGAGAGAGAGAGAGAGAGAGAGAGAGAGAGAGAGAGAGAGAGAGAGAGAGAGAGTACCTCGACTTCCTCACTCTCTCTGACTTTTTAGTCTTGTTTGACAACTCCCTCATGCAGGACTTCAATCATTTCCAGGGGAAGAGGGAGTTAGTATCTCTTCTATTGTTATTTTGTGTGTGTGTGTGTGTGTGTGTGTGTGTGCGCGCGCGCGCGTGTGCACGCTACCTTGCACACCTATAAGCGGGATATTGTTCTATGACTATTTCATAACGGCAAGAAGATTTTATAATTTTTAAAATAATAAGTAGCTCACGCGATTGCGTTTAGTGGGTCTCACTCCCTCTTACCATGACACACATGGTATTCATATGGTGTGAAAAAAAAACTTTCTTTTTTAAGCCGTGCCATACCTTATGAATACCATTTGTGTCTTGGTAATAGCGAGCGAGACTTGCTGAAGGCGGGTGGAATGAGTTGGTCTCTTCACACAGCTATTCCAATGTTGGGTTAAGAGTTAGTTGTGTAAGGTTTCCAGTTTTTAAAACCTTAAAGATTGTATAAAGCTTAATTCAACTGATATGATTATTGAAAAAGCAATGTAGAATTGTTCGACCGTGGCAAATATTGGTATTATTGGAATCTTAAGCACAACAAACCCCGGGCTAGAAATTTTCAGAACAGAATTCCGATAAAATCCGAAAAAGTTACGGGCCCTATAAGGTTACACTAGGAATTCAATTAGTTAAGAAAAATTGGATGGTTTCAGTAATTATTATTAACAAAGACTTTATTATCCTAAGGTTTTAGAAATTAATGATATTTTCAATTTTCATCATTAAAAATCAATGAAAATAGTAAAAATCGATTCTGGAAGCTGAGGGGGACTGTGTGGGGTAATGATGAACTCTCCCAGACTAGATTTAGCAGCAGGGGGCATTTTTTGACCTATAGGACTGCTTGGGATGCAAGTTACTGCCATTTTCCAGCCTGTGTGTGAGTGCTTAGAAACCTATAAATATGACCCATTGCTTCACAAGTTCACACAGACTCGGAGCCTTGACACACTCTCTCTCATCTAGAGAGAGAGAGAGAGTGTCAAGAGAGACCGCTACGTAGCGGTCTCTCATCTAGAGAGACCGCTACATAGAAATCACTAGAGATTAAGCTCTAGTTGATTAACTTAAACGATAATTAGCCTAATCCTTCTTAATTAGCAAGACTAGATTAATCTATTTTCTTAATAAATTAAAGATTAAGCCTATGTATACTCATAAATCCTCTCTTAACTAAATATTCTCTGTTGATTGTTGTAATTAAGCTTGGGAATATTAAGCTAATTAATTATCCTATCATATTAGGCCTGAAATTATCCAAATTAAGCATAAATTAATGGAAAATATATTAATTAAGTTTAGATTAAGTTGAAGTAATTATCAAAGCTGTATTAGACAGTCATTAAGCTAGGAAAATTATTTTATAATTTTTTGAGTAATTTTCATAATTAATTAGGCAGAATTACACCATTTTTTAGAGAAAAATAAAGAGTAAAATAATCAAATTGATTCAAGATGTTTTGAGTTGTTTATTAGAGCTTAATCACATCTTAGGGAACCCATGATAATTATGTTAACCTCAGATAATTAATTTCACTAATTATTTTAGCAGAAATACACTATTTTTAGGACAAATTAAAGAGGATAAATTAACAAATTGATTCAAAATGCTTTGAGTTATTTATTAGAGGTGGATCATATGTTAGAAAGCCAGTGATAATTATGTTAACCTTAGATAATTAATTTAACTAATTATTTTAGTAGAATTACACTGTTTTTAGGACAAATTAAAAGGGGAAAATTAGCAAACTGATTCAAAATGCTTTGAATTATTTATCAGAGGTTAATCACATGCTAGAAAACCCGTAATAATTATGTTAATCTCAGATAATTGATTTAACTAATTATTTTAGCAGAATTACAATGTTTTTAGAAAAAATTAAAAAAGGGAAATTAGCAAATTGATTCAAAATACTTTGAGTTATTTATCAAATATTAATCACATGTTATGGAACCTATGATAACTATGTTAACTTCAGATAATTAATTTAACTAATTATTTTAGCAGAATTACACTGTTTCTAGGAAAAATTAAAAGGGAGAAATTAGCAAATTGATTCAAAATGCTTAGAGTTATTTATTAGAGGTTAATCACATGCTAGGAAACCTGTGATAATTATTTTAACGGCAACTAATTAATTTATTTAATTATCTTAGCATAATTACACTATTTTTAGGACAAATTAAAAGGGGAAAATTAGAAAATTGATTGAAAATGCTTTGAGTTTTTTATCAGAGGTTAATTACATGTTAGGAAACTCGTGATAATTATTTAAATATCAGATAATTACTTTACTTAATTATCTTAACAAAATTACACTGTTTTTAGGAAAAATTAAAAGGGGAAAATTAGAAAATTAACCCAAAAGCTTTGAGATAACTATCAAAAGTAAATTACATCTTAAGTAACCCGTGATAATTATTTTAACCATAGAGAATTATTTTAGATAATTATCCTAGTAGAAAATCACTATTATTGAGGGTAAATTAAAGGGGGAAATTAGTAAATCATATGATATGATTACATGCTATTTATCAGAGCTATAATATAGGATAAAGAGACCGTGATAATTATTTCAAAGTTAGAAAATTAGTATAGATATTTATTTAAGTCAAATTATACTAATTCTAGCTTAAAAACTAAAGGGGAAAATTAGTAAATCATGTGCTATGATTACATGCTATTGATTAGAGCTGTATTATAGGATAAATAGACCTTGATAACTATGTCAAGGTTAAAAAAGTAGTATAGATATTTATCTAAGTCAAATTATACTAATTCTAGCTAAAAACTAAAGGGAGAAATTAGTAAATCATGCTATATGATTACATGCTATTTATCAGAGCTAGATTACATGATGAAAAGGCTATGATAATTATTTCAAGGTTAAAAATATAGTATAAGTATTTATTTAAGTCAAATTATCCTAATTTTAGCTGAAAATTGAATATGGAAATTATATAATGAAGTTGAAAAATAATACGATAATTAAGAGAAGTAAAAAATATCCTTATCTACTTGTGGTAATTATACCATAGTTAATTAGTGAGTTTAGGAAATTATAATTGACCAAAAGTCCTATTTTTAGCAAAAAATCAATTAAAATAAATAAACTTTGTGGCCAAAAGTTTTTAGAAAAATTATGGTAAATGTAAACCTATGATATCAAGTTGAGAAAATAAAATCTTTAAGAGAAAATAAAAAGAATAAATATTAAACCCAAAATAAGTAGATTTCAAGCTTAAAAGTCGATGGAAAAATAAGGAAAAAGATATAGAAAATTATAAAGAAATTAGGAGAGCTTAGAAAACCCTTAGGAAAGTGGTGGAAAAAGTTATCATGCCTATATAGACAAATAAGAAATTACTAGGTCAAGAATTTACCAATTAAGACTATAAATTTAACCTAGATTTGGGTAAAATTGAATACAAAGGTTAAGTCTAGATTTCAAATAATTTATCTAAAGATTAGACCTCCTTTTTAAACGAATAAGAAGTTATGGCACCTAAAAGGACCCGAGCAAATCCTACATCTGATGTTAAGGACGTAGCTCTAAAACAAACTAGAGCGTCGCATGACGGCGAAGCCGGGCCTAATAGTAGGCCTACGGAGGAGAGTCTTCAGGCGCCAGCGTAACAACAGATGGACGATCAATCTTAGGTGGGTTTCCCATTATTTAATTTAGTCTTTAAATAGTTTAAGTTCTTTTATAAGTTAGCATTGCATACGTAAGGAGTGAGTAAGAATCAGAAAAGGAATAATTGAATAAAAATGGAAGGTAACTTCCAACGTGCATTTGTTTATAAAGTAGGAAAGAATTGTTTGGGTTAAAACTGGTTGAATTCGGAAAGATATGATTGATCATCCTTAAGATAGCTTGTCTCAAGACACCTTCGAATCCTTGGTATATTTGGATGATAATGATGGCTTTCTAGCCACGGATAAATCGATTACCCCCATGAACGATGAGTTTCTACTCCGTGTCATGTCTTGATGTTTCTACATAAGTTAGGATACCGTTTTTTAATCCTAGGGGAGTCGCCCAGTTGTATGGGTAACTGGTTTGGTGTATGGGCACCTGGAACCTTGGGTGGGGGTTTATCCACTCCGGATTATGAATAAGGAATGGGTGCCGTTTTTTTCACCCTTAGGTGGTCTTGAGACAAGAAGAGTACTGGTCATGGTTATTTTGGATAATGTTTTGATTGACAGTACCCTATCTTAAGTTGAAAGATGTCTGTTTGCTAAAAGAATGTTTTGAATACTGTTTTCAAGGGCTGTTTAAATAAAATTCTGTTATGAAGAATAAAAGAAATCATTATTTTAATTGTGATAAGAACATGGTAGTAATTAAACAACAAAAGAATCATGTGTGAGTGCGGGGTGGTAAGTCGGGATTGACTAAGGTTGTCTATCATGGACGGGTGGACCTGATTAGTCAAGTAACTATCCATCCCTACGCACTAAAACGTTTTGAAAACTTCTTCACTTGGAAGAGGAGTCCACCAGCGGCTGTGCCCTCACATCTGTTAGGGGGGAAAAAGCGTTGGTTTAGGATACCTTAGCCCAATTGTGGCAGTTATAGGGCTGAAATAGTTTTTTGGAATTTTAATACATTGTCCCGTTTTCGCTGCTTATTTTCTTTGTCAGGATTTTCTTTATTGTTTTGTTACTACTTGGTACATGGCCATTGCACCTGGGATAGTATGGCGTGCATTTTTGGTGCTTCACTCAAAATAGCTCAATCAAGATCTGAGTATTTTCACTCATAAAGTGGGTTTTCTAATTTGACACTATCTCGATGGGACATCAATATCTGCAAATGATATTCTCATATAAAGATATTGGTACTGATTTTGCAATGTTATCTCACAATTCTTTGGCTTCAACTCACTTGCTCACATAACAAATAGCCATTATGATATACCAATTTTTCTTAGGAGCGATCTTCTTAAATGGACCCATGAAGTCCAATTCCCACTTCATGAACACTCCCAGTGGTTGTACTGGAGTTGGAGGTGTCATGTCAACTATTGCTGGTCTTCCCATCCTCTAACAAATAGCACACTTCTTGCAAAATGTTTTGACATCTACCATCATGTTTTGCCAATAGAGGCCTGCTTGCAAGATTTTCTTGTAGTTAATATCAGTAAATAAGTATCCATCTGCATCCTCGTTATGAGCCTCTGTGATAACTTGCATCCGTCCTTGCATAGCACAAATCTACAAAGTACTCAATCAATACTCAATCTGTATATATCTCCTCCAATGATGGCAAACTTCAAAGTTTTTATTATCAGTGCCATTTTGTTCACATGAACCAATCCTTTGGAAGAATTCTTGTTATGGATAAGGTATATGTACATTTATTACTCAAGTGGTCATTAGGAGCTATGGTCATTAGGAGCTATGATCATTTATTACTCAAGTGGTCATTAGGAGCTATGGTCATTTATGATGGCCGGCCAATGTGTATTCATTTTGAGCATTGAAGAATCTTTAAATAGAATACGTGCAAGAGGGAAATACTCACTCTTGCACGGGGGGAGATTTCACCCAGTTCTCGTGTGTTTCTTCTCTCCTCTCCTCTCTACCCTCTTGCCACACCGGCATAGAACTCCGCTCTAGGAGGTGCACCTACATGCTTCCTTTCTCTCTCTCCCACTCTCTGTCTCCCTCTGTGCAAGTATGGCATTACATACGTGCTATGGGTTGTGCTAGGTATGCTGATTTGTGCTTTTCATGGATTACAATGTGTTATTTACTTACTTTGCAGGATCTTCCCGTTTTTGTTTGTAGCAGTGGTATTAGAGCTTGCAAAAATGCTCCTTGCAGTGCTAGAAACATGCTCACAATGAGCATGGTGATGAATCACATCCACAACTACATTTTCTTACTTTACTTATTTTATTAGCATGATGCTTAGCAGGGCTGTTTTATTCCCATAGGTGCATAGAATGGTTATGTGATTCAATTCAAATAAGATTAGCTTGATTAGGAGTTTAATTAAAACAAAAACTAGCATGGAGCAAAGAATAAGAGAAGCTTCAACATCAAAGGAACAATCTCAAGTAACAAAGAAGAAGTAGAGAAGTTTTGACATCAGACGAAGATATCAAGAGAGGCATCGAAAATTTGTTTAATGAGTTTTGAATTCATGACCTATTATTCAAGAAGATCGAGGGAATTGAGGTAGCAAGTGTAATAATAAGATTTGAGTGCCTCTAAGAGAGCTCGTAGACTTGCACAATAATTCTAGAGTCAAGCCCCAATGGATAACCCATTTACCACACTCAAGCGAACTCCATCGTGGGAAAGAGGTGGGAAACAAGACCCTAAAGCTTTGATATATATATATATATATATATATATATATATATATATATATATATATATATATATATATATATATATATATATGTATATGTGGGATGGGTTTCTAACCTCACTCCTATCTTATTGCAGACATAGCGAGAACCACGAACATAATTGTCAATCCATGAGACGAAGTTGACTCAACTAGTGCATAGAGTCTACAAGAGGGTGTCAATCTCTTGGAAAACAATAGACAACCTGCATCTAACACAAGCTCCACTCAAATGACCTAAGTCATTACAAGCTAATCGCTAATCGGCAAACAAATTATAACCGTTATAGTATCAAACGACATCCGAATGTTATGAAACTTACAGGACAAGTATATAAGATCTAAGCACACATGCTTATGGTATCAAAATTCACTTTTGATAAAGTGCATAAATCGCCATTATTAACAGTAGTGAGTTTTTGACCTAGTCGTTTTTGACCCCGAATGCATCCCCACCTATGCTTACTTTGCTATTTCATAGCTTAAATTCTTATTTATGATGAAATTAGGTCACGGGTTGGTGATGACATAAGCTGCGATTTACCACGATATGTTTACGTCAATGCATAGAGCTCTTACATGCGGTTGCAATGCAACAGACGACACTGCAATGTGACAACCATGAAGGGAGTAGGAAGCACGAGAAGGACAAAAGTGAGCGCCATTAGCTAACGCTATGTTTCTTTTATCCAAAACTCAAAAACAACTTACAAAAATTGGCTTTTATACCTTAGCCAAGGTTTCTTTGGTCAAAAACTAATAATATGGGAGCTCTAACTAAGGATAGATTGGTACATCTGGAAGCTTATAGCCTCGGCTCATCGATTACATATGCACCTGAAAAATAGGATCAATATTATTCCCAATTTATCAAAAGAATAAGTGTTTTACAATAAAACTTTCAAAAAATGTTACATGTAGCTTGCTGCTAATATTCCCCCCCTCCTCGACTGTGTCGTCCCTTGACACAGTTTCATGGACTGAAGTAGTCTTCGGGTTGACGACTGGTGAGGCGGTCTTTAAGTGCGTGTAGAGATTTCTCATATCTGATGCGTCTTTCTTTGTTAGGGACTTGCAAAAATTGAATAGTGAATTTGTTTTTAAGTTTGATGACAGAATAGCCAACAAACCTTGATGTCAGATTGTTGATCACTGGCCCGAAAATATTTTTCCACCATGTGAAAAATCCAGTATAAAAAGACTCTTTGAATGCCAACATATTGCGTGATGGCAGGAACATGCATCTGGCATAGAAGTTGAAGAGGACTTCTTCTGAAGACTGTCCACTCAAATCATAGCATAAGCCTTTGTTACCTTCTAAGAAAGACATCCAAGGGGCTCTTGCTTGCTCAGGCTCATGAAAATCTTGAATGCATGTAAGTAGCATTCTGCAGATTTTATAGAGCATTGCACATGAGAGGTCACGGAGGCTTTTGAAGAAGTTCATGGTGCCCGTTATGATTTTTACCATGTAATCCTCCGTTGTTGGTCTCTACTCTACAGTTGGCAGTCTTGGGTAGTTGAGCCATGTTGGTCTCTTCTTCCTCAGTGCTTATTGTGTTGGCCATGTCGTTACCCTTGGTACATGACTGAATATAGGGTCTCTTTGTATTGTTGCAAGTGCTCTTGTAAATAGAATGAGGTATCTTGAGTTCCAGTTCTTTCTCCATTTTGGATGGAGATCATCTGAACCTTCTTCCTGCATATCCTTGTAAAGTCTTTCTTTGACTTGCTCTAGCTCCACATTTACCAAAGGATAGGGTAGCGACTGTTGATGCCATTGAGCATTGATTTGGTTGGGAGCGAGCTGGGTTAAATTGACTGAGTGGAGAACTCTCAACTCCCAATCCTTTTCCGCTTTCCATTCAACATCTACTTCATGGAAAATCTGCTCTTTCAATGCATCTTGTTCACCTTTAGAAAGCTGGACCATTGGCACGTGATCCTCTTCAATGATTGGTACCTGGAATTCAAAATCTCCAGTCTGCCCTTCAGTCGGTTGTGTTTCCATATCTGCAAAGGAGACTGATGTATGTCTATAATTAGCTGTTTAGAGGTTCCTACCTCCTCTTGAGCTTTTGTATGCTCTTCTCTCCGTAACTGGTTGGCTCTCTTTAAATCCTCTATCTCCTTGAGCAACTGCTCTTCCCTTTGTACTCGCATCAAGGCGAGGTCTCATCTTTGTGCTTGTTCCAACTTAAACTCAAGTTCCAGGTCCTTGTTTCTCTTTTCCAAAGGCTTGTACACTTCATCTATCCCCTTGAGTGAAGCTACGAATGGGTTTTCCCTGATCTGCCTTAGAAATGCCGCTTGGTCATTGATTCTTTGCTCGGAATATTGCAATGAGGCATTGGCTACATCTAATTGCACTTGGATCTTTTGGACTGAATGAATAGTGATTAAAAGTTTGTTGGTCACTTTCGTCAGCTGTTGATCCTTGCTTTTGCATGCATCTGGTAGATTCGTGAGGAGCTCCCCTAAATCTTCCATCTCTTTTTGCTCCCTATCCTTGACAATTTGGTGTTGTTCTGCTTCAGTTTTTAGATCTTTAATCTATCCTTGGAGATCTTCAATGATGATCATCCTATCCTCGAGCTCACCTTGTAGAGCATCTATTACCTGCTCCAATTCTTTAGCTTTGGCACCGCGGCTAAGCACTGCTGTTTGCATATTTTCTATCATTAGCCGCATCTGCTTTCCATACTCATTAACTTGGATGACCACTTCATTCATCGTTGCCCATTCTTCATGTTCTACCTGAGGCTGCTTAGAAGTTCCAACAGATTTGACTTGTGGCTCTTTCGACGGTGTAACAGATTCTGGTTGTGGCTTCATAGATGGTTCAACCAATGTTTCTTGAGGCTTTGTAGCTGCTTCAGCTAATTCTGATTGTCTTGTTGTAGAAGGTCCAGCTTCCTCTTTGTCACTTTCCTTAGGCTATTCAAAACTTGCTTCCTTATGTTGTTTCTCTTTTTCTTTTGCTTCCTTGCCTTCATTGGATTTAGTAGTTGGTGAAGGGCTTGGACTAGGCATTGGATGGTCTTCTTGTTCCGTAGTGGGTGAAGTGGGTCTTGGAGACATCTCTCCTTGTTCGTGTTGTGGTTCAGTTTGTTGTGCAGCTTCTCCTTGCCTTTGTTGCGTAGATTCTGCTTGCCGTTGTTGCACAACTTTTGCTTGCCTTTGTTGTGCAACCAATTCTTCTCTTGCTTTCTTGTGCGCTTCACTTCTGCATACATTCACTCAAGAAAATCCTTCGGATCTTCTGGGACTTTCTTTGTAGGGTTCTTGGTCCTTGGATCCCTGATCTCTCTCGGACTCCATGATTGTGGGTTTTCTCTTGCAGCCTGGGGGCTTCTTTCATAAGACTCTTTTTTCCTCTCAAACCTTGCTTTCTTTTGCTGAGGTTCTTCTTGATGTGCTGCCACTGCTTTCTTCTTCGTTTCTTCTCTCCTTGTCGTATTTTCTTCATTGTCAAAGCTTTCACTGCTGTGGGCTTCAGGCAAGCTTTCTGCTGTTTTTTCATCTGATTTATATACACTTTTCTTCGTCGCTCTAGTGGTTCATGGAGAAGGTTGAGCTGATATATCCATGTATTCTGATCCGGGGCTGGTGGCAAGTTATCTGCCATTCCAACAACATGCTATGCGATTCGTGTTAGAACTTCTGGAGCGCCCAAATATGTTATCTATCCTTCCTTCGTTGTGCTCTTGAGTGTTGTAAGCACGTATTGTGCGTGATATATTTCCTGCCTTGTTGTTGACTTCAACACTTGCGTGAAAGTAGTTGCAATTGCATGATTCGAAGTTGTGTATCTTGGTGGTCTCTTTGAGAGGAAATGCAAGTGTAGATGGTAAATCTGGGAGGTATCCTCTACTTGCTTTAGTATTAGGTTAGAGAAAGTGGCAACAACTGTATCCTTGGTGAATGTACCAGCCATCTTCCTATCACTGGCCCTCATTGTCATACCTTCCATTGGCAGCTTTATTGCCTTGGCCACTATGTCCTTATTGATAACCACTTCAACTTTTTGACCTTGCTGATCCGTGATCTGAGCAGATCCATCTTCTTTGATTGTGGACAACAATTCATAGGCTCTTTGGAAATTTACCCCACATGGATCTTGGTCGTAGAATTCTCAAAGTCCCATCCTTCTATTGGCTTCTTTAGTGTTTGGCCGTGTAGCTACATCATAAACTTCCTTGGGTAGCATTTGTAATTCTACCTGGTGTCCATCTTCACTCTTGAACCTGCCAGTGATGAAGACTATAGTGTTGTTTTCTTCAAGATGTTATTTAGATAGATAGGTTGCCTTTGCCGTTTTCATAGAGCTTGGCTCCAACTGGTATGGTGGAAATTCTTGCAGCTTCTCTTTCTGAGTCACCCTCTTCTTTGCTTTTTCAGCTGCTTGTAATGCATAATAGGAGAATACAGTGTCAAAGTTAGAAAATTTCACGGATTTTGCTCTAAAAATTCCCTGAATCTGAATTGATGGCAAATGATGTCCATTTTGCTTCAAATCAATGCATATACAGATGCCTAAAAACATGTAAGGATCAAAACCATGCAATCAAGGCTAAATTTGCAACTAAAGTAAATAATCGTGATTATTTATAGCTGTAATTTTTTTTCAAATTTTTGCATTTTTGACATCATAGGCTTGAAATATATGTGATTTAGATACTTTGAGTGAAGTGTGGGCTCATTTGAGTGCACTGGGTGGAAATGGTATCAGATTTAGGCTTGAGACTCTAAAACAATAGATATGAAGGGATTTTGGATTTTTATGATCCAAATGTGATCAAACTTGATTGGTGGGCTTGTCACAACATGTACTTTGGTCTCATAAAGTCAAAGTTGAAATTTGAGCTTATTTTGGTGAAAAAGTAAATAATCGCGATTATTAACTTTTTCATCAAATTAAAATTTTTTGTTGCAAGTTGGTTCTAGACATGATGTTAGGTCTCTATGTGAGATATGGGATGATTTGGATCAAAAATATGACAATAAATTCAAAATTTGGACAGAAGAGCCTTTAGTGTCTTTTTTGACAAAATTTGAGATTTTTTTGATCTTTTGGGCTCATACTTGACATATGGCATGTGATAGATGTGTACAAGTGATAGGTGAAGTGACAAGATAATTTTCAAGCCAAATATGCACAAAAGTAAATAATCACGATTACTTATAGCAATCACTTTTTTGCATGAAAAGATAATTTGATGATCACATGAAAAGATAATTTGATGATCTAAACGTCTTTAATAAATCTAAAGGAAGTCTTAAAATGAATTTGGTAAGTTTTGGTCGTGTCGGCATCACTTCGTGCTCTTGTCGACTCTGAAATCATGGGTTTTTATTACTACTTGGTGTGTAGAGTTTTTTGGTCACTTTTGAAGCCATGGACTTGTCCGCTACATAGTCCTGATGCTGCTCATCTAGTTTGGACTCATTCGAAGTCAGTTTGACTTCATATGTCAAATTTGACACTTTGTAGTCTTCAAGCTATTTCCTACTGTTTGAGAGCTTGCCTTGATTGTTTTCTTGAAACCATTTAGGTACATTGTGTATAGACCTTGTCTATAAGCTGCGAGTGGAGTTAGAATCCAATTCTGGCATGTGGAAAATACCTAGATTATTTACTTGGGACCCCCTCGACCCTTGCTAAATGGTCGTTTTATGATGTAGAGGTGTTCTACTATCTAGGGGCATGCTACAGTTCAAGTCTCGTCCGATTCGGTTGAGCTGACAAGCCGCTATGGTCATTTTTGTGTCATAGGCATTCGTACATAGCTAGGATTCTAGGGTTTTTTCATGGGCGTAGACTTACTACCCGAGTGTATATAAATGTTCTTTGATAAGTTTAGAACTCAGAAAGCTCTCTCCTCCAAGAGTGACTAGTGAAAATGAGGTGATTTTGGGCTACCTTGTATATCTATACTCGGACTTCTCGTCCTACTAGGCCGTGAAATCTATGTTAGACTCAAAAATTTCAATCAGATTCCGTTAGCTCATCCTACAAGAATTTGCAGAAACAGGCCTTGGGACGGCCTAATTTAAGCTTCCCGCTTCCATTTGTCGTTTTGATTGAAATTTTTTGTACCTATCCGTCTTGTTCTTTAGATTATCAGCGTATCTTCAGATTCTCCATCTGAGCTCATTTGCTATTTATTATTATTTTTTGACCTGTTTATTAAAAATAAAAGAAAATAATAAAATACACTAAAAAAAATCAAAGTAAAAAATCAATAATTAAGGAAATCCATCGGAGAACACTATTTTATTGCTTTTTGGTGGATTTCTACATTTTTAGGCTCGTGATTACTTACAGATGGGAATTTTTTGTAACTTTTTACCAAAATGTTGATACAAAGTGGTTAAGCACCTCAACTTAAGCTCCCTAGCCAAGTTTCACCAAGTTTTGACAAATTTTGCTCAATTTGTCAACAGTTTTGTGTCTGGAGATTGGTTTTTTAAATCTGGGCACAATTTTCACTTTAATGATCCAAATCTTACCAAATTTTATATTTGTGCTCAATGTAACATGATAAAACTTGTGGTATGTTTAGTTGATCAAAAAAGTTGAAAAATAGGACAAAAGTAAATAATCGCAATTATTTACTTCTAGCAAATTTTTGCATCTTTCTGGTCATCTGAGCATATACACATGTTTAACACTTCAATCTAAGACTCTGAGTCAAGTTTCACTAAATTTGAGCAAGATTTACCAAGTCACACTCAAGTTCTCGACAATCGATACAAATTATTAGTTTTTCTCAAGGTTTTGGTTTGTTTTGCGATCCAAATTCTATGAGCCTTTACGAAAGATGTTGGTAATCATGTATAGAGTCTCTGGTATCAACCTGGGTCAATTTTGAATTGGAAGTAAATAATCGTGATTATTTACTTTTGGCATAAAATGAATACTTTTTGCAATTTTTTCACTGGAAGGTCTTTTTATGACTTGTTTTAAGCCTCTGAGTCAAGTCAAAACTTAATTTGGCTTAAAATCTCAAGAAAAAGTAAATAATCTGAGTTTTTGCAAACTCTTGAAACTTTACCTCAGTTGCATCCTTAAGCTTACCCACTGGTTCATACAACTTTTAAAGCATAATCTCCAGCCGGATTAAGTGGTTGACAGTCGTTTGGTGCTGTTTCAAGCATAGACCTAATATTTCTGCAAGTTCACATAAGCAACTCACAATTGATTCTTCGGAGTGAGCAATGCTGATATCCCACCTTGGATTTACTTTACCTTACTCCTAGGTTCTACTGCAATGGGGTTGTGGAAAGTGTCCACAAACACTTGTTTTCTTATTTTTTACGATTTTATGAGCCTTGATCTTAAGACTTGTCTCGTCCATCAATCATTCTCAAAATCCTAACCTAATCCTACAATCCTACAACCCTACAAGGTACTTAGCAAGTACAATCTACTTCCAAGCTACCTCTACACAGCAAAAGATGACAATCTTAAGCCTAGTTTAGGTCTATTCGTCCCCGGAAGCGACACCAAATGTGGGATGGGTTTTTAACTTCACTCCTATCTTATTGCACATAAAGCGAGAACCACGAACATAATTATTAGTCCATGGGACGAAGCTCATTCGACTAGTGCATAGAGGCTACAAGAGGGTGTCAATCTCTTGGAAAACAATAGACAACTCGCATCTAACACAAGCTACACTAAAATGATCAAAGTCAACAAAAGCTAATCGCTAATCGGCAAACAAATCATAACAGTTACAACATCAAACGACATCCGAATATTACGAAACTTTTAGAACATGTATATAAGACCTAAGCACACATTCTTATGGTTTCAAATCTCACTTTTGATGAAGCGGAAAAATCGTGATTATTAGCAGAAGTGAGTTTTTGACCTAGTCGTTTTTGATCCCAAATGCTCTAATTGCTTAGCAACGATTCCCCAATACCCCGCCTATGCTTACTTTTTGATTTTCTAATTTAATTCCTACTTATGATTAAATTAGGCTGCGCTCATCGGTAATGCCAAAAGCTACAATGTTTACGTCAATGCGTAGAGATCTTATTGACGGTTGCAACGCAACAGACGGCACTGCAATGTGACAACCGGGAAGGGAGTCGAAAGTACGAGAAGGAGAGAAGTGAGCGCCATTAGCTCACACTGTGTTTCTATTATCCAAAAACTTGAAAAAAACTTACAAAAATTGGCCTTTATATCTTAGCCAAGGTTTCTTTGGTTAAAAACTAATCATCTGGGAGCTCTAACTAAGAATAGATTGATACAATCTGGAAGCTTATAGCCTTGGCTCATCGATTACATACCCACCTGGAAAATAGGAGTTATAATATTCTTGATTTATTAAAAGAATAAATATTTTTACAATAAAAGCTCCCAAAAAATGATACATAGGTTAGCTTGCTGCTAGCAGTACATTCTCTGTTGAAATCTCAGTGGCATGAGAAGCTTGGAAACTTGCCTTCGAAGGAGGAGAGATTGTTGAGAGCAATAGGAAGGGAGGAGTGCTGAGAAAGATTATGAGGCAAGAGCTATGGGAGCTAAAAAACAACGCGCCATATGAAGGGAATGAGAGCAGCCCACAACAAAGAAGACAAGGGGAGATAATGCGAGAATACTGCATGGCGGTGTACCTGCGTCGCCTTCAACAATAGTTCCCACTGCCCTTATGCTATTTCGCTAAGAAAACTTCATCCATACCATGAACCTACAGGTTCGTCAACGTATTCGGCTGCCGCCACTATTCATCCACAACCATCTACACCAGGTAGCCCCTGCCATGCAAATTACGAACAACAAGTAATGCACCAACTTAGCTGCCAGCATGCATGAGGACCAATCATCTCTCCCTCACTTGCCGTTCATAATGACCAAGCAACACAAACCGTTGCATGCCGACAAAGCAAGGGTACAGGTTCTATAGTTTTTGGTGCCACAAATTCTCTCCCTCTTTATGCAGGCGCCACCTTTCTTGCCATGCATGACTTTAGTTAGCATATAGGAGCACCTCAATAAACAAGCAATTTTTGTTGGCATGCGACGCTGTGTATACCTTAAGGTCTACGAGTATCTGTATTCAAACACACTGTAGTCCTCTACAACGCATAGCATGCAGACGCTCACTCTCTCACTCACTCGTAATGGCGGCTATTGATGCTTGGTCTCTACCGACCCAATATTGAAGCTCTCTCTCTCTCTCTCTCTCTCTCTCTCTCTCTCTCTCTCTCTCCCCCTTCCTATCTACCAACTTGCCCTCTTTCTCCCCTATCGCAATTCAACTCTCTCTGTCCTTGCTTCTGAATTCACGCATGAAGGGAAAGCATGAACCTCCACTAGGGTGCTCAAAGGAAGGGTGGGGACTGGCGCAAAATCGGCTTCAAACTTGAGAAGCTTGTGGGACGCATGTCTAACCTCAGAATCCTATCTTATTGCAGCATTAGCGAGAACCATGATTAATTTGTCAAACCATGGGACAAAGCTGACCCGACTAGTGCATAGAGGCTACAAGAGGTTGTCAATCTCTCAAAAAACAACTAACAACTCGCATCTAACTCAAGCTACACTCAAGTGATTGAAATCACCAAAAGCCAATCGCTCATCGACAAACAATTCACATCCGTTACATCATCAAATGACATCCAAACGTAACGGAACTTCTAGGACAAGTTTATGAGACCTAAGCACACATGCGTATGGCCTCAAACCCCACTTTAGGTAAAGTTCCAAAATCGCGATTATTAACAGCAGTGGATTTTTGACCTAGTTGTTTTCGAGCCAGAATGCATCTAAATGCTTAGCAATGATTCCCCAATACCCACCTATGCTTAGTTTTTGATTTGAACATGTAAATTCCTAGTTATGATGAAATTAGGCCGCGGGTCGGCGACGCCAAAAGCTACAAAATACGGTGAATGGCTTATGTCAATGCGTAGAGCTCTTACTTGCGGTTGCAATGCAACAAAGGCATTTGCAATCTGACAACCAGAGAGGGAGTAGGAAGCGTGAGAAGGAGAGAAGTGAGCGCCGTTAGCTCACGCTGTGTATTTCTTATCCAAAACTTATAAAAAACTTACAAAAATTGGCTTTTATACCTTAGCCAAGGTTTTTGGGTGGTCAAAACTAATATTCTGGAGTTTACCAAAGCTGGAAAATGACTGGCTGATACAATCTGGAAGCTTGTGGCCCCGGTTCATTAATTATAAAGTTTATCTGAGAAAATAAGAGTTATAATATTCCCAATTTATCAAAATAATAATTGTTTTACAAGGAGAACTTCGAAAAATGGTGTCCGTGTTAGCTTGCTGCTAACATTCCCCCCTTCCTCGATTGTGTCGTCAGTCCCTTGACACAACTTTATGGACTGAAGTAGTCTTTGGGTTGACGGCGAGCGAGGCGGTCTTTAAGTGCTTCCTGTGCCTTTTGGTATCTGATTTTTCGTTCTTTGTCGGGCACTTGCAGAAATTGCATGGTGACTTGATTCTTTAGTTCCACCGCCGCTAAGTAGCCTACAAACCTGGACATTAGGTTTCTTATTATCACCGGTGCAAATATCTTCGTTCGCCACGTGAAGAATGCACTGTAGAATGCTTCTTCAAAGGCTAGCATATTATTCGAGAGCAGGAACATGCATCTGGCATAGAATCTGTAAAGGATTTCTTCTGAAGGTTGCCCACTTAGATCGTCCCATAAGACTTTGTTCCTTCCAAGAATGAGAGCCATGGGGCTCTTGTTTGCTCAGGCTCATTGAAAACTTGTATGCATGTGAGTAGCATCCTGCAGATCTTATATAACATTGCACAGGAGAGATATGGCAGACTCTTGAAGAATGACATGGCGTGCGTTTGGGTTTTCACCATGTATTCTTCTTTCGCTTGGCCTCTCTCTGGAGCTGGCAGCCTGGGGAAGTTGAGCCAAGTTGGCCTCTTATTCTGCAGTGCTTCATGCGCTTACCATGTCCTTACTCTGGGTACAAGACATAATGTTGGATCTCTTTGTAGGGCTGCAGGTGCTCTTGTGAACAGAATCATGTATCTTGGATTCTTGTTCAACTAGCTTGATCTCCTCTTTGGGTGGTCTTTCTCTGCGCCATATTCTTGCATATTCTTGTACAACCTTTCTTTTACCTGTAAAAGTTCTACTTTGATGAGAGGGTACGACAGGGATTGTTGGTGCCATTTAGTGTTGATTTGATTGGGAGTGAGTTGAGTGACGTTGACAGAGTATAAAACTCTCAACTCCCAATCCATAGCGGCCTTCCACTGCTCATCCACCTCTAAGGTGATCTTCTCCTTCAGTGCGTCTTCTTCAGCTTTTGACAGCTGGACCATTGGCACTGTATCTGCATATGTGATGTGAATCTGAAAATCTTCATCATCACTCGGCTATGCTGTGGACTGCGTCTCAAACTCAGCAAACGAGACCGAGGGTATTTCTGTTTGTGGCGGCTCTGAAGTGCCTGCCTCTTCTTGCGTGTCTGGCTTTCCATCTCTAAGGAGTTGATTTATTCGCTTGAGTTCTGCTATCTCCTTTAGGAGCTCCTCCTCTCTTTGAACCCGCATCAGTGCCAAGTCTCTGCACTGTGATTGTTCAAGCTTTAATCCAATTCTAAGTCCTTGTTTTTCTTTTCAAGTGCCTTGTACACTTCATTAGTTCCCTTGATCGAGGCCACGGCTGGGTTTTCTCTGATTTGCCGTAAGAAAATGGCATGATCATTGATTCTCTGTTCAAAATATTGCAGGGAAGCATTGGCAACATCTAACTGCACTTGAATTTTTTGAGCTGACAGAGAGGTCATAAGAAGTTCATTCGTGACTTCTGTTAGCTGCTCGTCTTTTACCTTGCAGACATCAGATAATTTGGTGAGGAGATCACCTAGCTCCTCCATTTCTTTTTGTTGTTTATCTCATGCCATCAAATGCTGATCCGCTTCTGCCTTCAACTGTTGCTCTTGCCTTTGGAGATCAGTGCTGATAATCATCTTGTCTTCTAGCTCTCCTTGAAGAGTGTCAATTACCATTTCCAGTTCCTTGGCCTTTGTGCTACGGTTCAAGGCTGTTGAATGGAGTCTCTCCGTCATTTCCTGCATCTGGCGTGCATATTCATTGACATGTATTATAACTTCATCGTTTGTCTGCCACTCCTCCTGTCGTGCTAGTTGGGATGTGCTTGTAGCCTTGTGTGTTGCTTCTGGCTGCGTCGTAATTGCTGGTGGTTCTTGTGTGGAGGTAGATAGTCGGTCTTCTTCTTGGCCATCCTGAGGCTTTGATGCCTCGACAGTTTCTGGCTGAGTCGAAGTAGATGGTGTGGTCTCAACCCTTGCTGTCTCTTATGGTGCCGGCGTTTCTTCCTTCTCTGGCTCGGGCTCAGTATCATGTGTAGTGGTAGGCTCTTTTTCTGTATCTGCTTCCTTATCAGTTTCTTGTTCCGATTGACTTGTTTTTTCTTCTTCCTTCTCCCCGGTTCTGGCTCGGATTCTTTTTCCTTTTTTTCGTTGGGGTGGTCAGCTTCTTGTGTAGATTCTGTTCATTGGGTAGACTCAAAATCTTTCTCTTTTTCAGTCTCTGCTTCTTCATCGGTACCTTTGCCTGCTGGTGATGGTGGTGGGCTAGGCATGGGATGGTCTTGTTGTTCCGGAGGTGGTGAGGCCGGTTGGGGAGATCCATGGCTTTGCTCTTGTGTAGCCGTTTCCTTAGCTTTCTTTGCAGCTTCTTCTGTCTCTTTCAGCTTTAGGGCTTCGGCCTCTTGGTACATTCTTTCTAAATATTCTCTTGGATCATCTGTCTCTTTTTTGGTATGATGCGTTGTTCGAGGTCCTTTCAGTCCTGTGGGTACCCACTTTTCTAGGTCCTTCCCTTGTGCTTGCCTACTGTGTTGGTGAGCATGTTTTTCTCTTTCAAAACGTGCTTGTTTTTGAGCTGGCTCCTCTTGGTGTGCAGCTACAACTTTCCTCTTCATCTCTTCTCTCCAAGCTCTCTTTTCTTCGTTGTCAGAGCTCTCGCTGCTGTGCCATTCTGGTGAGTTGTCAGCTGACTCATCATCTGATTTCTGTGACCTTTTACCTGACCTTGTAGCTCGTGGAGAGGGTTGTGTTGCCAAAATCCATGTATTTTGATCAGGGACAGGCGGTAGGTTGTCAGCCATCCCGATGGCATGATACGCTATTCTAGTCAACACCTCTGGAACACCCAAGTATGTGATTTTTCCTTCCTTCTTGGTGCCCTTCAAGGTTGTCAAGACATACTGCACGTGGTCCACGGGCTGTCTTGTTGTCGACTTAAGAACCTGAGTGAAGGTGGTGGCCACGGCGTGATTTGGTGTAGTGTACCTTGGTGGCCTTTTTGCAAGAAAATGGAAGTGTTGATGGTACAAACGGGCTGCCTCTTCCACCTGTTTGGGGATAAGATCGGAGAATGTAGCCGTGGCTGTCTCCTTGGTAAATGTGCCTGCGGTTTTCCTATCTCTTGCCTGCATGGTCATTCCTTCAGTGGGCAATCTAAGTGCCTCTGCCACTATCTCTTTCGTGATTACTACCTCGACCTTGTTCCCTTGGGTGTTGGATATTTGTGCGGTTCCGTCCTCTTTGATGGTGGATAGAAGCTTGTAAGCTTTCTGAAAGTCCACTCCGCAAGGCTCTTGTTCTTAGAAATGCCTGATTCCCAACCTGCGGTTAGCCTCGTTTGTCTCTGGCTTGGCAGCTACATCATAGACCTCTTTAGGCAGCAGTTGCAACTCCACCTGATGCCCTTCTTCACTCTTGAACCTGCCGGTGTGCTGTTCTTCTAGCTGTTCTCTAGAAAGGTAAGATGCCTTTGCTGCTTTGACCGACTCGGGGTCTAGTTGATACACAGGCAGTTCTTGTAGTTTCTCTTTCTGGTTTAGCTTCTTCTTGGTCCTCTCCGTTGCTTGTATTGCTCCTGTTTAGTGAATAGAGTGCAAAGTTAGCAGATTTTTTGGATTTTTCTCTAGAATGTCCTTTTAGACTGAAATGATGACAATTTGGTCCAAATTGCTTCAAATCAATTTTTGTACAAGCAAGGATGCATAAAATCATGCAAGGAACAAAACTATATGGTCAAAACAAAAATTTGCAACCAAAGTAAATAATCGCGATTATTTAGAGAAAAATTTCCAACTTTTTGCAGACTTGGCTTTATAGGCTTGAAGTATATACCCAATACATGCTCTGAGTGAATTATGGGCTCATTTGGATGCACAGGTTGAAAATGGTACCAGATTTTAGCATAAGGCCTCTGAAATGGTAGATATAAAGGAAATTTGAGATTTTGAACTCCAAATTGATTCAAAGTTGGCTAGTGGGCTTATCACAACCTGTACTTTGGATGTATGATGGCAAAATATCAAAATTCTCTAACTTTGACCAAAAAGTAAATAATCGTGATTATTAACTTTTCTTTCAAAATTGACATTTTTTGGTACAAATTGGTTCTAGGTATGGTATAGACCTTGGGTATGAGATATGAGGTGATTTGGATCAAGAAAAGTTGTTCATAACCCAAATTTTGGCTTGCAAAGACTTCTTTGTATTTTTTTGGCAATTTTACAAGTAATGGGTGGTCATTTTGGCTCATAGTTGATTTTTGGCATGTAATAGGTGTGTACACATGATAAGTGAGGTGATTTGACAATTTCCAAGCAAAACCGATGCAAAAGTTTATAAGCATGATTATTAACTTCAGTGACAAAAACTTTGCAAAACCCACAAATTTTGACCTAGACATGTTTCATACACCTAATACAAGTCCTAAATTGAATTTGGTCAAGTTTGGTCATGCCGACATCACTTTGTGCTCTGTCGACTCTGAAATCACCATTTTTTGTGATTACTCTGTCTGTTGGGTTGGTCGGTCAACTTTGAGGCTTTGGACTTGTCCATAACATTTTCGTGAAGCAACTTGTCCAATTCTGGCTCATTTGGAGTCAGTTTGGCCTTGTATGTCAAATTTGACGATTTTAACCTTCGAGCCGTTTTCTACTTTTCGAGATCTTTGCTTGATGGATTTCACCAAACGAATCATATACATTGTATATGGACCTCATTAGCAATCCATCTGTGGAGTCAGGTCAAAATTTTGGCATTTGCTAAAAACCTAACTTTTCTAATGGGGACCACCTTGACCCTAACCGAATGGCCATCTGATGGTATAGAAAGGTTCTATTATGTTAGGGCATGCTATGATTCAAATCCCATCCGATTTGGTCAAGCTGGCAGGCCGCTATGGTCAATTTTAGGTCGTAGGTCTTCGTGCACTGCTCGATTTCTAGGGTTTTTTCTAAGGCTTTAGACTAGCTATCGGCCGTACAAAATGGATCATTATCGAGTAAAGAACTTACCCCTCATGTCTCGTGTGAGACAGTGCTGAAAATGGTCAACTGTGGGCTCCGGAAATGTCGCACGAAAGAGGCCAAAATCTCTCTCTGCAAAGGCTCCAAGTGGAAATGAGGTGGTTTTAGCCTACCATGGATATCTATACCTGGACTTCCCTAACCAAATTTCCCCAGATTCCCCCACTAGTCCTACTAAGCCGTGAAATCTATGTTAGACTCAAAAATTTCCCTGATCGGATTCCTGTAGCTCATTCTGCAAGAATTTTCCAAAAGTAGGTATGGCCGCCTAATTTAGGCTTCCCGCTTCCCTGTTAAAAAATTTCCCTGATCGGATTCCTGTAGCTCATTCTGCAAGAATTTTGCAAAAGTAGGTATGGCCGCCTAATTTAGGCTTCCCGCTTCCATCTTTTGATTTCATTGAAATTTTTTGTGCTTGTCCGCCTTGTCTTTTTGATCACCATCATATCTTCGATTTTTCCATCTGAGCTTTCTTGCTATTTATTATTAATTTTGACCTGTTTATTTTAAAAAATCAAAGAAAATAGCAAAATGCTCTAAAAAAGTAAAGTAAAAATTCAATAATTAAGAAAATCCCTTGAAAAACATAACTTTATTGTTTTTTGTTGGATTTCTCTATTTTTGAGCCTCCTTATCAACAAAAATGATGAAAAATACCCAAAAAGGACTATTTTTGATGATTTTTTGATAGTATACACACTATTTACACTCATCGGGAAGATATTATCAGTGAATTTTCCCTTGATGATGAATTATAAGAGCATTATTAGCTAATTTTGCAAAAAATCACACATTAACATAGAACGTTTTCCTCCCTCTTCAAACATTACCCTTAATTACTTAGTACTTAGTGCCCTTCCACCCCTCCTAGATGGTGTACTCCGGAACGACGGTGTGCATGGGTTGAACAATTGTGTCTATGCATAGCCGTGATTGGCTCTACCATGATAGGAAGATCAATGCAATTCAAACCAATATGCTGTGCAAGAGCTACGTTTTGAGTAGTTAACTCAAGAGTTTCCGATGTCGAGGTTTGCTGCTGATGTCTTCCAAAGAGCAAATCTTGTAGCTTTTGTGCTCTCTGTTTGATTGTACCATCAGGGTGCTTTAGCACTCTAATTGTTTGAGCTGTTGTTAGCACTTTCGACTATTGTTGAGCTTTTTCTCTCCATTGGTAGCTAGGTCGGCTTGGTGTTGCATGGTGTGGTGGAGTCTGTTGAGACTTAACTCGCCATTGCTTGATTGGTTTCGCGGTTTGTGGAGAAGATAAGTGCTCCTTTTTCTTCCAAACCATTTTCATGTTAGGTTCCTTGCTCGGAGGTGCTCGATTCTGTGTTCGAACCCTTGGAACCTTCTTTTGTTTCGTCGGTGAAGTTTTAGGCACCCATATCTGATTCGATTTATCCGTAAGCTGTGCTTTTGGTACCCAAATCTGCCCGACTCCTTGCATGCTACATGTAGAATTTGATTGTCGAGGGGATGGAGAAGATTGGCTTCGTGGATTGGTCTGTTGATTGCTTCTTTTCCATTACTCCTTGCTTGGTGCAATTGGAACAATGAGTTGCCCCCCTTTAGGTGATAGCTTTAGTTGATTCGTATCCCAATCTGATATTGCTTTGTATGTACGCATCCAGGGGATGCCAAGAATCATTGTCTCATTCATGTGTTCATCTGGTAAGCATAAAAACTGATGAGGACATGAACATCCATGTACTATCACGTTCAAGTTGACTACTCCCAATGTTGGAGTTGGATTTTTGTTGCATCCTTTGATTGTCACTATTCCTGCTGTCAATGCTTGACTTGTTGCCTTCTTGTATGTGGAATAACTGAATGCATTCACTCTAGCTCCTGTGTCTACCAAAGCATTGGTGCTATGATTGTTGAGCTGTACTTTGATGCGCAGATCCATTCCATCTAACTAGTCGTTATCTGTTGAAACTGCGTCTTTAGGTAATTCCCATTGTCGATCATCTATTTCCAAATTGTTAATGGTAATCGGTATCTATTGATTCTGAGAGTAACTTTACGCTTGAGTACCCAAAGTCTAGCTTCCTCTTGGGCTTCATCAATAACCTACTGTCGCTTGATCTTCCTTTGTTTGGCTGCATGCATTCTCTTTAGCAATTCATTGGTTAGTGGCAAATTGTATTTCTTCAAACGACATCCACTAATCCAATTAGCCATTGGTTCACCATCTAGGGTGGAAAATTTTACTGCTTCACTTGGAGATACATCTTCAATGATAAATGGTCCGTTTCCCTTTTTCTCAAACTTAGGACTGTGTTTGTTAAGGGAATAGACTAGAACTAAGTCCCCTTTCTTGAAGATTTTTGTGATTAAGTGGGAATCAAAAACTTTTTGTTTCTGCTTTCGTGCATAGATATGAGCTAGAGCAGTTACCCTTATGCTCGACTAGGTTTTCCAAATCTTCAAGTCTTTCTGACAATTCATGTCCAGTCCACTTAAGATTTTGTGCTACCCTTTATGTCGGCAATAGAAATTCTATTGGTAGTATGGCATCAAGACCATAACAAGGTTAAAGGGTGTAGCATTTAGAGTTGTTTTGAATGAAACTCGATAAGCCCATAGAGCAGCATGGAGATTCATATCCCAGTCTGTCCCTCTTGAACTAACCACTTTAGTCAGCACCGAGCTAAGAATTTTATTCGTATGCTCAGATTGTCCATTTGCTTGTGGGTGATAGGGAGCTGATTTGTTATGGATGACCATAAACTCATTAAGCAAATACTCTATTACCTCATTGAGGAAATGAGTTCTCCGATCACTGACAATATCTATTGGCAGTCCATATCTCGTGAATACATACTCATATAAGAATACAACAGTAGTTCTGACATTATTCTTTTGAGTCGCTTTAGCCTCCGCCCACTTGGTCAAATAGTCCGTAGCTACAATGATATATTGAGCTTGGGTGCTATAAGCAGGTGGTTGTATTAGTCCAACAAAATCTATAACCCATTTTGTGAAGGCTCTAGCCCCCATCATTGTTCTTAAGGGCATGCTATCTACCCGTGTTGGCATTTTTTCTCGTTGACAAGCATCACACCTTCGAACATATTCTTTGGCATCTGCAAAAAGTGTTGGCCACCATATGCCTGCCATCAAGATCACTCTTGTGGTGGTCTCACTAGAAAAGTGACCTCCAGCTAATCCAGCATGTGCTTGTTCTATAATCGGAATATACTCGTTTTCATTGGCACAAGACGCAAATGTTGATCTTTACCTCTCCGATACAATTGGTTCATAGTCAGCCAAAATACTTCAAGTCTCAAGATCCGTTGCATAGTTTGGTCTTCCGCAAAGTGAAGTCCCACTATGGTAACATGTGCTTGACTTAGGTATTGTTCTTTTTCTTCAGGTTTAATGCATAAAAGAAATATCCTATCTCGATTTCTTTTGTATAGCCTTCCAGCTAGTAATTGATACATAGCCAATTGCTCAATTAAACTGATTGTGATAGGAAATGGTATTTGTGAATCCACTTGAGCTATTTTCATCAATGACACAATGTTTTCCGACCATCTAGGTATCATTTCCATGGAGAACAAATAGGCATCTGGTAGATCATCATCTACCCCTTTAGGTGATTCTCCTGAAACAATCCTTGATAAATGATCTTCTCATTGATGTGTAGTGCCTTTTTTTACAACCACAGTGAAATCAAATTCGAGAAAAATGATGAACCATCTCACTATTCTCCCTGTGCTGCATGGGCTTGTTGACCAAATACAACAAAGCTTGGTGGTCCACAAAGAATAAAAACTTGTTGGCTAATAGGTAATGTCTATACTTTTTAACGGCATAGATCATTCCTATATCATTCCTAGTACAAGCCTTCTAGGAAATTGTGGTAGTCCTCTTAGTCATTCATAGATCGTTCTAAAACATGCTCAGTTATCGAAAGAGGAAAGTTGTCTCTAATGGTAGATGCATTCACCTTTTTGAGATTAACACACACTCGTAATTTCCCATTCTTCTTAGGTACTACCACAATTGGAGATACCCAATCTGTGTGTTCAATTTCGTAAATGAATTTATCTTCCTTTAGTTTTTCAATCTCTTCTTTGATCTTCCTGGCAAATGTTTCGTTATAAGTGTATGGTCTCTGTCTACTTGGTTTTGCATCATCTCTCATGGGTATAGTATAGACCCTTGAGATCCTTTTGGATCAACACCCTTGAGATCCTTGTAAGCAGGTCTAGGCTCTTCTCCTGGTTCAGCCAAGTCTACCCTTTTAGTGTTTTCAGGCCCTTCATAAGAGTTGCCTTGTTTCCATAGTTCCCTAACAGGTTGTTCAATTATGATTTTCCGATCTTGGAGAGTATACTTTTTGTAATGGGATGGAACATGCATTACATCCTTACCATCCTCCGTGGTTTCCATTTCAGTTGTGTATATCTCCTTTATAGGTTTTTTCACCTCTTGATATTTCTTTTTCCGACCGACTCTGGTCATGAGTGGTTTTTTATCCTGAGATTTTTCTTGAGTACCCTTCCTTGTTTTTCTCGATGTCTGAGACATTTCTGAGTTTTTGTTTGAAGGATATCTGCCAGTCATTTTGTCCTTCACACAATCATTAGCATCTATTTGCATCAGGAATTGTGTTTTACTAGAGATTGATGACATAGGTCATGTTTTCACAATTTTGGTGTTTCTCTTTCATTTGTACCACTTTTGTTTTCTTGATTTCTGGTTTGGAAAGTCAAAAAACTTTTCCTCCCCTCCCTTTAAGAGTAACTTAGCTCTCGCATGCTCTTTTTGTGACCCGAATCTTCTGAGGTAGCTGAGTGTTCATCTAACTCATCAGTTGCATCGTAATAGAGGTCTGAAAAGACTTGTTGAGCTTTCATCAAGTCCTTGGGTTCCTCATCTTCGTTTTCAATGTTGAGGAGGACTGACATCATTTGGATCGGAATTATGTTGTAGCCATCCTCATTGCAAAATTGAGTCGGCATAGACGTATTCACACATACATCCATTGTTGCTAAAAATTGAGTCCACTCGAATGGCTCAAATAAATGCTCTGGAAAGGGTTCAGGTATGTAGGCTTCATCTGTGCAGTCCCTTTCTAGGATACATTCTTCTCGTCTTAAGCTTCCATTTTCTGAAGCTCCGCACATCCAAATAGGAGTATCTTTGTTTAACGAGGATGGAAGTTTAGTTTCAGCTGAAGAGACTGAATCAAACTCTTGGATGGGTGTTTTCAAGACATCTCTATAAGTGTGATCTTTTAGATTGACTCTTGTTATAGATCCCAACTACTTCACGTACAGATAGTTGTTTCCCCAATCTTGGATAAGCTGTACCTGTCGCATGAAAGGTCTCCCCAATATGATTTCATAGTTGAGTTTTTTTCCAAAGTCTACTATGGCAAAAGTGTGTTGATATTCAATTCCACAGGAATTGACTATCACTTTTTCAAGCAGCCCTAGTGGTCTCTCAATGTGTCTGTCAGCCAACTGCAATTTCATTCGCGTTTGTCTAATGGCTGGCTGTCCCCAAGATTCCCATACTGATTTAGTGGCTATGGCTATGCCAACTCCACGATCCAGTATTGCCATGGTTTCAATGTCATTATATTTCATTGGGAGGATGGTGTTTTCTTCTTCCCCTTCATAATATTCTCCGACCTTGTTCATAGGAACTGATCGAATCTCTTTGTTTTCCATTTCATTTTTCAATTTTCAATTTTCCCAAATTCTTAGAGATTAACCCCGTTATCCCCACCTTCTCTAGGGTTTTCTGTAAATCATTCCACAAGTAAGGTCTGAGTTTCAACAATTCTCCCAAATCAAGAGTGCATTGGATGGGTGTAGACATGATTGAATGAATGTTGTCTACTTCTAGGGTTTGTTCAGCTCTCTTTACTTGAGTGGTCTTGCAAACAATGGATTCATCTTTGTTATCTCCCAAGTAAGAAGGTAATGTTTTTAATGTCAATGGTTTAGACATTCCTGAAGCTTTTGATCCGCAATCCTCGTACAAGGATTGTAAATCCATGGCCATATCACAAGTTAGGTTATCCAACCAGACTTCCTCTATAGGAGCTGCCTTTAAAGTTAGGCTTCCATCATTGATCTCTCTCACTTTTTCCCATAAGTGTCCGGGTTCGTCTTCCTCTACGAATGGAATTCCATCTAATGTATCTTCGCTGTCAGGCACAATAAGCACTGGTCCATTTGTTTCAAGGTGGGGTTCTACCACCACATCGGATTTTGCTTTCGTTTCTTCTATCGCAAGCTCTTCAGGTTCTTCAATACTTTCAAGCTTGGGTTTTTGTTTATCCAGCATTTCTTGCGTGATTCTTACGAAATTTTGATAAGCCTTTAGCTTTGCTGCTTCCATGTCTGGAGATGGATAGTTTTTCCACTTGTTTTCTATGTTTTGGCCTCCTTTAAGTCCTGCTTGGTAGGCTTCCAAGGTAACATTAATAGGCTAAAAATTTTTATCAACCAGAATGGATGTTCCAGATTTCATGGTTGTTTCTTTGAATTCACTGGCAGTTTCTTTCAACTTGTCTTGGGCTAGCATTTTTACTTTCTCTTTGATTTCAACCCGTTGATTTTGTTTTCTCATCTCATATCTTTTGCTTCTACTCCTTTTGATTCTTTGAGAATAAATTTTTGTATTCTCTGAATCATCATAGGAGTTGTGTTTATTTTTCTTTGCCTGGGCTCTAGTGATTACCTTGATTGGAACAATCGGTTCACTCTCTGATGAGCTACTAGGCATCACTTGGACTACGTTTACGACAGTTTTTCCTTTGTTCAAAGGATTCTTAGGACAATCTTCCGGAAAGTGTCATCCCTTTTTGCAACATTGTATGCAATAGGCTTCAATTGGTTTGAGGTTTTTGTCAGGCTCTGGACATTCGTTCTTCCAATGGTCATCAGCACCACAATTATGAATGTTTCCTGTCCTAGGCTTCAACAAGGGTCTTCCCATGGGAGGTTTGACACCTTGATTAGCTACATAATACATTGGTGCGAGCTCTGGTGGAGCATAATTCATGGTTTCTTCCATTGGTGGTGGATGTGGACTATACCAATCTCCTTTTGCTGACATATCTGGGATTATAGTGTTTACTTATAACCCCCATTTGTCTATCACGTCAGGATTTTTGACCTGTAAATACTAAGTTCCGTTTCGTTCCATGTACAATTTTCCTTGTTTGTTTGCCCTAACCTCTTGTTCAAACTCAATACCATGGTCATCGATGCAAATAGCATACTCCTCGTTAGGGTCCAAGTAAACCTGGGCTCCATGACGGTTAGTCTTGTAAAAAGATAGTATATGCTTATAGCGCACTATCGTTCCGGTTTTTGAGTGAGTTGTGTAAGAAGACATTTCGGATGTTGAATCTGAAAAAGTGTCTAAGACTTCTTCAGGAATTGTGTGCAAGGAATTGCCTTGATTCACGCTTTATTCGGTAGATACTCTAATGGAGGTTTTTTCGAGTATGCCCTGATTTCCTAGTACACGACCAGATCTAAGGTTCATATAGACTTATGAATCCCTGGATAGAGTACTCACCTTTGGATTGACTTGTCGTCAATTTCCACTCGATTCAATTGCAACTTTCTGTCAAGCCACTGATTGCTCGTGTGCAACCTGATTCATGTACAAATTTAATCAAGTTAGCTATTCTTCTATAAAGACAGTAGAGCTCTTGAAAACTCTCGTGATTGGTCTCTGTATATCACTTCAAATCGAGCTATGGGAGTCAAAATTTGACTTTCAGATTCAACTTTAGCAAAAATCAAAGGTCTAATCTGCAACCTGTAAACTGAGTATGCATGTAACAATTTTGATATGATTGAACCCAAAATTGCCCTATGGCTTTATATTATGTTGGTCTATCAGTGTATAAGTTCAAAAGTAAACAATGATGTCTCTGGATAGCATAAGTAAATAATCACGATTATTTACTTTTGTCAGTTTTTTACACTTTTTTGATAGGTTTGGCAAGTATACAACTTGTTAGAGTCTCTGGGAAAATTTCAACAAGTTCGGACCAATTCTGATCAAGTTTATCAACTGTTTGGTGTCCGTAGACTTTGATTTTGAGAACTGGCTTAAGTCTCACTTGTGGGATCCAAATTTCACCAAAATTGATTTGTGAGGTCTACTTGATGTGCTTGACCTTGTGGTATACTCAAACTTGCAAAATCATCAAGTTTTGAAGCAGATGTAAATAATCGCGATTATTTACGTCAGCTATATTTTTGCAAGTTTTTGTCCTAACTTTGGCACATATCTGTTAAGCACCTTAAGTTAAGGTCCCTGTGAAAGTTTGAACAAGTTTGGATAATTTTTGGTTAAATGGTAATCAATTATCTGTCCGCAGACTAACTTTGTAATTTTAATCACAAATTTCACTCCAATGGTCCAAATCTTACCAAATTTGGTTTGTGGACTTATTACAACATGGTGAAGCTAGTGGTATGCAGACTTGGTCAAAAAAGTTGAAAAATAAGGCAGATGTAAATAATCGCGATTACTTACTCCTGACAAATTTTTGCAAATTTTTGGTCAACTGAGCATATACACATGTTTATCACATCAACATAAGCCCATGAAGCAAATTTCAACAAGTTTGGATAAATTTTTCCCAAATTTATACTCAAGATTCAAAAAGTCAGTACAAACTTTAGTTTTTATCCAATTTCTTGCTAGTTTAGTGATCCAAATCTTTTGGACCTTTACAAAAGTTGTTGGTACACATGCAATAAGTCAATGGTATGAACCTTGGCCAATTTAGAGCAGAAAGTTAATGATCGCGATTATTAACTTTAGGCTTGAAATGAGCACTTTTTTGCAATTTTCTCAAAGACAGCCTTTACATGATGTATTTTAAGCCTATGAATCAAGTCAAAACGTAATTTGGCCTAAAATGTCAAGAAAAAGTAAATAATATGAGTTTTGGCCAACTCTTGAAATTTTTACCTCGAAGTGTCTTTGAGCTTACCCACTGGTTTGGACAAGTCTTAGGGTTACTCTCCAGTCGGATTGAGTGATTCGAGTCTTTTCAAGCTATTTCTAGCCATAGACCTGAAATTTTGCAACTTCCAATAGCAACTCACACTTGATTCTTTTAGAGAGAGCAATGTTCTGAGATCCACCTCGGATCCTACTTACCCTACTCCTAGATTCTCATGCAATGGAGTTGTGGAAAGTGTCCACAATACTCGTTCTCTTGTGTTTTTTATGTTTCAGAGTCTTGATCTTAAGTCTTGTCTCGTCTACCAATCATTCTCCAAACCTTAATTTAATCTACAATCCTACAATCCTAAAGGTACTCAAGCTACCTCTACACAGCAAAAGACGACAATCTTAAGCTATGCGGTTTCTAAAAGAAAGTTTTGAACTCTAGACGAACCTAGAGGAAGTTAAAGGACAACTACACAAGACACTTGTGTTTTTTCCTGGTTTAGGTCTCTTCGATCCCCAGCAGTGGCGCCAAATGTGGGACGCATGTCTAAACCTCACTATCTGATCTTATTGCAGTATTAGCGAGAACCACGATTAATTTGTCAAACCATGGGACGAAGCTGACTCGACTAGTGCATAGAGGCTACAAGAGGTTGTCAATCTCTCGAAAATCAACTAACAACTCGCATCTAACTCAAGCTACACTCAAGTGACTGAAATCACCAAAAGCCAATTGCTCATCGGCAAACAATTCACATCCGTTACAGCATCAAATGACGTCCAAACGTAACGCAACTTCTAAGACAAGTTTATAAGACCTAATCACACATGCCTATGGCCTCAAACCCCACTTTAGGTCAAGTTCCAAAATCGCGATTATTAACAGCAGTGGATTTTTGACCTAGTTGTTTTCAACCCAAAATGCATCTAAATGCTTAGCAATGATGCCCCAATACCCTGCCTATGCTTAGTTTTAGATTTGAACATGTAAATTCCTAGTTATTTTAAAATTAGGTCGCAGGTCGGCGACGCCAAAAGCTACGAAATACGATGAATGGCTTACGTCAATGCATAGAGCTCTTACCTGCGGTTGCAATGCAACAGACACATTCGCAATGTGACAACTGGAGAGGGAGTAGGAAGCGCGAGAAGGAGAGAAGTGAGCACCATTAGCTCACGCTGTGTATTTCTTATCCAAAACCTATAAAAAACTTACAAAAATTGGCTTTTATACCTTAGCCAAGGTTTTTGGGTGGTCAAAACTAATAATGTGGAGTTCTACCAAAGCTGGGAAATGATTGGCTGATACAATTCGGAAGCTTGTAGCCCCGGTTCATTGATTACAAAATTTATCCGAGAAAATAGGAGTTACAATATTCTCGATTTATCAAAATAATAATTGTTTTACAAGGAGAACTCTGAAAAATGGTGTCCGTGTTAGCTTGCTGCTAACAAAGCTGCTTAAACTCCTGCTCGCCCAACACTTGGAGATCTTCACACAACAACTTCACCTCATTTATTGTTGATGGGATGATCCCTGATAAGGTGAAACACAATCTGGATCATTGAAATTAATCGAAGTGATCGACACCAGTATCTCCAAGGGTAGTTCTACCCATATAAAATTGGACGCGGAGCACTCTTTTTGGAGTGCGGCGTTTCCTTCCTCATACCCTTTGCAATGTAGTTTCTGCTTGGAACCCCATAGCACATCAACAATCTGGGGTGGCTTTGCAATATCTTGAAGCATATGTTTTACATCCAACAACAGACGAGGATTAATTTTTGCAGGAGCGTGATATTGCAGCTCAAGTTGCACGATTGGCAACATGTTTTGTTACTCAACTTTTTGAAAGAGCTTCTTGAAAGCACAGAGCACATAATTATAGTCTTGAGAACAAACTACCTTGGTGAAAAATGTGCCTTGTAGGGCACGAAACTCGATGGACAACTTAAGGAAGTCACCGACTAGGGCAGCTTGGGAGGTGGCCTCTTTAACCCATGTCCCACCAATATTCGGGGAGCCATCTTGAAGGATGACATCCAAGACGGAACAGCCACGCTCCTTGAGGAGCTTACATATGAAGGCTTTGCATTTGGGGTTGTTGATACCCTTCTGAAGTGTTAGAGCACCATGGACCGGACGTATTGGCACAAGGTCCACTCCCACAATAAGGCTTCCCACAGGCATGTGCTTATATGCCACCTGCATCGACCAGCCTAGGGCTGCACATGGGTCCAACAACGCCCACAATGATGATACGAAGTAGTAATTTGAGTCCAGTTGCACTAGCTTAAACGCCACTCGCGACTTGTAGAAGCAATCAAACCGATGCTTGCATGTGGTCTTACTCTTCCCCACATCCACCCAGACAAACAGAGAGACAGAGGGCTCTACTACAATAGGCCGTTCTTGGAAGTCACGCGCCACATCACATTTGGGCAAGCACCAAGCATTTCTATGGAACCTGATGGTGAGTCTGCTGATTGACAAAGGAGCCTCGGGTTGATAGAAACTGCAATAGTAGCAAGGAGGAGCAAGTGGAATGGTTGCTGGTTGGTTTAGTATTGTTCACCAAGGTTGGGCTCATGGTGATGACACCATCACATGTATCACATGCACAAATTCACTCAAAGCTATCCATCATCTACCCCAAACTCTGTTTTAGATAGTGAACGGCAAGACACAATAATAGATTGTGCTTCTAACCCCATTTATCGCGTTTTCTTTCAAGCTTTCCATGATTATTGAAGATTGCATAAGATTGTCAGCCCTAACTCTTAGGTCGAAGCTGAAGATGTAAGGCCTTAGTAAAGCATGAAACCCTTAGAAGCAATTGTGGATTGTTGGGGATAAAGCTAATTGATTAGTTCCACATGGCATGTTGCTGATGACAAACCTATTTTATTCCTTTTTCTTGCGCATAGTAATGTGCACAAAAGCTACATTTGTTTTAATAAACAAGGGTCATTGAGTTTGGTTCTTAGGCACATGGTCTTTGTAAGCACCTTGGTCACCTCATGTCAAGAAAATATTTTGACACATGAGAGAGAATCACTTAAAAATATTCCACCCTTAATCACCATTTAATTGAGTTGACATGGCCCGATGTAAATCCGTG
The DNA here is from genome assembly GCF_014529385.1 of Adiantum capillus-veneris. NCBI lineage: Eukaryota > Viridiplantae > Streptophyta > Polypodiopsida > Polypodiales > Pteridaceae > Adiantum > Adiantum capillus-veneris. The sequence continues at coordinate 37,179,807 of NC_140955.1, forward strand.
CCAAACGAGCTTGTTTGACCAGATACATTTGTAGCTACTACCATGTGAATTGATTGCTCTCTCGATTATGACAATGCAGATTTCATCCTTGTCTCAAAATCCCCAACTTCATCCGAGATCCCAAGCTTACCATGGCCAATCCTAACCTGGCTTGATACAATCGACCACACTACGTTTTCTTTTAACTAACCTTAGGCTAAGATGAGGTGAACCTTATTTGTACATTGGTAATAGGCTGGTCAATTTTATGTCATTTGTCCACTATCTTTTACAAGTAAATGTTGATGCATTTGATGTGCATTTATTCAGGTCTTCTTAAATTTGACAAGAAACAAGTGGTCAAAGGTATACGTCTGACCCTCTTCTTGCCTCATGTTGATTACCAGTGTGTACTGTCATTAATCCCGCTTAACTTTCCCGTACTCTTATAGATGTGTTCAGCCAAGAAGATTGTGAGATGTGGCCCCAACATCCTTGAGGTCCCGTGTGTGCCAGGGGATGTTGGTGATAAGCATGTTTTCCTGAAAGTGCTAAGATCAATGTGGAAAAAACACCCGTCGTATAATGCGAGCACTACCATACTTGTAGATGATTGTAGATATAAGTCTCTTAGAAAGTGCTGAGATTAGTGTGGAAAAAACACCCGTCGTATAATGCGAGCACTACCATACTTGTAGACGATTGTAGATGTAAGTCTCTTAGAAATGACTATGAGAATTTTTTGGCCATTCGGTCATATGACACTTCTTCTCTTGATCCCTACTACCCCTTCTACTTCACGAACTTGGTCAAGCCCTGGCTGGAGGGCTAGATTTTTCTCCCTACCCAACATCATATAGCCGTCAACACCCCCTCTTTGATGTAGAAGATGAAGTTAGCTCTCTCATTGATGATTACTTCATTCACAAAGAGGGACACGCTTATTGCTTTGACCCCCCCTGTCAACCCATGATTTGTGGAAGAAAGAAATAAAATTTTCTTGGTGCATTCTGCTATGTATTCCTCTTTATGTGAAAATGGAAATACACTAATGTCCATTTAGTCATTTTTCTTATAGTATGCTTCTGTGGTCATTTTATCTTGATCTTTGGATTTGGTACTGATAAGTACCAAATTTGGTATTGGTCTTCCCATTGTAGGGTGATTGTAACTCATGAAAGCTCCATTGTACGAACTTTATAGCAGAGAGCTTTTCTTTGGCAAAATTTACCATTGTGGACTCGAGAAATTATAATTACCATTATCAAATTTGAAGCCTTTGGTGCTAGGACTGACAACTTTCAGGCTTTCATACTGGTAAATTGGGTACTGTAAAGTACCAAATCTGGTGCTTCTCATCTCGCTACAGGGTGTGATTATAGAAGAAAGCTTATTTTGGAGAGAGCTTATTTTGGGAAAGAACAATATTATGGACTGAAGAAGTTAGGGTGCACTAGTGTAAAATTTGGTTCTTTTGAAACTGGCATTGGAAAATACCAAATTTGGTACTATAAAGTACCAAATTGGGTGTTGGTCATCTCACTACATGGTGATTGTTGTAGATAGATTATTTTGGAAAAAAATATTATGGGCTGGGGAGGTTAGGTCTACCAATGCAAAATTTGGTGATTTTGATATTGGTGTTGGTCATCTCTCTACAGGGTGATTGTAGAGGAAAGCTTATTTTTAAAAAATATATATTATGGGTTGGGGAAGTTAGGATACCAGTACAAAATTTGGTGCTTTTGATACTGACATTGGAGACTATCAAATTTGGTAGTGTAAAGTGCCAAATTTGATGTTGAACATCTCACTACAGACTGATTGTAGAAGAAAGCTTATTTTGGAAAGAATATATTATGGGATGAGGAAGTTATAATAAGAGTACCAAATTTGGTACTGGTCTTCTCATTGTAGGGTGATTCTATGTCATGGAAGGTCGATCATACAAACTTTATAGCAGAGTTAGCCTTGTTTTGAGAAAAAACAACATTGTGAACTCGGGAAGCTACAATTACCAGTACTAATAAGTTCCAAATTTGGCAATGGTATTCTCATTGTAAGAATTGGAACTCACTGCTTTTCAAGTTCCTATAGATTATGTTATGTTACTAACCTCAATAGCGTAGCATGTGATGTGCATACATAGTGGAGGTAGGGAGGGAAATGACAAACTACTGAAGCTTGAATGGCAGACCTAGTACAAATTACTCAATCTCTCGAATGGTAGAGGTGGGGATGGGTCAAATGCCCTCATCCTCTTCTCCATCGTCATCATATGGCATACTATAGTATACATTTTCATAGACCTCACGGGTTAACATGAACATGTTTTGGAGTCCAAACATAGGCTCCATCGGAATTTGTATGGATCTTACAAGGTGGGAATAGATCATGACTGGTGGTGTATGATCAAGAAGGTTGTATGTATCACATTTCCCATCCATTTGGCCATAATACAAGCCTTCAACCACAAGTCCACCTCTAAAGATCTTGTTGTGCCAATTATCCCTTTGTGATTTGTGTGCTTGGTACATGGCTTTGGTGAATTTCAACATATAAAAGTCCTTACCGCCTTCAACTGCCTTCACTGCAAAGTTGTCGCCAACGGACAACATTTCACACATTTTCTGTGGGTTTCCCTTGTACATTGGCAAGTTGATGTCCGATTACATTCAAGCTACAGTTGTCATGTTGCTATCATCCTCACTATATCCTCCTCTTCCTCACTTCATTTTCCATTTCTTGTACCGGTACAATGGATATGTATTTCCATTCTTCAATGTATTGCTTGCTCTTGCATCTCCTTCATTGCCCACTTAAACATTATCACAAAAGCATGAGAGTGTACGAAGACGTAGAGCGCATGGGTCCTCAGGTGAATAACCATCTACACAATGGGTCACATGCGAGCCTTGGATTTGTTGACATTCCCACTGGATATCCCATTGCACTTCATCCTTTGAAACCAACAAAAACACTCTCTTTGTGTTAGATCTATGTGACCCAAACGTGTCTCCAAATTTTGCCTTTAGAAATTTAACAACATAAACCGCACCCTTCATCAATGCCTTGTCTGTTTGTAGCTCCTCATGTGTTAGTGTTCTCTTGATGACAGCACCAACTTCATCGTGCTCCCCTTTTCCATGCCCTGATGTGGAAAAGTTCCACATCATGTGTAAGCCTGTCAATTGATGGTACCTGGCAACAAAGTAAAAAGGTCACCGTGCCTTGAATTGCGATGCTGCACCATCCGACCACACCCAATGATATCGCAAACGATGACCTTGATCTTCTAGCCACCTGTCATCAAGCATGTTTTTAATGCCTTGTCTTTGAGAAATACTTTTGCAAATACATCTAAGTACAATGCTATCATATCAAAGAATCTTACAGTATGAAATTTATGAATACATTTTGATAATATCCCTCTAGCAAAATCATTTCACTTACCCCTGATTAGTAAGCTCTTTTATGTAATACTAGATAGCTAGCTTGTGTGATGACTAACCTTAACAACTTGTTATTATTTGCACTTTTGTATTAACAAGCTTCATACATGAGCAACACTATTTTCATTCTAGTGATTTGAAATTTATTGCAACACACTAGTTGAGACATTCTTCATTGTTATGGCAAGGGATCTTATTGGTTAGACTGAATCGCAATTGCAAAATTTCTACACATGTTAGAGCGCCCACACTTGAATATGGTAGGACTCTTCGTTCCACACCTTGTTACAAAAACTTGTGGTTATTGACACATGTTTTAGAGTGCCTACGCCTCGTGAGACATGACTCTCCGCTTTGCAATAATGTTATGGAAAATTATGGATGTCGATACATATGTACTAGAGTCCCTATGCTTGGTACGGCAAGACTCTTTGTGGTTACATTATATGTGTAAATGGCCCACCACATTTGGTATGGATTGATATGAAAGGATATGATGAAATGGTATAAAAAGTTGGAAGGGTGACCGCTGGTGGTCTATTTGGAACAACATTTTTGACCAATGCTACAGTCCTCACCTATGCACCTTTACTTCATTTTATGCACCCCCATCACACCATACACATGTCACACATTTTTTCCACTTTTCTGTTGAGCTTATATGTGAAGCTACTCAATATATGGCTTCTCTATATATGGCACCCAGGTCCCCTCTATATATACATCATCTCATGTGTGTATTCTACACACTTTGATAGGATAGGAGTAATGTAACTCCTGATAAAACATTCATTGTAAAAGGAGTGATGTAGCTCCTCATAAAATATTCATTGTAAAAGGAGTGATGTAGCTCCTCATGACCATTTGTACATTTGATGATTTTTATAATATAACGGTGGGTGTATATAGAGCTGTGGGTTTTTCCCTTGATCCCCCAAGGGTTTTTTCATCCACAGTTAGGGACCCTTATTTGAGCGGGGGTGTTGAGCTTATATGTGAAGCTACTCAATATATGGCTTCTCTATATATGGCACGCAGGTCCCCTCTATATATACATCATCTCATGTGTGTATTGTACACACTTTGGGGTTCTATTTCTGTGCTCTCTCTCTCTCTCTCTCTCTCTCTCTCTCCATTTTCAAATGATTCCTACTAATCATTGCTACTCTTTGGTTTTCAGTTACTCATTGTGCTATACATGCATGTACCTAGCGTCTTGTATCTCGCACTCGACTCCACCACTTATGTACCTCACAACCGAGGGTAGTTGCTTTTTAAAGCTCGGAGTATGTTATGGATAATGGATATGTACATTTATTACTCAAGTTCTCATTAGGAGCTATGGTCATTTATGTCAGCTGACCAATGTGTATTCATTTTGAGCATTGAAGAATCTATAAATAAAATATGTGCAAGAGGAAAATGCTCACTCTTGCACGGGGGGAGATTGCACCCAATGCTTGTGTGTTTTGTTCTCTCCTCTCCTCTCCTCTCTACTCTCTTGCCGCACCGGCGTAGCACTCCGCTCTAGGAGGTGTGCCTCCATGCTTCCTTTGTCTCTCTCTCTCTCTCTCTCTCTCTCTCTCTCTCTCTCTCTCTCTCTCTCTCTCTCTCTCTCTCTCTCTCTCTCTCTCTCTCTCTCTCTCTCTCTCTCCCGCTCTCTGTCTCCCTCTGTTCAAGTATGACATTGCATATGTGCTATGGGTTGCGCCAAGTATGCCGATTTATGCTTTTCATGGTTTGCAACGTGTTATTTATTATTTTGTAGGGTCTTTCCACTTCCATTTGTAGCAATTCCAAAGTAAAGGAAGTCATACATGTCACGCCATTCCAAACCTGGTCCTTCAATTGTTGCATTTTAGAATAGCTCAACAACTACTGTGGTTCATCCCTGAGTGATGTTTCTGAGATGCCCTTTGTACTTCTCGATAGAAAAACCACGATGTGTCTTTTTTGGTTTATGGAAGATTTTAAAATTCAAATTTCGTAAAAAACAACACCATCTGATCAGCTTGCCTTGAATGTTCAGTTTGTTGATCAGAAAGAGGAGTGCCTAATGATTGACATAGAAGTGGGATAGTTTTCCCAACAAGTAATGTCTGAACTTTCTGGCACTATAAACCATTCTTAGTGCTGCTTGTTCTGTGGTGGAGTATGCTTGGTTAGCAGAGCTGAACAGGCAATTGACAAAGTAGACTGGATGCATCCGCATGCACGTGGAAATTAATGTCTTAGTGTGGTTGGCAATGAACTAGCTTCTTGCTAATCTCCTCTATCAAGCACTAGAAAATCTGTTCACTTTCTTGGGTCCAAATAAACTTTGTCCCTTTTTTGGTTAATTCATATAGGGGAAGTGTTTTAGCTACAAACATATGGATAAATGTGCCAATAAAAATTAATATATCCCAGGAAAGAACTCAATTCAGATGCATTTGTTGGCGCTCTGTCTTGCTAAACAAACTTAATCTTATTATTGGCCATTTCAATTCCATTTCAAGAGACAATATGTTCCAAAAGCTAGCCTTTCCATACCATGAAGACTGGTTTAAAAGGGTTCAAGCAAATCCTCTTCTCCTGGCATCTCCCAAAAACCATTTCCAAGAAGAGTAGACACATTTTCTCACTAGAGAAGATAATTGTTGGGGGTTTCCATCATTGCATAGCTTCAATGACCAACAAAATTATCAATCCGGAGGGATGAGCTACCCGGCTAGGGCATGGAAACACTCACATGATTAGTGAGCTAATCATGACAACATAAATGGTGACTCTACGAGGTGAGCTTCTTGGCCTATGGAGGAGCTAAGCCACAATGGTTGGCCATCTCCACATCCACTTTCCTTCACCTCCAATCGACCCAATCACACACAGTAACGATTTCAAGATGCACACAACACTAATCTTATCATGCAACACACTAATTGTAATCACACACACATAGATCTATCAAACACCACACTCCAATCAAACCTACATGCACACACAAGAAAAAGAGGGCAATCAAACAAGATTAGAGATGGATTAATCACTAATTAGTTACGATCTAACTAATCAAAGCATCATTAGCAATCATAAGAAGCATGAGAGAGGCATAGTGAAGAGAATTAAACATTGATTAGTGTTAATCAAGTCACATGAGCAAGGAGAAGCTCAAGGACTCCATAGCCACACACCTCAAGAGCTCTCAACAAATGAGCTTCAACACCCTAATTCCTTTTACACACTGCCTTATATAACTAGGGTGAAAATATGCAATGTCTGGGCACCCAAGGCCTTTAGGGCTCCACCACTTATTACTGAATATGCTACCTAGGCACACTATCTAACCTGTTCTTTACAGCTAGCTTGGAACTCCCATTGAGCTCGTAACACATTAAAATATTACAATGGCTTGAAATAAATGGGGAATTTACAATACATGACCATTTTGAGAAAATGTGGAAAATGTATAACTCCAATCTTTACTGCTTCTTCATGTTGATCTTCAATGTGCATCTGTGTGTCTTCACTCTTTAGCAGCTCCTGTTAACTGACGTTGACTCATTACATTCCCCCCTTCCGATTTTAGTGCCCGTCCTCGCACTGTTGAAAAGTGTCCGTGGAGGCAAAGGAAGGTTTTTGATTGGTTGTTGATGGGCTGATTGTCTTCATTTATTGTTGAATTTGTTGATGAGGTTCAATTTGTTGTAGCATCTTTATTGGTCCAAATATGTCTGATGTGAGAGATGATGTTGGATTTGTTCGTTGTAATAGCATAATGATGAGGCTTCTGTTTATTTATGAAAAATATGTACAAGGGAACTAGAATGATGAGGTTCTAAATTAGGGTCTAACACCTGGATGACCAAAGGAAAAAAACCAGTGGAAAAAAAGTACCTTTGGGATACACGCATTATTGGGGTACTTATTAGCATGGGAAATATTTATAAATTACTCAAGGGATTATTTGTTGATAGATATTGAATTAAAAAGTAGCAAATATGAGAGGGTAGCATGATGGAACATTGGTTTTCCTGTTGTAGTCCACTCAAGGTGCATAGGTGGAAGCAAAAAAGAGTGTCTAATGCATATGTACAATGGTGGGACATCCTATATATGCATACACAGTGATGCATGGAAAACAATATGCTGTGCAAGAAATATTTTGAGGGGTTATTCAGAAAGATGGTGTAGCTATAAAAGCATATGACATGGATTTGCAAGCTGGCACCCCTTTAAGAATGGTTTTTGTTGACGAGGATATGTGCTCTCATCTTACTGTGCATTGTGCGTGAGTGTTGGACTCTACGACACTCCACCATGATTAAGTTAATAAACTTTGACTCTTATGCTCATCTCATCCAGCATGAGCAACACAGCTTAGATATATTCAACTCTTCCAGCTTGAGAATAAGCCTAATAACTATGACTCTTATCACAGATTTTATTAAGACATGAAGCTTTGGGACTAATGCTTTGCTCATTTTATGGCTCAACGACTCTGACTATGCCGAAGAGTGTTTTTTGCACCTTGGAGACTTGACTTTTTACATTCTTGTGCTTACTACAAATATTTTTTCAGGTAAAAGTAAGCTTGAATCCTCAAAAAGAGGATTAGTGAAGGACCAAGTTGGCATTGAAGGTTTCTTTGCCATACCTGTTTTATCTTCTTTGAATCTGCATTTGTGTTGGTTTGGTTATTCTTATTTGATTGTGAAGACTCCATTATCTGTTTGATTTTCCAATTGGGCCTATTGATAGGAGTCTTTGATGTTGTTGTAGGCCTTTGTTCACTATCGGCATTTGGCTTTTGACTAGGAGCATTGGAAAACCAAGGAATCCAAATCTCTTGATGACCTTTGTATCTCCTTTGTTGACTTTGTTGAGCTCTAGGTATTTTTGAACTCTTGAGATCTTCATACAAGTTTGGTGTAGTTGCAGTTGGCTTGTGGTTGACTGGTAGCCAAATCTTTGTATAAACATGTGTAGAATCCTTGTCTAAGAGGAAGATTCTCTGAGATCCATCTTTTTTCTATATCCTCTTGAGAGTTGTGGTTGACTTTAGCATCTTTCGATGTTGTTCTGTTGTATACCTTCTTCTTAGGTATCCTAGGATATTGTTGAGGTTGATACCTTGTGGAACTTCTTTCTTGGAAGAGATTTGAAGTTACTTCATATGCTCTAACCTGCGGTTTTGGTATCCATATCTGTGTGTTACCTCCATAGTACTCTTGTTCTTATAAGTTCATTATGATGCTATCCATCCCTTGTGTTTGTCTTTCTGTGTTGATTTCCCGTCTTTAACCCAAATCGGATCATTGACTTTGACTAAACTGCTCTAAACAAACACTTGCTTTACTTTCCTTTGCTTTCTTGAGTACTTTGGCTGATATACCTTTGATTTTTTGGGTGTCTTGTTAGAGGTTTTAGTTGGGTCAGCAATTGACTTGAAGTTTTGAAAGCCTGACTTGCTTGAAGAAGCTGATCCATGAGGGTTCTTTGATGTAGAGGCATATGTTGTCACACCTTTTGTGTTAATTGATGGAAGGTCAACTTTAGATTTACCTTTGTCTGCAAGATTTGTCTTTGATTCCTATGACATTTTCAACTCCGAATCTAGCATTAATGGTACCTATAAATGTTGCCGGCTACCTCTTGAAAAAGAGAGTATTAGCATTGTATCTTCTTTGTAGGCCTTGTGTTGATCTAACCATTGATATCCAATGATAACATATGCAAACATTTTATTTGAAGGATTCACCTAACATTTTACTTGCTCTTCATGATTTTGGATGCTAAGGGTAGCAACCATTTCTTTTTGACCTGTATGCCAACCTCGCATTGTTTTGCTCTCAGGTTTGCATGGAGTAATCTCTAGAATGCTCTAGATGTTTTCTGCAACCATATTGAAATGTGCTTCGTTATACAGTAGAGCATTGTATCTGACACTCACTCCAACTGTACTGTTGAGAACTATAGCTATTCTCATTGTTGGTTCTATTGAAAATCTTTGTCTTGCTTTTGCCATGGTCTCATCTTGATCTAGCTGTGTCTCTATGGAGGGTGACTTGAGTCTCTATTTTCCAATCTGACTTTCATCAATTGATTAAGCTGGCAATGTCTAGATCTTTGGACTTCCTATTGCTTCCTGGTTTTTTGCAGCTTTGAACTTAACTTCTGGCTTTGGTGACATTCTCTACTCAATAGCTTTCGTGGTTGCTCTTTGTTCTGTTTGATCTGCACTTGCTATTGCTTGATTTTCTTTAAGCTCTTCTGAAGTTCTGTTTGATGGAGATGAATCATCTTCAATAAGATTGCTTTGATATAAATCTCCATTTTAACTATGCTTGAGGAACGTGTGCTGTCGTCCCATGTGCTGTCGTCTCGGCCTTCATTCTTTGTTTCCGTGATGACTCTGTCATGTTCGCAATATGTATCTCTAACATCTTTTGGGCCATTGGCATTCCCATTATGATGTTATCTGGCATATCTTTTATTGTGATCACGTGGAATTGAGCTGTGATGATCTGTGAACTTACTTCAATGGTGTTGGAAATGATTTCCCAACATTCTGCTTGTTTGTTTCCAGATATGTCAATGAATTCAGGAGCATCTTCCAGCTGTGGTTGGCCACATCTTTTCCAAGTGCGAAAAGACATGATGTTCTTGTCAAACTGGAACTTTAGCTTTACTTTGCTTGAGAGTTTTTCTCCATTCTCACAAAAAATGTTGCACTTGAACATCTCAGGATCTTTTTTTGCATTGAGTGCTTTTGTTTTGGCAGTGTCCTATGGTTGAGCTTTTCTACATTTTCTTTGCTTTAATCACTTGCTTCAATTGACGTTGACTCCATTGGTTGTAATATTGCACCTTTTTGCAATTGTTGAGCATTGTCTACCTGCATCTAAGTAACTCTTGATCTTAATAGATCCACTGTACGTTCTGGCAAAATCTGTCTCTTCGGAGGAGATTTTGGTGGTGACCTTGGTGTAGCTTTCTGGACTTTAGCTTTCATTGATGTTAACTTTTATGTCACTTGTTCTGGCAGCTTGAGGCTTTGCATCATCTTTAGATAGTCTTTGATTTCAATCGGGCCATCCATAGGGGTTTGTACAAGGCCCTGATCTTACTGATATTCGTTACCATGTGCATCTTGATATGCATATGTGAGCTTGATCACATGTAACTGTTTGAACACTATGGGATTTGTTGGCTTTTGACTTTGATTTGTGGAGATCAACTGAAACTTTTGTCCTTGATGATATTCATATAAGCATTTGTTTGTAGATCTTGAGGGGACCTGGGTCAATTGGAAACTTCCAACAACCATATGATCTTTCAATGGTTTCTGCCTTGAAGGGGTCTGTTGGTTAGAAGCTCTAGGGCTTCTAATTGGCATTGGATTTCTTGGTACATAAGCTGAGCTTGATGGATTTACAACTCCCCCCTTCCTAGGGTGATCACTATAGCCTGCTTCATGGTAAGAGTTCAAAATTGTTTGGCTCTGATTTAGTCTCACCTTTTGGGACTGTGAAGGTACACTTTGGGTAGCGCTGTTGATGTTTGACATCTGTAAACCTTTTGCATAGTTTCCTATGTATCTCTGTGAAACATGACAAACTATTCCCCAAGTCAAGCTGTAGTTAGCATTATCCTTGCCCTGATATTGTTTATCCCATGGGTCTCCTATGATATGAGCTTCCGTGGTTTCAGGACCCAAGGCATCATAGATGCTAGACTCTCATCTATATCTACAACTGTTTTTGTCAAAGTATGTGCTTGTTTGGTCACAACGTCGAAGCTTGATTTTTGATGAAGGAGAGTTTGGCTCTGAACACATTTCTGCGTTCACCCGGGTAATATCCTTTAGCTCTAGAGAGGATGGCCTATAATAGATTCTTTCCTCTAAAATGAACCATCCTTTTTGATCTATCACTGGATGCACTTCTATGAGTTGGTATGTGGGCCGTTCAAACATTGGTTGATCCTTTTTGTATAGTTGCCCTTTTTGGTCCACATAGTGTGCATATGAATTATGGGTGCCATGCAAAGCTAACATCATTCTATTTGATGTGTCCCTTAGACTCGTGAATGATTGCACACGGTGGAAGTGGATGCAAAATCATTTGAAAACCTAACAGTCTTTTCAACATTCAGTGATATCTAGATATCTTGACCAAATTCATGTAGGAATTTGTTGCTCAAAGAATCAATTTTAAGCTTTTCAGGTGCCTGTGCATCTTTATGCTGATTTTGAACTTTGCAGTGTTTTTATTGGGCTTCTAACGATAATTCAGAATCAACTGATTGCATTAAAAGTGACGAGTTAGATGCACTTACATCGAGATTCGTATTTCTAATTTGCTCTATACCTTGCTTGGCAGTTGATGTGTCCTTGTTGTCTGGATTTCTTGGACAATCTTCAAAAAAATGTCCACCTTTTCATCCACAATCTGAGCAATACACCATGATTGGTGGTATTTCAACTGGCTCTGTCATGTCAGGTTCTTGCTAAGGAGCTTCTGCTTCTTTGCTTGCCAAGTTGTCGGCATCTTCTTTTAAAACACTAAGCATCAAGCTGTAGATTGCTCCATCTTGGCCTTGGTACTGTTTTTTATTTGGTTCTCCAATTAGATTGGCTTCAATTGGTTGATCTGTTGGATCTTGCAATTCTGCCTCTCGACTATAGATCCGACCACTGTAATCCATGTACAATGAATCTGATTGCATATGCACCAACTGTATGTTTGCTGGCTTGTGTAGATTTCTCGATAAACAGTTGGGTTGATTTTTTGCACCTCTATCTGCACTTCGTCTTTGAGCTTGCAATACCTGGCTCCACTGAAGTCTGTGAACATATAGGAGTTCTCTAAATCTGGCTTTACTCTTATCAATAGGATCGTGGCTCCTGTGTTGCTTTTGCTGCTCATCAAGTATCTATGGCCTTCTGAATCTGGGTACAAAAATTTATCCCCATTGTAGCCATATAGCTGTAAAATCTACTCTTTTGCAGTTTTGCATGTGTTGCCATTGCTATTGGTTAGCTTTGGTTCTCGTGCACTTGAATTCTTGGCTTGATTTGAGTCCATGTTGGCTCAATCTACAAAAAATCTCTCCTAGCAGATTTTGGTGTTGATTAGCAAAATTTCTGTTGCTCGGTTCAATAAAACTGATTTAGCCAAAGCACTTTGCAGTTGACTGCTCTTCAGACTCACAAGAGTTGATCAACTCTAGCTTCAAAGTTTCAAAATTGATTTGGGCCTTTGAAATGACGAAAATATGAGCTTTGGATAGCCTAATTTGCTATCCACCGTGATTTGTGCTCTTGTTTGTCCAATTTGAAGCTAATTTGCAATGCAATTATTTGCACTTGCCAATTTCTAGCATGCCAAATTTTGAAGTTTGTTTGCCCCTCAAACGGCTTTGAGTTGGTCGTTTTGTTCGCTTTTTCCAGTGGTTCTATTTTGCTTTGCGTGGGGTAATTTTCTTGGCTTTGTTTTTTTTGACTTGCTCCCTTTTGTGCTGTTTACTCGGTGTGCGATTTTTTCAGCTTTGTTTGTTTTCTTTTTTGGCTCTTTCGACGACTTTATTTTTATTTTTATCAATTTTTTGTGAGATGTTGAATTTCCTAAATTTTTTTGTATTTTTATGATTTTTTAATGACTTTTTTAAAGAAAGGTTTGTTTTCTAATGAATTTTTTGTGAATTTTCTAAAATTTTTTGGATTTTTTTGAAGGTTTTATGAAATTTTTATGATTTATTGGGATTTTTTTGGACAATTTTGGATTTTTAAAAGGATTTTTTATGAGTTGTTATGAGTTTTCTATGTGTTCTGTGAATAAAAATTTTAATGAGTTTTCTATGAGGTTTTTATATTTGTTTGTGAATTATTTATGAGTTTTTAAATATTTTTTGTAGTTTTTTAAACCTTTTTTGATTTTTTATTGGAATTTTGGAAATTTTAATTATTTTTATGGTTTTTAATGATTTTTGGGATTTTTGGATTTTTAAAATTCATAAACCCCTTTTTTCAAAATTTAAGAGCCCCTTTTTTTAATTTTTTAATTTGATTTTTGGATTTTTAAATGCAAAACAAATAATAAGAATTAAAAAACTACTTGCGTGCTTACCTGTGGCGGCGTTGACAGCACTGACGGTGGCAGTCTCGCGGGTGACAGCAGCACAACGGGGGCCGTGGGGTTTGGCGTGTAGCGAGATGGCAGCACTGGCGGGCCAAGGCCTGCAGAGCGCAAAGGAGAGAGAGTGCGTGGCCACTAGCCTTGACGACGCCGAAAGGTAGGGGCCCGGGGATGACGCTGACAGCGGGTTGAAGGTGAGAGAAAGAGAGTGAGAGAGAAGGCACGCAACCTAGCACGCACAGAGGGTAGAGAGAGAGAGAGTTAGAGAGGGTACGTGTGTGTGTGTGTGTTAAGTCGCAGGTAGCGCCACTCGAAGACGAGAGAGAAAGAGGGTGTGACTATTGGCCAGAGAGAGAGCGGGTTGACGTGGCAGCTGCATGTTGGGTGTTGGCGCTTAGTGCAAGCAACAAGGCAAGTGGGTCCCGACATAAGTACGGGCAGCAGAGGAATCGAGGAGAGAGAGTGTGAGAAGAGAGAGAGAGAGAGGGTGGGAAAGAGAGATAGTCTAAATAATCGCTTACTTGCAGCACTGAGAGAAAGAGAGAGAGTTAGAGAGGTGTTGGGGCGAATTCACCTGGAGAGAGAAGAAGAAAAGTATTTTAATGTCGACGAAAACTATCCCAACAGACTGTAAAGATCTATCCACCGACAAAGAACCGCAAGGCACGGGCATCGAGCTCGATAATTGGTTTTCCTTATTATTTTATTTTCAATCGTCCAAAAATAGGCAAAAAATTAACCGAAACGCTAAAAAATCACTCGAAAATCCCAAAAAATACTCGAAAAATTCTAGAAATCTTAAAAAATCATCGACAATCACAATCGAATACTTTTGACATGCAAAAGCACACAAGAAATAGGAGTTTTTATTGAAAAAGCCAAATTCGACAAAATCATCAACCCGGCCCTCGAAAATAGAAAAACGCTCAAAACATGGCGAATGAAAGCCCAAATGCATTCGAAATCTAGCCGTAAACACACATTCAAAACAACTTGTAAAGATCACAAGATATCAAATTTTTATGGAATTAAGCAAAAATTATCAAAAATTTTACAAAAATCATCCAAAAAATACTCTTTTTTAAAAAAAAATTCTCCGTACGTAGGGGATTAGTGCAGCCAAATAAAATCACAAAAAGCACATCAATCCATTTGCCAAATAATTTGATCAATAGAATCTAAACTAGGCAATTAAATCAATAAAATTGGCGGCAAAATTAGGTCAAAAATTGACGCATTTGTAGTGTGTAAATCCCTGTTTTGAGCTAAAAAACTCAACAATTAACCATTATACACATCAAATATGCAATCAAAATGTTGAATTAATCATGCATATTAAGCACTTTTTAGGCAGACACACACTAATAAAATTGACAGCTTTTACTAATCTTTAGGTGCGCACATAAAATGTTAAATCTTGTCGAAATTGCAATGTGATTTCACAAACCTCTAGCTGGGCATAGATACAACATACATCAATCATCACAATTGAAAAATCATTAAGCATACATTGATTTTTAGGTGCACAAACAAGGGCAAAATAATGTACACACTCCTAGAATTAGGCATACACACACTCAATTAGAATGCACACACACTTGATTTTAGTGCACACACAATTGCAATTGACCACTCAAGCATGTAATTAGATCAATTAGGCACACAATTAGCATCACATATTCACCAATTAGCAATTGAAACTTATCAATTTCATGCGCCACCAAATCTGAAAAATTTCGGCATTACAACGGCATGAAAACAAACGATCCAAAGTTTTTCAAAGCAACATAGCATCAACATTGCATTGCAATAACATAGCATCAACATTACATTGCATCATGGTGGAGTCTCTATACAATTCTACACATCTTTAGATTCTAAGGAGGCTGAGAATACCACCTCGATTACCTTTCCATTGAAGATCTATTGAACGGTTGAAAGCTCCAATCCTTCATAGCAAATTAGTGTGTAAGTTAGCAAAAATTAGTGAAATTAACAAGGGGTTGGTGTGAAATTAGAGTATGTAAACACACAATTGTCAAGATACGGTGACAAATTAGGGAACAATGAACACATTGCTTCATGTACACATATCCAAAACTCACAAAACCATAAACACACAAGTGAAATTAGTAAGGAAACACATCCGATTATGCCACAATTACACTAACGTAGGCCATCGTCCCCGACAACGGCGTCAAATGTTGGTGGGTTTCCATTGTTGCATAGCTCCAACGACCAATAAAATTATCAATCTAAAGGGATGAGCTACCCGGCTAGGGCATGGAAACACTCACACGATTAGTGAATTAATCATGGCAACATGAATGGTAACTCTACGAGGCGATTTTAATATAATGAGTACACAAAACTTTAAATTTTTATTTTTAGCATGTATTTTTGGTCAATATTATTTATTCTCTTTGGGTAAAGTTGTGAGTGGATTCCCTAAAAATTAAAAATTAAAAACCCTTCATCAAATGTATTAATTTAAAAGTGATTAGGTCTTCACAATTTGGGAAAAATAAAAACTCATTTCAAAACATCTAAAATGCAAAAGTAAAGGGGTGTAGACAATGAAAAGCTTCTTATAATTGGAAAGTTGGAAGACTTTTATTCTATATAAAGGTGTAATGCATCATAGACTTTAAAATATCGTCTATATCTATGTGCATTTCAATCATAATATATGCTCGTCTGCTCACAAGTTGAAGCTTGATGGGTGATAGTTTGGCTTTGGACAGATTTTTGGGTTCACCCAGGTTATGTCATTTACCTCTAGAGATGATAGGCTATAATTGATTCTTTCCTCAAAGATAAACCATCCTTCTTGATCTATTACTAGGCATAATTCTATGAGCTAGTATGCGGGCCTCTCAAACACTGGTCGATTATTTTTG
The DNA here is from genome assembly GCF_014529385.1 of Adiantum capillus-veneris. Lineage (NCBI taxonomy): Eukaryota > Viridiplantae > Streptophyta > Polypodiopsida > Polypodiales > Pteridaceae > Adiantum > Adiantum capillus-veneris. Next base: position 37,196,256 of record NC_140955.1, read on the forward strand.
TACAGTTGCCCTTGTCGGTCCATATAGTGTGCATGGCCTCGCCTATGTGCAATGTGAGAGTCTTCTCTGGAATTGATTTGTGGTACACAAAAAATAATAAAAAGTTCTTAAAAGATTCTTATGTTCAAACCTCTAATCATTTGTTCCACCCCTCAAAAAAAAATTGTGCAATGTGAGAGTCTTTTGTGGAATTGATTTGTGGTACACAAAAAAGAATCAAAAGTTTTAAAAGATGCTTATGTTCAAACTTCTAATCATTTGTTCCACCCCTCAAAGAAAACAAATCCACCTTTGAGAAACATAATTTGAAAAGACTTCCTTTCTTTCTTTTCAAAACTTTTAAGGCTCTTTCGAGGGACACATGTATAACAACAAGAATTGAACGACCTTCACCTATACTAGTATTCACCTATACTAGTATGAGACTCGCGTGTTGCTGCGGCCAAGAAAAAGCAAATCTCAATTTTGGTAACCCTCCTCTTCCCCTCCCCCCTTCAAGGTGAAAACATGTGCAAACATTCTCTATGCGTCCACAAGGTAGTGCCAATTATATCTTAAATGCTTCATTATCAAAATAAATTATCCTATCCAATGCTCTAATAAGGTTCTCCATTCAACTATCAATAAATAGTGATCTTGTGTAGGAGGTAGAAGGTGGCATCTCAAAAAGACAATCCGATGAAGAGTCATCCATGTGCTCAACTTATTTTTCTTTTGTTGTTGAAATATAAAAGTAATTGCTAATTTTTTAAGCAGTTACATTGTCCCATGGAACTTTATATTGTTAAATGTTGTTTGGTAGCGATATGGACATGAGATACAACTTGGAGCTTCTAGAATGATAATTGTTTTAGGGTCTATAGATAGTATGTATAGCCATGGTAAAATTGGTGTTTAAGCTATGAAGATTTGTAGCTCTACATAGCGTTTACTATTCCAAACACATTTGAATGATTCTTCAAAACACAAGCAAAGGTGAATGCATTTGGATGTTGCATATCTTCTTGCATTTGCTTATGACCAAACCTTCCTCATCTTGCCCTTGTAGTGGGCATATCTTGCATTCAATGTAGTTCAATAGATGCTAGCTCATACTCAAATTGTAAGTAAGTCAAAGCCTTATTGTACTTTCAAAAGACAGAAACACTTGTAAAACCGTCTTGCCAATACTTCCCTTCACCTCCTCTGGAAGCATCACACAACTTCCTTATCATTGTTTGACGTTGATTACATATTAAGAGAAGCCCTTGCTTTGCCTTCCCTAAAAATAGCGAAGAGCTTCCTCACCTTTTTGTAGTATTTCCCTCATTGGGCATAAGCACAGTCCAAGAGCATATAGCACAACAAACAATGCAATCATAGAGGCAAAATTTGGAATGAGATCCGGAAAGAAGCCCTTCCTTTTCCTCCTTTTAAAGCATCCCAAAGCTAATTGAGAAGCCCTATCTTTGCCTCCCCTAGAAAGAGCCCATAACTTCCTCACCGTTCTCTTGTCTTTCTCTTGCGTGGAATAAGGGCAACCAAGATCATATATTGCAACAAACAATGCAATCCAAGAGACAACATTTTGCATAATAAGACCTCATCAATGGACTTTTAAAGATCACCACAGTTGACGTACATGTTGGCCAAATAATTGCCAAAACATGATGCTTTCTTCTAGGAGCCCCACTTACCATCACATTATAAACTTATCTCTCATGTCAACTTCTTGCAGAGTGGCAAATTCCATTAAGTTGCAACATTGCAAAGAAGCCCTTTCTTCAACTCGTCTAAAAGAATCCCAAAGCTTCATTATCATTCATAGGTTATTGTCTAGAGAGAAGCCTTCATGTTGTCTTCCCTAAAATAGCCCAAATATTTCTCACCTTTCCCTCATGTTTCCCCCACTGGGCATAAGAGCACTCCAAGAGCATATGCTACAACAACCAATCCAGTCCAAGAGTCAACATTTCAAAATGGTAGTGCAGTGTCAAAATCTCGTGCTTTAGCAAGTATAAAAAACTTGAAAAACAAAGCTCCACCAAGCACGATGATGCTACTTTCCAATAGCCATTCACTACTCATCTCATCGTGAATGTGCTCACCCATTTTATCTTCTTGCATTATCTCGTGTGCCTTCAAAATGCAAGTGTAGATGACTGCATGAAGAGAGGGGCCCTAACTACATATTTGATTAAAATAACCCAAAGTTTCTTGGCCTGCCCATGTTGGTGGACCGCGGAATAAGAGTAATCCAAGATCTAACATCCCGGACATGACGCTCATCACAAACATGAAATTTCATGTGGAGAGAGTCTATCCCTATGCATTAGATGACAACGACCTACAACTTGTTTCATGTGTCCCACACCTGACATAAATCTCAACTAAAGCAATGTCAAGGTCAATCAAGATTGTCATCGAGAACTCGTTGTGCTTCAAGAATACACCACACTTGGAAGACACAACAACCAAAGCTCTGCCAAGCAAGATGTTGTTTTCCAACTGCCTATATAGATTAGACTTTGTCCTATGCTTTACTCGTCAAGGCTATAGTAATACCTTGTGTGTACATGTGTGCAAGTGCCCATGTATGCATATGAAACTTGTGAATTGATATAAAGTCATGATTGACACTTGAAGTGCTTGCTTTTTTCATGAAAAAAGAGCCAAAATTGTGGTTGTAGATCTTGTGTGAGTGCAAGGTGCAATTCGGGAACAATAAGAACTTCAAGTTGTAAAAAAACATTAAATACAACATTTCAAAGGGGAAAAACATTGACAGCACATGAACCACACCAAAAGATGAGATAGGGATAAAGAGATAGCCTTCGTGAAAAAGTTCAGGAAACTTGAATAAGAAAATCTAACAATTGCTTTCATATTGGTAAGGGTAACAAAAAACTCTATATGTGAAAGGACCATCATACAAACGTGTATATCTAAAGTACATTTGTAAAAGTTCATTGTGGCCTTGGTAAACATGTAAAGGAAAACCAATTCTTCAAGTGATAAACCTCATATAGATGACCTGTAAAAACTGAACACAACATAGAAATGGAGTATTGTTCTCCAATGTGATTGTAAGCATATGTAAGGAAACTCTTAGCTTCTTGCATATAGAAAACAAAAATGATGACATGCTATATACAATATACTAGAAGGTTACGAAATAAAACATGCACATACTATCTTACAACAACAAATTTATCGATTGCACGTCACTTTATAAAAGATGGCAACACGTATGCTCTCTCTCTTGTGCTAGATGGCAACACACATGCTCTCTCTCTCTTGTGCTAGATGATAACTTTTGTGTGTGTGTATGTGTGTGTGTGCGCGTGTTTGCGTACGCGCGTGCATGCATGTGTGTGTGTGTGTGTGTGAGAGAGAGAGAGAGAGAGAGAGAGAGAGAGAGAGAGAGAGAGAGAGAGAGCAGAAGCATACTTTGATATCTATATGGAAGATAATTTGAAATGCAATCTCTAGGCTCATAACTCATATTGATCATCAACATTAGGGCTTGTCACAATTCCCTTGAAGGAAAGGAGCGGAGTAGAGCGATTCAAGCATCCTCACAAAACCTACTCAACACACACACACACACACACACACACACACACACACACACACACACAAAAGAGAAGAGCGAGGGGAGTCGTGCATGGAGATTTAAGAGAGAAGCAGAGAAGTATTGGCCCTCATAGATACATCATATATGTGGGCTATCGTTTCTAGCTAAACATTGAGCAAGAGATTATGCCATTTTGGTACTCGACAGGCCACGTAATCGCGAGCATCCACTACACGCTCAATGCCATTGTGAAATTCTACAGGCCAACACACGATGCGTAGCGGTGTTCTCTCTCTCTCTCTCTCTCTCTCTCTCTCTCTCTCACTCTCTCTCTCTCTCTCTCTCTCTCTCTCTCTCTCACACACACACACACACACACACGCGTGCACGCGCGTACGTGCACACAAAATTGGGTTGCACATGTACGTTCAAGAGTGAAGTGATTTGATGACGCGTGGGAGTCTCCATCGCTTGAGAATTTCTCAAGCTCAATAAAGAACAGTATAGATAGATTTACTTTAAAATTATTTCAATCAAGATTTTTTTTTGGCACTCTCTTTGAGACCCCCCTGCCCCCCCCCCCCCCCTCTCTCTCTCTCACACACACACACACAAGAACACACACTCACATCCTTCCATTTTGGGGTTATTCAAAACCAATGTTCATTAAAATTGGACTTTAGTGTATTAATTAAAAAATCCTAGCTAGATTTAAAGTTTACCTTGAAGTAAACGGACAAAATTTTGCTAGTGTACATACGAACAATTATTTAAAATTTGAAATTTTGTGGCTAATGGCTTTCCCAAAGAAAAGTTGAGCCATCCTTCAATTAAGGAAAAGTAAAGTTGGAAAAGTAGAATCAAACCTTTCTTTAATGCTTTGAAAGGTTAAAAATTGAAGGGTTGAAAAGGTTCTTTTGTTCTTTGAAGTGAAGCAATGAGTGACACATGGAGAGTCATAGCATTATATATAGTATAGATGGATACTAAGGCCTTTAATGCCTATCACGTGGGTTGAATAGGAGAATTTTTTTTCTATATTTTCTCTTATTTTCACGTATAGTAATAAGGGGCTATATAAATAGTCTTTGGACACACATGATATATACATTTTACAAATGGTGACCATTTTGGACAGTCCTTTGGTATCACGCAAAATAAACTACCATGTTATATATCAATGGATAGATTTTTTCATGTAGAATCTAACCAAAAAATACAAAAAGTGGTACCACCAATACATGCTTTTACCTACATTGTTCAACTTGATTGAGAAGAAATATTTACCCAAATACTGGGCAAACTCCACTACTCCACTTTGATTTAGCACATTCAAGCTATATAACCAATTGATAAGTTCAGCCTTGGTTGACACTTTGTCCATGAACCTGAACACTAGCATTGAGGTCGCTTGCACAACGAGTTGTCTCTTGACTAAAACTAGAGGGACATCCATTGTGTGAGCATCCTCTATTTCCACTCTCTACGGGAGAGTATTGTTGAGTGCTTGAAATACCATGTCAACCTTGGAGGCATCCGTGGCCGAGCCGACTGACACTCACTCTTCAAACATTCTTTTGTTTGACAATGCACTTATGATGGTGGAAAGCTCTTTTTCTAGCTGTGTTTTATGGCCCCTTAACTCTTCCGCGTTCTTAATGGAAGAGCTATTAATGACACTCATGATGCCACTCAAACTTCTAGATCCCTCTGCTACATCTCTAGAGTTTACTCCTTCCATGCTAATTGTCTTATCATTAGACCATCCCTTGGCCCCAAAGACTGCCTTAGCATAGGAAAATATATAAGGGATCTCCATCTTGCTACCAAATTGAGCTATGGGAGGGTGTTGTGGCTTAGTCACTTGGAGCTAAGGCTTGACGAGAGCGGGTCCTAGCAACAAGGAGCTCAAAACGAGTGGGGTAAAAAGGGAGATTTTAGTTATTAGGACAAAAGGGCTAAAATGTTCGCTAAGGTTTCTCCCAAAAAAAGGCTAACGATGCCAAAAAGCGATTATAATCACTAATATTAGCGATGGAATCTGGAGACGATGGTGACCGGGTGGAAGGGTCGGAGCTAAGATTCCCCTAGGGTAACACATATCTTCCCTTGAGTATCTTCTTGTCAATGACATGGCAAAGCAAGAACCTAGAATTTGCAAACACCCTTCTCAAGCTGTTCAACAAGGTTGACCCAGCGTACCAATGGCAAGCCTACATCCTTACCACCAGCACCCTTCAACCTCGTCAGACCTACACTCTTGCTCTAGCCCGACTAGTTCCCTTATGTGAACACCTTGCCCTACCTTTGTTCGATCACCATGGTTATGCTTTCTGTGTAACACCTTAAGGTTTTTAAGGTGACAAGATTTTTGAACCACAACTCTCTTTGTGGGTGGGTGGGTAGGTGCGTGGGTGGGTACACCAAAAAGAGACTGGAAATAAATTAAACAACCCCCGTCCCCCCCCCCCCCCCCCCCCCCCCCCCCCCACACACACACACACACCCCAAAAAACAACAACAATTTTTCTTGCCTTCCCTCCTTCTTGCCTACATAATCGGTCCACTACCTCATGAAGCGGAATCTCGCCAGATGCTTCAGCAAACAAAAAGATGTAAAATAATCTCTCTCTCTCCTCTCTCTTCCATCTTTCCCATCGCCCCCTTCCGTGGTCCCGTGCTTCGCCAAGCGCTGCCTGCACAACCACCGAGAACGGCTCCATCGCAAGTGAGGGCAGCCGCCTCCCCCCCGCACAGGAGCTTCTGCAACGCTGCCCACCTCCTGCTTGTTCCCATGGCGCTAGGGCCTACCTCTATGCCACCGTCTGTCCCGGAGCTGTAGCTGTTGCGAGATCCCCTAAAACAGCCTCAGTCTCTCCTCTCTCTTCCCCAGCTCCATCGCAACTCAGGCCAGACCCCCCGCCCACGCGCCTGCTTCTGAACGGCCCCTCATCTGGCTCCTACTTGAACGCAATCGGGTGCACGAGCCCTCGTCGGCACTGTCGCACCTTGCTTCCCCTGTTCCTACATCGCAACACACTCCTTGGTCCTCACGGCATCTTCTCAGAGAGAGAGAGAGAGAGAGAAGTTTTGCAGACTGCTACTGCACACGAGCTTGATAGAGGGAGGCTTGTCTCGGGACCATCCAGTCTTGGCCTCCGTGCCTTGCTCTGCACCAGCGTCGTGCTTCTCAGGACAAGAGAGAGAGAGTGAGACGCATCCTCTTACTGCGCCGGCAGCAGCTGCCCCAATCCAACCGAAATAGACAGTATTTTCAAGAATTAGAGGGGTATTTTGGTAATTTCCCTTCGAAACAATATATCTCCCTCTTTTTCTCTCTCTGCCTCCCACGTGTCATATCTCTCTCTCTCTCTCTCTCTCTCTCTCTCCTCCAACACAAAAAAGTTAAAAGGAACACATTCTTTGTTACGAATTCCACCTGCCAAATCATTGTCCTTTTCCTCCTTGCTCCTCATGGCATCTTGTGAGATTCTTACTAATCCAGCTGCTTCAATATTGGGGACACATATATTTGGGTCGAATGTTCATACATTAATTAATTTGGGCACAAGATACTCTCAAGCCATTAAGTTTTAGAAAAAGGAACTGTCTTGGGCCCGATGCACACGCCCCTTGCCCTGTCCTCGATTCCTGCGTCCTACTCCATGCTCGCCTACCTCTCAACGTGTTCACCCTCAACCTCCGCACTCTGCCCGTTTGCCTCTCAACCCGCTCATGCAGCAAAATCCACCACCTTGCTCTCAAGACGATCCCCCTGCCTACTGGGCCTGCAGCAAAAGATCGCCTGCACGAAACCCTCTCAAGACGAGCCTCCTGTCTACTGGGCCTGCACCAAACGATGGCGTGCACGAAACACAGCACAGGCGCACCTTCATGGACAACATGCTCCTCCTGACGCTGATGCAGCGAGAGAGAGAGAGAGAGAGAGAGAGAGAGAGAGAGAGAGAGAGAGAGAGAGAGAGAGAGAGAGCCTGCCCATGCTGGGGCACCCCAATCCTTAGCACCGACGTCTGTCAGTCCACCGCTCTGACAAACGGCTCCAAGTATGCCCGCAACAAAACAAAAAAAACCATGCTGTCTCTCTCTCTATCTCTGTCTCCACATGCTAGATTTTTTATTTTCCCTTACAACCTTTTGCAAGGATCTTTCCAGATTCGCTTTAATTCACATGCTTGCAAAGATTGGGAGGACATACTTGAGGGAGGGGTAATTGAAGTTCACAAAGCTGCAGTTACCCACTCTCGTGTGGTGTTCTCTTATTTGTAAGTTTTGGTATCGAAATAGTGTTCATAGCAAACCTGTATGTAAGTAGTTACAATGCACCTGCTTTTTTTATTTTTTGGTTTTTCTTGCAATTTGAAAAAAATGAAAAATTTTCAATCCTTTAGTTATAGTTCTCAAAACACCTACAAAGCCTTGGAAAAAAACGTATAAATTTCAATGCCGTTATTTTTTCTATTTGTTCAAAAAATATTCTATGTGAACATTGCATTCTTTTATTCGTAGGAAAAACCTTCATTTCTACAAATTTTAAATTGCAATTCTTTTATTTATAAAAAAGACTTCATTTCGACAAAGTTAAAATTGCAAGCTGCGTTCTTTCAACTTTGACATGGGTAAAAGTTTCTTCAACCCATTGGCCAATAGGGTGATGAGCACGTTGAAGGTGATGGTCACGTTGAAGGTAAGGGGGGTGAGAGTTATGGCGAGTAGGTTCCAATGAGTGCCTCCAATCACATCTCATTTTTGTTGTGTTTCAACATAAAATTGCAATGTCCATTGTACATACATCTATCTATACTATAATATGAAGCAGCTTAAATTTTTCAAGGAAGGAGAGACCCTCCATGTGTCACTCACTGCTTGACTTAAGAGAAAACCTTGTAAGAAGTGACAAGCTTTTCAGAATGTAAAGTCAATACACTTTCTACTTTGCATAGGATAAATGTTTCAGTTGAAATTTACATAACAAAAAAAGGATAATATTTTATTATTTAATAAGAATTTAGTTTTTGAATATATATATATATATATATATATATATATTTGGTTTTATCTTTTCAAGGGGTTTTTTCAAGACCAATATTGATATTTTTTAGAGATTTCTAAAAGTTTCTCTTTTTTGAAGAGATCTAGAAAAAAAAAAGCTCGCCTCATGTCGACTTAATGATATCTTGCTTTGAGGACATGTATGCAAATAAAGAGGTAGATCCACGCTATTGGCTATGAGAGAGAGAGAGAGAGAGAGAGAGAGAGAGAGAGAGAGAGAGAGAGAGAAGATTTTATCGTTGAGCTCATAGGCACTATATCTCACCAAGGGCATCCTTCAAGGCCTTCGAATTTCCAAGATATTATGGTTTTCTCTACATTATAGTGTAATTTCAAAAGGATAGCTAATGGTTTTCACCTGTAGAAAATGGATGAAATATCTAATAAAAAGCAACCCTCACATTGGCACCGCAAATGAGGAGACAAATTGCCCAGTCGATGGACCTTTTATCAGTTCTCGGATATATTGTCCTTTTTACTTTTAAGAGTTAAAATGTGGGCCATGCTTAAAAACCTATAAATTCTATCAATTTTAATACGCAAGGGTGCCTATTAAAAATCAACCCCAGAGAGAGAGAGAGAGAGAGAGAGAGAGAGAGAGAGAGAGGGGGAGAGAGGATCATTTTTGAGCATCCAACAAATGATGCGGCAAGGTTCTAGAAGTAGGGAGAGAGAAAAAGACATAGCAAAATGTTCAAAGCTGTAGGAACAATTTAAAAAGACACTAAAAGTTGCATGAGTCTTCAACAAAAAGTGAATATCTATGGAGAGAGAGAGAGAGAGAGAGAGAGAGAGAGAGAGAGAGAGAGAGAGAGACCAAACATATCCATGCAAACTACTATCCAGCCAACATGTGTGTGTGTGTGTGTGTGTGTGAGAGAGAGAGAGAGAGAGAGAGAGAGAGAGAGAGAGAGAGAGGTTTTGCTACGTTGGGGGGGGGGGGGGGGGGGGGGGGGGGGAGAGATAGTAATTTTGAATGTCATAATCACTGGACTAGAGCAATGGTAAGAGGCCTCAAGACTTATGTGGAAAATCTTTGATTCAAGCATAACACACACACACACACACACACACACACACACACACACATATATATGCATGTGTCTCTGTGTGTGTGTACTTATTTATTTATTTATATATACACACACACACATAGACACATGCATATGTATGTATGTGTGTGTGTGTATATAGGGAAAATTACCAAAATACTCTTCTAATTTGTGGAAATTTTCAAAATATCCCACAATTTTCAAAAAGCCAAAAAATACCTCAAATATTTTGTCATAAATTCTGAAAATTCCGTTCAAATTTTTAAAAACTCCCAAAATATCCTTGGTTGTGAGATTAAATTTCTCAAATGATAAAAAACTTTGTAGCTTTTCATAAGAAAATAGATTATCTTTGAATACAAGAAGCTAAACCTAGAATTTGAGTTGATTATGTAGGCTTTGAAGATGAATTACTAGAAATAATATGTACATGTATGCATATATACATGTATACATATGTATGTGTATGTGTGTGTGTGTGTGTGTGTGTGAGAGAGAGAGAGAGAGAGAGAGAGAGAGAGATTTATGTGTATCATTTCTATATCATTCCATATCTATTAGATGTTTCAAATCTTTGAAATAATCTGAGGTTTTTTCTATGAGGTTAGAATATTCTATAACTTCTTTATTGATGTCAATGGTGGCATCTTCTTTGTTGGTGGCATCTCTAAAATTTCCATAAAGAAGATGCTCCCCTGCTATGGACATAATGGTGGCAACTAACAAATAAAGAAAGAAATATAGGCCGTGATCCAAGCTAAAATGTAAGAAAATAAATTTGACGTGATCAAAAGATGAACACTAAAGTAGGGTATGATATTTGTACTCTCATATTTTCAAAAGATATAATGTGCATACAAAAAGACGCTCTCCTACATTGCTTCAATGTTTGGTCTCACATGTAAGGAAGCATGAGCTAAGGAGCTAAGCCAAATGGTTGGTATGATTTAGATTGTGCATAAGGGAATAGTCTCAAGCATGTAAATGGTTGAATACAATATGCTCTCACAAAGAGGAACATGCTTTTGTGATTGAGGGAGAGAAAGATCAATGGCATGAATGATTTCAGGTCATCGACTTCATTTTGCACCACATCCTTCAGTTTAACATAATGGCCAAAACTCTTACAAAAATAAACAACTAAGAAACCTTATTTTACTTTCAGTTCTATCACATTTAAAGATGTAAATGACGTTAAAGTGTAAGTGAACAAATAGTGTGAACCTTATTGTATTAATTTGCTTATGCATTATTGTGATTAGGCGATGATTTAAACCATTACTCTGCCTGTGGAGAAAACATCGATAGAGATGCAAGCGAGTCATCTAGAGAGAAACATATATGGAAGGGTCAATCACATTCTTAATATCAATAGAAAGCCAACTCATCTCTTTGAAACTTAAAACTTTCTTGGTACATTGGAAGCTATGAGCCCTACCTAATCTTTTCTTACACAATGTAGCAGTCATTGGTCCTCATCTTTAGCAACTTGCTAGCTTACCCAGTTTGTACTTCTTGACTTGGTAGCACTTTTGTCAACCAACCCTAGGTAGACCAAGGAAAAGACATCCTTCTTATTCTATAAGTTGTTATGATGTGAACTACTACCATGTCTTGCTCATAAGAAAGACACAAGTAAGAGAGTGGAATAGAGACATTGAATCCAATTGTGTTCCTAGCATTGAAATCAATTCTAAAACCCACTCCGTTTTCAAAAAAAGTTTTATTCACATTGACTTCTCTTAGCATTCATTTCTTCACACCATGCTAACTTATCTAATCTCTATCATCAAGTTTGGTGGCATTGCTAGATCAAGAATGACCAAAAGGAGGAATATCTCTCTCTCTCTCTCTCTCTCTCTCTCCATCCACCCCAAGAGAAGGAGAGCACTCCTAAGTTTGTTGAACAAAGGGTAGCACCTCATGAAAGATAATGTTTATGAAAAGCTCCCAAGCTTGGTTTTAGAGTATTCTTTGCATCATCTTTTATATAGACCAAAAGGAGGACTCTCTCTCTCTCTCTCTCTCTACCCACCCCAATAGAGGGAGAGCACTCCTAACTTTGTTGAACAAAGGCTAGCACCTCATGAAAGATAATGTCTATGAGAAACTCCCAAGCTTGGTTCTTAAGAATTCTTTGTAGCATAGATTACATATATTCATGTCTGTTAAAATCTATCAAGAGGTTGTGTCATGCATCATTTTTAGAAATACAATAGACTATACATGTAGAAAGAGAGTATGGATAGTGTTCCAATTGAAACATAAGATAGCCCTATGAGAATACATGCCATGTTTCCTTGATCGCGGCAACGCGCGGGTCACATACTAGCAATCATAAAATGCTTTATATGTTACGTAAAGCTCCACTTCTTTTTTAAAAAGCCGTTCGAAGCTTTGCTTTGAATAATTTTACAGGATTGCACCCACTCATGCACATTCATATGTCTAAGGGGTTGAACCATATTGGGTGCTCTTAGAGCCCCTCACCTTTACCACGAGGCCAACTTCCCTTGACACGTAACGCTCCACTTACATGACTAGGTGAAAGATGCGCATTGACATTTTAAAGAAGAATAAAATAAACAATTAAAAAACAATAAAATAAAAACCTATTGATATTTACTAAAGCAAAATAATATTTTATTGCCTTCCGTAAGAAAAGGTAGGCCCAATAAGCATAGGAATTGTAAAACAATCTAATGACATGGAACTTTATGAGATCTTTCAATGAAAATTAGAAGAAAAGACACTTTAACAAAATAAAATATTTCATTGAGTCAACACTTCACATCATGGGATCCGACTCTTATGATTGCACTCCTTAATCCTTTGTTTTACAAGGCTTTTTTGAGGAGTCCAAACATGTTTTTCCTTTTAGGCTCTAAAGGCGCCAAGGTCATTCAAATTTTCTTGTGTGAGAAGTGTCCCTATGGATAGGTAAGCAATCAAGACTATCAAGCAGGCGTGAGTAGGTTTGAGCAGGCGTGAGCAAGTCGTGAGGTCTGAGCAGGCGTGAGCAGGTCGCGAGGACTAAACAGACGTGAATAGGGCTTGTGGGAGGAAATCTGTACAGATCAGTGCTAGGAGATGTAGATCGGGAGGTTTGCAAGGGTTTTGGGCTATGGGAGTTGCAAGCGAGAATGGGAAGGAGCACTACAAATTGAGTTCTTTCCTAGCCGGGGCTTAGGGTTGGATGTTTGCTACATAAGAGCCGGAGCCTCAACTTTGTTAGCATCACTATCATCCTTAGCCTCACCTTTGTTCAACGCGATTATTATCCTTGCGACAATAATTATTCGCGATCATTAGCTTATGCTTCTACTTTAGAGATTGTTAGTTTGCTTCTCAAAGTCATCTTAGTTTCGTGCTTGGAGTTATTATCAAGAAAGTGACTATTATCTTCCTTATAACCTTTTTGACTCTGTGTGATTATTGTCTAAGAGGGAAGGCGTTTATTACCTGTTTTGTTTGATAGAGCCATTATCATCTCTTTTAAACTTTTTTGCCCTTAAGGTCTTGATTTTAATCAAGTATTGTAAGTCTGTGTCACTTGGTAATGGAACTCGATGCTATGGTCGGAAGCGAAGATATTGTCAAATTTTCACAAATGTTAGCGATGGGTAAAATACCCGAAAGGGAGTTAGCCATGCCGATGGATGAAGGCGATGGCTCGGTCTTGAGACCGAGGTATGATGCGGAAATGTCAAGCCCCAATTTGCCAAAGGCTTCAAGCATGAAAGAGGACAAAGTTGTCTCGATTGAAAAAGTTCCCTATGAGGAAACAAGAGAGAGAATGGGCTCAGCTCAGGGGTTCAAATTCGAGGTAAAATCCCTTAAAGATGGGGTTCCTCAGGGTCCCATCTGTAGGAACATAAATAAGGCATCAACTGCATTTGCAGCTTGCAAGCCAGGCACTTCGTTTGCGAGCATACTCAAGGGGCCTAACTCTAAGGATTATGGAAAAGGCTCATCAGAAGGGTTGTCAAGTGAAGGAGATTTCAAAAAACTGCAGAATACAAGAGCTAGTCTTTAGCAAGAGCTCAAGGAAGTCAACAAAATGATTGAGGCCGCCCCTAACAACAACCCAAGAACTTTCTCCCAAATAGAGTATAGTGAGCTGATTGAAGATGGGTTGGCAGATCGGGCCTTTTCTGCTTTAAAAAAGTCTTTGCCACAACACGTGGAGGTTGCCTAGGCTATTACTGTAGCAATTCCACCAACACTTATTAAAAAAAAGTTAGACATGCAAGCTAAGCTAACGCTTGTATTTGGGTTCAGTGGAAGAATCCCAAATAGGTTTGAGATGATTCAATGGCTTCAGGGCCCTCAAATTCTTGGTCATGGAGGAGCAGTTGAAAGTAATTTTTACCTAGATAAAGGTTTTTGTTCAGTGAGATTCAAAGAGGCCTCTGATGTGGAAAAGATCCTTGACAAAGGGCCCCCAGTATTTAATAGGATTACGGTTTGTGTGGTGCCTTGGGAGCCAGTGTTCGACTCAGCTAAATCTCTACAAGGGTTTCATCCAGTCTGGGTTGAGTTTGTGGGACTACCTAGTTGGCTGTGGGAAAATCTCAGGATGCTTGGTAGTCAACTAGGCACTCCCTTATTTATACCTAGCAAGAGAGGGTTTGGCTGGGATGTGTCTAAAACGTCACCTAAGAGCATGGTAATCAATGTCGGAGATGGGCTTGTTACTATTCCGCTAAACTTTGGAACATACTTTGGAGCATGTTTTGAATGCAACAACTTTGGACACTTTGCCAAAGATTGCTCCTTGAAGTCTAATGGTACTGTAGCCCCGGCAACACAGGCCCCCAGTGAAATGGAAACCCCGATGGAAGGGCTGGACAAGCAAGGAGGCAATAACAAAGGGGCAAATGCAGGGAAGGATAAAGAAGGTATGCTATGTGACAAAATGGATATAAAAATGCAGGAAAAGATTGTGGAGGAATCGATTCCCAAGTAACAAATTTTTGAAGGTGCATGCAATAATAATATGATCATTATTCCCGCTGCTACCCCAAAATTTATGACAGTGACAACGGTGACAGCTATTCAAGTCCCTGGTCTGAAAAGAGCCAAAAGAGTGAAGGCAGTGGCAAGAGACTCCAAAGTGCCTCAAGTCATGAGAGCACTTGAGGTGAAAGGATCTAATCCATCCTCCACCCCTTTGAAAGGAGGGGGGTTCACTGTCCCACTGCACAATCCATTTGCAGCACTGCAAGAAAAGAAATCCCCTGACTTGGAACCCCCGGATTCTCCTGAGACCAAGGAGAGGGGGGGTGGGAATGATTTGGATGCTGAAGAATTCATTCCTCTATCCCAATGAACCCCTCATTAATGATGGAGTCTCTCACTATCCAATCTTGGAACATAAAGGGTTGAAAACCCGTAAGAAGAGTACCCTTTTCTAGGAGGAAATAAAAAAAGAGAAGGCAATCAACTGTTGGGCCATCTAGGAACACCACTTGATGCCCATATCAAGAGAAAGCAGGTGCTAGGAAAGAAACTAGTTTTCTATGGAGAAGGAAGTAACAATTTCAGTGGTGTCCTCAACCTTGTGTGGACAGAGAATTATAGCCAAGTTGGTTCTAAACCACCCATCCGACACAATCTTGGGGATTAAAATCAGATGGGAAGGGTATCCCTTCACCATTGTGAATGTCTACAACCCTTGCAATGCAAAAGATAGAGCTAAACTATGAATGCATCTTAGAGATACTCCTGTTGAAGGTAAGTGGTTGTTGGTTGGTGACTTCAATATGGTAGAATAGAGCAGGGATAGAACAAGATCCTCCAGTATGCTAGCTGGCTCGAAAAGGACTAAATGGAAAAGTTTGTGCGAAAAGTGGGCAATGATCGACTTATGGGAAGTTGGCCCATGGAACAACACACTTGGTTTCACCTACACAAGCCTCCAGTATGCCCGCACTGCCTCCAGGATAGAAAGATGCTATTGCTCACACCAAGCTGATTGAATACCGTCGTTGATGGAAATGAAGGTAGTCCCGACAAAAATCCTTTCAGATCACATACCTCTGCACATACATTTTAAGAAGAATAAAGGGGAGGAGCAGACCCCAAGAGGTGGGAAAAAACTGCTAGTAACAGGGGCACACCTATTCAAAGACCCTCTTTTCAGGAATCTAACTAAGAAAGCACTGGGTAAGCTCAAAAAATATGTCGACCTCAACAAACATAATGCGTGGGACCTCTTTGCTCGGAGCATCAAGAAAGAAAACAAAACCTTGGGCCCCCAAAGCAAGAAAGTTAGGGAGGTACACCTTTTGCATCTTACAGCGGAGGTACAACTGCTTACCTCCAAAAAGGCCAATGGGCTTGCTACTACTGAGGATGAGCACAAACGATGGCTTGAAGCCAAATCTAACCTTGCTAATGAGCAGTTAGAAGATATCAGAAAGTCAAGGCTTCTCTCCAGAGAGAATTTCCTTCAACCTGAAGCCTGTAATCAAGCTCAATTTTTTAGGGCCTTAAAAATCAAGAAGAGCCAGGGCCACGTCCGCTCACTCTATGATGAGAAAGGGACAACATTTCATAACCAGGATGAGATGGCTGGTCTGATGTTGAACTATATTAGTCAAATCATTGGACGGCCACAGATCTAGTCCCAAGAAGTGGAAGAAGCCAGAGGGACCTTACTTCAGAGTATCAAGAAGAAGGTTCCCCACTCAGAAGCTAATAGCTTGGAAAGGGCATTTTTCGAAGAAAAATGTTCACTAGCATTGCAAGCCCTTGGCAAGGAAAAGTCCTCTGGTTGGGATGGGATGATGGTGGAATTCTATAGAGAATTTTGGGATGATCTCAAGGTCCCAATCACAAGGTTGGCCAAGAAAGCCATTCTCGAGGGGTCGTTGGAGATAAGTGTAAAGAAAGAGCTTATCAAACCCATCCCAAAACGGATCTGTTGTTCTCAATTGAAACATTGGTTCCCTTATAAGAATGATGTCGGTGGCCTATAAAATCATTGGTAAAGCAGTAGCCCTCAGACTTTCCCCCTTACTAACCAAGATCATCTCTCCCCATCAACAGGGGTTCATCAAAGGAAGGTCCATTTACAATAACATTTTGGTAGCAATGGTGGACATCAAATACGCAATTGTGTCATAATAACTAATATCTAATTCTCCTAAATGATTTTCTCATGTTAATCTGATCATTTAATATGGGGAAGTGCCAAGGGAGAAAAAGCTAGAATGTTGGTTAAGCTGGCAGACCGGCCACAATAGGGATCCAAAGGAGGGAAAAGAGGGATTCAAAGGGGGGGGCATGTGCAAAAGATCAAGGTGCAACAATGGGCTTAAAAGACCCTAAGGTTCAACCCATTAAGACTTCCAAAATGCTAAGGTTCCAAAATTCAAAGGTTGTGTCTAAAGATGAAAAGCCTAGGAAGATTGGATGCTTTGTGTGTGCTCAAAAAGTCTTCATGCATCCCTACATAGGAGGGGGAGAGCCCTAGAAGTAGGAGATGAGAGAGAAACACACACACACACACACACACACACACACACACACACACACACACACACACACACACACACACACACTCACACACTTTTTCAAAGTGTTGCTTACAAAAAAAAGAGTCTATCATAAATAAGAGCAGATAAACCGCCTAGGTTCCTCTTACATCACGGTTAAGCCATCCATTACATGATCACACAAAAAACTATCGCAATAGAAACATATGGGTGGTCATTCAGTAAGGGGCATGATACGATTAGCTAATTCCACGCTTAAACCTCTGGTTCGGGGAGAATAATCAAAGTATCCTCGTAAGTAGGGGCCAAAATGAGGACATAGGAAGATCTTGTGAGGAATAAATTGTGCGAGTAGGAATAATCGCTCTGAGAACCCACGCTTCATAGACTGCTCAACGTAATAGTACTTTGGACCTAAACCCATGGACTCTTTTACCATTGCCAGACTAATGTTCTTCTTGAAATGCTCTCGACCCCATAATGTTACTCTGGTGAGTTTATCTTGATATGTCCACCAATGTGTTTGGGCTACAGATGTTCCCTGGTTCGGAAAGAGGAGGTTGGCACATTTTTTGACAAATGATCTGCGAGCTAACTCATTAGACTGCTGCAGGTGTTGGACTGCAAAAGCTAATATCAGATCGGTGTTTGTTGCCATGAAGGATAAGTGTAAAAAAGCATACTAACTTCCTGTACTAGTGTCTGATGCCACTCCAATGGCTTCCTTTCTCTTTACTAAATAGGGTATAACTCTGCTATGCCCTGACTCGGGTTAAAACACCAAACAATAGGTATGTGGAAGATATGACCTATCCTTGATAGGTATAGGGAATAATGTTTAAGAATATTCTGAATACCTTGCATGTAGTTGCTTATTAAGTGATATAACCTAGTGTTAAAAACCCTTCATCTAGTACATATGTGCTGATGCCACTCCAGGCTGGGCTTTATACAAAACAAGGAAATACCTTAAAACACCTAACTTGGATGTAGGAAAGCTTTTTTATAAAGGGACTTGGAAAAATATGCATTACCCCTTGAAATACTAATAGGCAGGGACTAATTGGTTCTTAGTACAAAAAAATATCATTGGGTTTGGGGCCTTTAGCCTACCAAAGCTGTAGATATCTTGAAGATATGACTTAGCCTTGATAGATATATGGAATAATGTTTGGTTTTTCCTCTGAAACATATAGTTGCTTATGGTATATTTTTTTGCATATAATCTATTATAAAAAAACCCTTCATCTAGTACGTGTGTACTAATGCTACTCCATGCCTGCTCTATACAGTACGAGGAAATACTATAACTTTTTTGGCCTAATCTCCTTAAAAAAAAGAAGAGAAGCACACCTAATTTGTATTGTATAGATGTTGTGGTCTTTGTATAAGGAGAAATTTGAAAAATGTGTAGTACCCTTTGAAATACTAACTGGTTGTCTACAGTAGGATTGGAATAATTGTTTCTTAATACCATCATCAAAATTGGGCTGTAGCCTACCAGGGTATATTACCTCTTGTCTACCGCTCAGAACTTCTATGGTGCATGGGAATGCTAGCTTAACATGGTATTTCCTTCTCAAGGGGAATTGGTAACTACTACTTCTCATAAAGGTTTAAATTGGACTAAGAGTGGGTCATTATCTTCTGCCTTCAAGATACTTATTACTGACAACCCACACTCTGCACGGCTGTTCGATCTACACGCCATGCCTCGGCGACGATTGTGCTCGTTCATCCGCTTCTGCTTGGCTTTGTGCACCTGTGTCATCCTCTCGTAGCAGTATGACAATATGCATATCTTATGGGATTACGAGCTGATGAATCCGATCTTGTACAGTACACTCTATATTGACACCAAGGCTATATAAACTTGTGAGTATTTGCACTCACTTGGCATTTGTTTACTGTACATGGTAAGGGAATTTGTAAATTTTTTACATTGAGGGGTGAGAACTGTTCTATACTTGGATAAAATTGTCTTCTACTATCATGACAAGTGGGAAGGAAATCATCGTGGGGGCTGGACTGCCTACTACTCCGAGTTCACAGGTCGAATAGCTTGTAGCTTTGTCTGCGTGGAAAATACTGTGTATTTGTTTTGGTATTATGTTTTGATTCTGATGTGGGGATAATCTTTCCATACATGTTGTTGGGTTCTAACTTAAGAACTAAATGAAGCGTACGTACTAAGAATGATACCCTATGGGACATAGGATTGCTATGGGTGTTTCTCCTAGCTCATGACTGGTTCGTAACTATAAAAAACTGTAAAATGTTGCTTTGTTTTTATGATTAGGGGCATTTTTGTGATACATACCGTGGGGTTGTGGATCTGAGAACTGATTGTATTGTACTATGTCAGAGATCTGCTGAAAAAATCCGGGTTAAAGAGGACTGTCTCTACCTCTGTCATATTCTGTCTGGTTTTTGATTGGCTTCTAGAAAACTTCAATATGTATCTAATCGCAGGGCGAAGCCTGTTTTGCTGACTGTGTGTTTTACAGGACATGATGAAAAAAGTGACACCTTTATGAGATTTTTTATGGGTAAAGAATCAGGCTTGCACCGTTAAAAATCTGTTTCCATAATATCTGAATAGCTAGGAGGCCTATCTTGACTTCTAAAAATAGATATTAATGACGTGGATAGGGTTTTGTGTCTCTATCACATAAAAGGCCGATAAATGGGGCACTCATGGATAGTGTACGATAGGATATCTCTTAAAGTTGAAAAAAATTCTGCTCTAAACCGAGATGAAGCAATTTTTGCATTCCGGGCATCATAGAAAACCTAATTACGACCATATTAATGACCCTGATATAAAGGTCCATCCCGTGATCATTTGTATATTTTTCCTAGCTATGTGGTATACTAACAGGCAGTAAGGCATCTCAACTGAGGACTTTTATTCAAGGATAGCTCTATTCTATGATAGAAACCAATATTCTAAACGGTTCTCTAAAATATGGGGTAGTAGCCTTAACTGGCTGCTGTATAGTTCACTAATAAACTACAAAATTTGGATCAAAAATGTGGTGAGCTACTAAATCCTAGGTGACTAACATGGTGCACTAGGAGATAATTGGCAAGTATTCATTTCTAAATATATATACTGAATTTTACTTTGCTCTCTGGTAGGAAGGAACGTAATATTATGATGAAAATTTTTTCTTCGATGATCTGGTTGTGTATGGAAGACTTGATCTTGGTTTCACATCTCGGTGTAAAAGTATTATAGCCTGTATTGATGCTAGGGATGCTGTCTATCTTGTGTCGGTACTGTGTGCTAAATACTTTAGGTTCATTATACTCTTGAAAATGATTGGTTAAATAATTTAAATATAGACATCTCAATGCTTTATAGCAAGGAAGTGAGATGCGTATTTCTAAGCAAGAAATAAGCAATATTGTGTGCATATTACAAACGTGGCTGACCTTGATTCAGGGAATTTGCTGCCTTATGCTGTGATACCTAGATCTCTACTTATGTTGTCTAAAACCTTAACGGTATGTACTGGGTTTTAAAATTGAACAAAGGCCTTAAGAAATTATGATAAAAATAAAAAAAACCCCCAAATGTATGTATGTAAAAGAACCCTTCCTCTATCACTTCTAGAGGAAAAATACCGAGTATTTTACTACATAAAATCTGTATGAGATACTTTTTTCTAAGTGTATATATATGGTGCTGTGAAGAATAAAAAGAAGAAGTATAGTATCATGTGAAATTATTTTCAAAGGATCATATGGAAACACATAAAGAATTATTTGTTTTATCATTGTGACATGGATAACAACTGGGATGCCCATGCATCACCTGTATACGGTAAACAATTGCTAACTGAGCGTTTTCTTGTTTATTATGGGTGTAGGTGAGGGCTACCTTGTTTGATTAAAACAGGCTATTCTTTATGTTTTGGAATTGATGCTCGTTCGAATGGGGAGCAGCTCTACTACCATTATTAGGGATTATATTTTTCCTATGATGTATTCAAGGTTACTGATACCATGTACCTAATTTATTTTCAAACATGCAAATAAATTTTTGTGCATTACCCTTATACTTGTCTAGGATCTGGTTGTCCGTGAACACTTGTGTTCGTTTGCGTATATATGTATTTAAAACAGCAACACACACACACACACACACACACACACACACACACACACACACACACACACACACACACACTCACAAGCTCCTTTACACAAAGGGAAAGAGGGACACATGTTAACTCCCTAGCCTAGATGCCAACAAGGTGTACTCAAATCCTATTGGATGGCCATGGAGGTGGACCAATGAGAATTAGGATAGAGTAAATCTAGTTTAATTAATTTAAAAACACTTAATAAAAGAACCAATAAGAATTAATCTCTCTAGAAGACTATTGGACAGTCTCCCAAGGGGTCCAATGAGTATTCAACAACCCAATGGCTTGCCTGATTCCTTTTGGCCAGGAGAAAAAGGGTCCAATGAGAGTTTAGTTGCATTAATTGATTACCTAAAGCTCTCACAAAAGGGGAAAGGGAGACACACACTACAAGAGGTTGTGTGCTCTTGTGACGCTGTTAGCGACGGAAATACATTGGGTTTTTATAACCCCCGGCGTCGCTAAAACCGTCGCTACGAGCGTCGCTACGAGAGCGTCGCTATAGGCATCGCTATATGCATTGCTATATAGCGACGCATATAGCGACGTTTACACAGAAGACTATAGCGACGCTCATAGCGACGCTACAGAGCCATAAATAGCGACGCTTATAACGACGCCCAAGAGAATTTTTTTTTGGTGGCAGGGCATTGAATGCCCTGCCACCCATCAACCATATTGTACTTGATTCACTTTTAAAAAAAAGTGCAAAGGTAGATAATAGACCCAAAATAGTCACCCACAAGATGCATTGTTTGCAAAATTGACAATTGTACACATCATAGGCAAAATGAATTGATTGGCAAATGTAATAATGACAATTGTACAACATCATAGGCATAAAGAATTGATTGGCAAAAGGAACTGCGGTGACAAATGTAATAATATACATGGTTCAAAAAGACGTATAAAATCCGTCTCATGATACATAAGCTATGAGAAACCCTAAACTAATGCTATCTAGCTACGGCTAAACTGACGTCGTCTAGTCAGACGTCTCATCACGTCCAAGCGGCGTATCTGTCGGATTCTGCACAAAAAGACAATAAGACAGCTTTCAGTAAGTATAAACATATAACGACATTTATAAAACAATACAAAAAATAAAAAAGAGTAAACCCTAATACTAACCATGCCGCCGCGAGAACTGAGAATGTCCATCAGGGCGTTAAGCCCTTCCTGCATGCGTACTCGCGCTCGTACGGTGTGGGATCACGTTGTCAGGAGTTTCTTGGAGCAAGGGATTGCGCATATGTACATATACATGCATGGTGCATCAAATAAAGGATTGCCCATTTTCCAAAGCCAGGTGGTTACGTGGGGCCCACATGTGTACAGGTAGGACAGCATGTACATAGTGCAGCGATTTTCTCTATTATCAGTATTAGTGTGTTTTTTCTACAATAACGAGGAGTTGGTAGCGCGTAAAAATTCTCGAGGAAGCTATCCGCAGGCCGACGACGTGAGGCCAGCAGGTACGTCAGATGGCATCTAGTGGCGTCAGGAGGGCGAACGAGGTCAATATTTGCACGCGGATGAGGACGGACACAACGTGGGTGTTTGCTTGTGAGAATTATGCAGAAAGGTCATCATGAGGACCTTTTTTTGGGGCCACTTCACGTGGTGGCGAGATGCATTATTGGAAAAAAGCTGAGTGCCAGGTGTGCGAATGATGCAAAAAGGTGACAACTATGCACTGCGAGGTCAGTTTTTGGCCTGTTCGGGGTCCGTTTGAGGTCATCTAAAAGGCCAAGGGTGCCCAACTAAAAAAGCTAAGTGTGAGAACTAAAAAACAAGAGAGAAGACCAGAAAAAACGTGGAGAAGAGAGGAGGAACAGCCGCAGGTGTGTTTTTGCTCATTTTGGAGCCTGTTTTGGCCGTAAACTGCTCATCCGAGGTCGGATTTGAGCACATTGACATTGTAGACTGGGGTTTTGGGCCGTTCCGAACGCGATGGCGCTGTCCATTTTGCCAAATTCCTCACTCTTTTCCTGCTGTTTTTCTGTGTAAGTTTCTCCTATGAGCGAAGTTTCTACTCTAGTTTGTGATTGTATCTGGCTTATTTTACCCATATTGTGTGAGCTATTTGCCCCATTGGTGTTGGCCCAAGCTCCATTGTATCTAAACATCAGAAATTCTCCTCTTTTGAGCTGAGTTTTTTGGGTGTGTGTGTGTGTCTGTGTGGAGTGGGAAAGTGGATAGTCTCTCTCCTCTCACTCCAGAGGTGTGTTCCCTGTCTCGGCCAGGTGTGTTGTCTAAGCCGAGTGGTGCCCCATAGTGTGTGTGTGTATCTTCCCAAGAGTGTGTGTCGGGTCGTTATAGAGGCGCTGTGTGTGTTTTCATCCCGCTCACATTCTTTTGGCGCCCCCACGGAGGATCTTCTTCGAGTACCTTCTGCTTCGAGCTTCGAGCTTCGAGCTTCGGGATTGCAGATTACAGATTGCAGATTACAGGTTACAGGTTACAGGGACAGGTACAGGTACAGGTGATTCACACAGGTACAGGTAGCTGGAGTACAGTGATATACTAGCAGTGATGTCACTTGCAGTTGTTGTGGGAATGCATCACTTGGCGCCTATTTGAGCGCATTGTCTGCTGGATTGTACGTTACTTGTGGAAACTGCCATTGTATGCCTTTGTGGAGCCATATATGGTTTTATTTGGCAGTCCCAGCCATTTCTGAGACTTGGTCTGGAAGATAGTCATTTCTGAGACTTGACTATACGCGATTTGCATTAGCTTTCGTGTGAGGGTCGATAGCGTGAGGTTTTTATTGAGCTGGGGGATTCTCAAATGTGGAGATCCTTTCGGTGATGCAGGTAGCTAGAGCACCCTTTTTGTGACCTCGCCATAGGCTATGTACTAGTGAGTCCTACTTGATGCTCGGGTTCTATTGTTGACAGCTTATGCATACATAGACAGTCTATATTTTGGGTTCCTACTGCTCTACTTCTGGGGAAACTCTGTCGAAATTTTCCCAAGTTATGATGGCTGGTTTTTTGGTATTTTGAGCCATTTATGCTGTTATGCTGCTGAAATTTTGGCAAAATCAGAGGTTGAGTCAGGTGTGCCTTCTTGGGAGCTTCATGGTTGGCTTTAATGGATGATCAAAATGGCCCTCAGTTCACTCCTTTTCATTTAACTCAAAGAATTCAGATTAATGTTCATGTGTCCAGGAAGATCTTTTTCCAGCAGCGCATAGTCTTTATGTTTGGGCCAAGAAGATTGAGAGAGATCCTGGAATGTCCTTTGCCTGTTGTCATTCCGATGATTAACTATGAAAACTCATTTGATGTGCATGTGTTTGTCCTTATCTAAAGTTGAGATCCATTGAAGTTTCTGGGGATTGGGTAGTGAAAAGTTTTGGGTTCTTGCACGTGTGTTCGAAGGGGTTCTCAAAGCATCATAATTTGGGTAGCCATGGCTTTCTCTTATCCCGAGTTTCATGGAAGAAGTGATGAAGATGTGGAAGAATTTTTGGAAAAGATGGAGGTTGCCTGCATTAGCAACCAGATTCATGACCCTACGCAAATGTTACGCCTTCTCCAAATTTGTTTGAAGAGTGATGCACGAGCTTGGTCCAAAGCATTTGAAGAGGAGTTGCGTATGGCTGATCCACCTATAAGATTGAGTTGGGACAATCTAAGGCATGGATTGGAAGTGGAGTTTGTGAAGATAGAAGACCCTGACAAAGTGTGGCAAGAAGTACAAGGTTTGGTGCAGAAGGAAGGTGAGCCAGTAGATGCGTACATACGTAAGTTTTCATTGGCATGGGAGCGAATGTGCAAGGCTTTAGCACCACAGGTACCCCCGCCTGACATGATGAAGAAGGACAGGTTCTTAGCTGGTCTTTGGGAGAATATGCGTTGGAGAGTGGAGCTAAAGAAGCCTAGGACATATGAAGATGCACTAGAGGTAGCAAGGAACAAAGAGTGGAAGCTGAGGAAAATGAGCCAGTTAGGGGTGGAGTCTTTGCCAATGAGGTCTGAATTTCAGCCTATAGAGTCTTTACAAGGGCGCATGTCAGGGGTTCATCATGAACCAGTGGTTCCTGTTACTACTCAGGTTATGCCAGCAGTGGTCACTACAGCAGTGCAAGATGATGGGCTAAGGCAAGACATGAGGCAAATGGTAGATTTGATGAAGAATCTCAGCCTAAACATGCTAGGTCAAGTGGGAAATAATCGAAGTCGAGGGCGGTTTGCAAATCAGCAAGGAGGTGAAGAAAGGCCTAGGAATGGTGTTGGACAAAGCAATGGTAGGTTTTGGAGGCAGACGCCCACATGTTACAATTGTGGAGAGTTGGGTCACATCAGCCCGCAATGTGATAAGCCACCAAGGATGGGGGGAGACATGTATCCATTGCCAAGACAGGTGCTAACTAGGTCAAATGATTATGGCATCGAAATTAAGGGAGACGAAGGAACCAGTGGACTGACCCAAGAGGAAAAGGGAAAGACAAAAGTGCTAAGTGTAGTCACCTTGGAGAAGGCATCAAAGCTAGAGGATACATTAGTGATGCCTATTGGGAAGAGGACCACAGAGGAAAAGGAAGGAAGAAGTGTCCCAGGTCCTAGTAAGAAGAAAGGAAAGAGCCATGAAGGCGAGGATGTCAAGGCCAAGAGGAAAAGGAGAGCTCGTCGAAAGTTTCATGTTTCAGATTTTCCACTAGGGGATGGGCAATTAAGCTATGACTTGAAGGAGGATCTGACGAGCAGGAAGGCATATGTTACTTTTGGGCAGCTCATAGAAATGGTTCCTAAACTAAAGCGACAGTGGAAGAGGATGGTTAACCCAATGGAGAAAGAGCCAGAGAGAGGTTCAGTAAAGGTGTTGGCAATGGATGAGCTACCAGACATTTGTCCAATAGTAGATGTGTGGCATAAAAGGAAAAATTTGGGACAAGGTTATGTGGATGGCGGAGCCCAAATATGCGTCATAACACACTCATGCGTTGAGAAGATTGGTCTCACAGTGGCTGGGGTGTCAGGGTTTCGGATCAAATTGGCAAACCATCAAAAAGTAAAATGCTTGGGTGTTGTAAAGAGCTTAGAAGTGGAGGCATATGATGCAAAGGCAGTGGTTGATTTTCATGTGATGCCAGCAGGGTTGGGAGCATATCCTATTATACTGGGCAGACCGTGGTTACGTGCAGTGGGAGCTGTTCAAGATTGGCGACATGGTACGATTAGCCTCTATGGAAAGACAGGTACCAAGAAGCTTTATAATATGGACACAAGGAAACGATTAGAGGAGCTTTATGAAGATGAGGATGAGTCTAGTGATGAAGACTCTTCCACGGTGACAGATGAGGACAGTGATAGCACTACCAGTAGTGATGAGGATGCTGATGTTGCATTTCTTTTGATGGACAAAGAAATCCAGGAGATTGGTTTAGTTGCATTTGCGAATGAGGTTGAAGATGAAAGTGAAGGGCCTTATGAAGTGATTGAAGGGCTGATGCAAACCAAGGTTGAGTTGTCAAAGAAGCAGGAATTAATGACGCAAATGATTAGTGGAGACCTCTCAGCTATGGAGAAGGATATATTTTTGCATATGCTGGCTAGTTTTCCTGATTTTTTCATTACTTCATATGAAGAGATCAGAGGGTTCAAGGGTGGAGAGATGCATATAGAGCTGAAAGAAGGTGCTAAGCCAGTGCGGCAAAGGCTAAGAAGGATGGGTCAAGAGCAAATGGAAGCCTTGCGGGTAGAGGTGGACAAGTTATTGAAGGCAGGGTTCATAGTCCCTGTGGAGACCACAGAATGGGTGAGTCCAGTAGTAGTCAGCCCAAAGAAGGATGGGAAGTGGAGGATTTGTGTAGATTTTAAACCCTTAAATGCAGCCACTAAGAAGAACCCATATCCTCTTCCATTCATCGATCAGATCTTGGATTCGGTGGCAGGTTATGAGAGGTACAGTGTGTGTGATGGTTTTTCAGGCTATTTTCAATTGAAGATTGCTCTTAAAGACCGCACAAAGACAACGTTTATTACGCCATGGGGCTGCTATTGCTACACAGTATTGCCATTTGGGTTGTTAAATGGACCTTCCTTCTATCAAGAGAGAGCGAATTGGGTGTTGGAACCATTCATTGGTAGTTGTGTTAAAGCTTTTATGGATGACTTCTGTGTTTATAGTAGTAGGGCTGAACACCATGAGAAGCTGCAGATGGTATTGGCTCGATATGATGAATGTGGAGGACAACTAAATCCAAAGAAATGTCATCTAGCACAGCCAAGGGTGAAGTTATTGGGCCACATGGTGTCAGAAAATGGCATTGAGGCTGATCCAGACAAGGTTAAGTCTATTATTCTTCTTCCATCACCTACGAGTACGAAGCAATTGGCAACCTTTATACACAAAGTGAAGTACATGGCAAGGTTTATTCCATTGTCGTCTCAGATTCTTTATCCATTACAGCAAGTGGCAAAGCATGATCCATTGCAATGGGATGACAAGTGTGAAGAAGTGTTTCAAGAGGTGAAAGAGGTGTTAGGGGGTTTGTCAGCCATGCAGGCTCCTGATTGGGAGAAAGTTTTTTATGTAAATCCATCAGTAGGGGATGATGCCATTGGAGCTATGCTATTGCAAAAGGGGAAGGGCAGCCATTATATGAGGCCAGTGTATTGTGCAAGCCGAGTGAAGTTGGTAGCGGAGAGAAAGTTATCGGAAGTAGAGCTAGTGATGGCCAGTGTAATATTTGCTTGTCGACGATTTCGTCATTACTTGCTACCACGGCCTTTTGTTTTCTTGACGAGTTATGCATTTTTGCCACAGTTAATTAATGGTATTAACATGTCAAATGTGGTGAAGAAATGGGTAATTGAGCTGCAAGAGTTTGAGTTCTCTTTTCTAGTGGAAGATAGTACAAGGGCTACCCTAGCTGATTTGTTGACCTACAAGGAGAATCCCCTTATTGTTAAGGAAGAGGTGGTGAGAAAGGTAGTTGAAGAAGTGCCACAGATCAGCAATGCACATGTGTTGTTCTTTGATGGTTCATACAGAAAGAGCCATGATGCAGCTTCAGGGGGTATAGCACTTTATGATCCAGAGGGGAAGCTAGTATGCAAGAGAGGGTTCAAATTGGATGCGCATAGTAACAATGAGGCTGAATATGCTACATTGGAAGCCGGATTACACATTTGTTTGAAGCATGGGGTTCGAAGGTTGAGCATAAAAGGTTATGCCTTGTTAGTGGTGAAGCAAGTACTGGGTGTGTGGAAGAGCAAGAACACCTCATTGAAGGAAATGTGCTTCAGAATTAAAGGCCTGCTAAAAAAGTTCGAAGCATGGAGCATCAGACACATTGAACGTGCTCTAAATGGAGAGGCACATGAAGCAGCTCAAGGCATGATTGGGGAGCTATTCGTGTTGAGGACCAATTTACCTCTTTATCATGGCCGGGAAAGTTTGGCTCAAGAAGAGGAGTTTTTGCTAACAGGAATCATTCCAAAGGAGATTCAGAAGTCTAAGAAGTATGGCTTTGTGCGTAGAGCATACAGGTACAAATTGATTGGTGATGTCTTATACATGAAAGGGGCTGATCTCGTGTTGAGACGTGTACCTTGGCGGGAGGAGCTTTACAGAGTGTTGGAGGAGAATCATGAAGGCGCATGTGGTGGCCATTTTTCTCTAAAGATCACCTTGCATAAGATTTTGCAAGAGGGGTATGTATGGCCTAGTTTGCACAAGGATGTTCACCATTGGTGTAGGTCTTGCAATAGGTGTCAAGCATTTGGGAAGAGAGTGTTGAAGCCAGAGCTACGAAAAACCATTATGGCGTTTGATGTGTTTGAAAAGTGGGGGATTGATGCAATAGGCCCGTTACCTATCACAAGCAGGGGCAAAAGCTATATCTTGACGGCAGTGGACTATCTCTCTAGATGGGCAAAGGCTATAGCAGTAAAACAGATCACTGCAAAGGATGTGGCAAAATTTGTGTATGATGAAATATGTTGCAAGTTTGGGGTGCCATTAGAGCTACTTTCAGATAAGGGGCCAGGATTTAGAGCTAAACTGCTAGACTTCTTATGCACAAAGATGAAGATTAGGCACCAGCATACCACTCCTTATTACCCACAGTGTAATGGCTTAAATGAAAGATTCAATGGTGAGTTGGTACAGATTCTTTCGAAGGTGACAGAGCACCAAGGAAAGAATTGGGATTTTGGAATTGCCTAGTGCATTATGGGCTTACCGTACTTCGGTGAAGACAGGTACAGGGTTTACTCCATTTCATTTGGTGTATGGAAAGGAAGCACTATTGCCTGTGGAGGTAGAGTTGCCTGCGGTCAAGATGTTAGAGAAGTTGCTTGGGTCGCCTAGTGCTGCATTCAAAGAGAGGCTCTTGCAGTTACAAGAGGTCCAGTTGGATAGGATGAGCGCATTGGAGCATTATGGGCAGATGCAGGATAAGGCTTTGGCAAAGATAAATGAAAAGGTCAAAAGTAAGGGTATCAAGAAACATGACTTGGTTTTGCGTTACAACAGTAAACTGGACAACACCTTCCAAAAGAAGTTTCAAATTAAGTGGGAAGGCCCTTTCAAGGTAGTGGAGTGTTTTCCAAATGGCACATATCAGCTGGCTAACCTGGATGGTGTTCTACATAAGTCAAGGGTAAATGGGTTGCGTCTTAAATTGTATCATGCTAGATTGATGATGGTGGAGCAAGATGAGCTATCTGTGGATCAAGCAGTGTTGGTGAGGGATGAGGAGACCTGTGATGGGGCGAGTCTCATATCTCTCTTTGCTACTGCTGATCATGAATGATCTAGCAGGCTAGGGGATGGGCAAATTATGTCAGGAGTTTTTTGGAGCAAGGGATTGCGCATATGTACATATACATGCATGGTGCATCAAATAAAGGATTGCCCATTTTCCAAAGCCAGGTGGTTACGTGGGGCCCACATGTGTACAGGTAGGACAGCATGTACATAGTGCAGCGATTTTCTCTATTATCAGTATTAGTGTGTTTTTTCTACAATAACGAGGAGTTGGTAGCGCGTAAAACTTCTCGAGGAAGCTATCCGCGGGCCGACGACGTGAGGCCAGCAGGTACGTCAGATGGCATCTAGTGGCGTCAGGAGGGCGAACGAGGTCAATATTTGCACGCGGATGAGGACGGACACAACGTGGGTGTTTGCTTGTGAGAATTATGCAGAAAGGTCATCATGAGGACCTTTTTTTGGGGCCACTTCACGTGGTGGCGAGATGCATTATTGGAAAAAAGCTGAGTGCCAGGTGTGCGAATGATGCAAAAAGGTGACAACTATGCACTGCGAGGTCAGTTTTTGGCCTGTTCGGGGTCCGTTTGAGGTCATCTAAAAGGCCAAGGGTGCCCAACTAAAAAAGCTAAGTGTGGGAACTAAAAAACAAGAGAGAAGACCAGAAAAAACGTGGAGAAGAGAGGAGGAACAGCCGCAGGTGTGTTTTTGCTCATTTTGGAGCCTGTTTTGGCCGTAAACTGCTCATCCGAGGTCGGATTTGAGCACATTGACATTGTAGACTGGGGTTTTGGGCCGTTCCGAACGCGATGGCGCTGTCCATTTTGCCAAATTCCTCACTCTTTTCCTGCTGTTTTTCTGTGTAAGTTTCTCCTATGAGCGAAGTTTCTACTCTAGTTTGTGATTGTATCTGGCTTATTTTACCCATATTGTGTGAGCTATTTGCCCCATTGGTGTTGGCCCAAGCTCCATTGTATCTAAACATCAGAAATTCTCCTCTTTTGAGCTGAGTTTTTTGGGTGTGTGTGTGTGTCTGTGTGGAGTGGGAAAGTGGATAGTCTCTCTCCTCTCACTCCAGAGGTGTGTTCCCTGTCTCGGCCAGGTGTGTTGTCTAAGCCGAGTGGTGCCCCATAGTGTGTGTGTGTATCTTCCCAAGAGTGTGTGTCGGGTCGTTATAGAGGCGCTGTGTGTGTTTTCATCCCGCTCACAACGTCCTGTCATCGACCACTGTCAAAACATACAAAGATTTCATTATGTTAGAACTAAAAAACTCATAAACCCTAAACTATCGAACATGCATAAAGAGCAATGTGAAAACACTTACAAAATCGGCCTCAAATGATGCCCATCCACCGCTCCCCAAGTGGTGCGAGCTCCCTGCCTCTACTCGCGCTCTGGCTGCATCCTTTTGTTGCTTCCACTTGTCGGGATTCTCGCGCGCTGCTTTCTTCGCATTCTTCCAATCTTCTTTGGCCAGCCAATCTGGCCTGTTCCACCCATTCTTGATTGCTTTTTGCACTTCGGAACGCTTGTGTTTGCAGTATTCGCGCATTCGAATCTTCATCAGGTCTTCATTGAAGCGCTGATCCCGTGTTGGAACGGGAAACTCATCATGAAGTATGCTGATGACTCTGTTTTTTAAATCACTTGGTACTTCACTCCATTTGTTTAGTATGTAGTGTCTAAACAGCTGAGAGCAAAGACCACGCATGCGCGAGATCACCTTCTTGCCGTCATCATCCATGATGATGCCGCGGCTGATGTCGACGGAGTAAGGCAAGCCCTCTGGCCGGTGACGCGTGAACCTGGGTGTCCCGGCAGGGGTCTCTAGCGGCGTGTCGATGGGGGTACGGACGTCAGGTGTCTCCACCGGCGTCTGGGCCCCGAAGCGAGGAGTGTCGAGTGGGGTGGCTCCTAGCGGAGTAGGTAGAGGTGTGTAGCTTCTAGGAACAGTCATCCGTGCAAAACCTGGCGTAGATGGCGATGCTGTGGCTGGTGTGGGGGCGGGCAAAGAAGGGGAGGGTAAAGAGCCTCGTCGAACACGAGGCGGTGTGGAGGCATCGGTGGTGGAATCCCCACAACAACTGCCACCGCCACCACTAGAGCGCCGGTGTCTAGACGAGTGTGAAGCTCGTCTCGTCGACGCCGAAGCTTCGGAGCGCGCCGAATGCTCCGAAAGAGAGGGAGATGCGGATGGAGTAGGAACGTGCGATGATGCGCCAGAGCGATGACGCTCCACGTACCACTGTCTCTGCTGCGGTGACAAAGAAGAAAGAAACTCCTCATCATCCATACCTGCATTAAACACACGAATATTTAAACTTAATATTGAATGAATAGAGTAAACAATGACGCAAAGACCATTAAATACAATGACGTAATGACGCATATAAATACAATGACGCAATGAATCGAGTGATAGAAGAGGCAAGTCGAAAACTCAGAATTTTCAATCAAAAGATGTGAGCACGAGTAGAAAAGAGCGTTATACACCATGGAAGGTACTTAGAGAGCCAGAGCTTTTACAACACGGAGCAAAATTGTTCAAATACAATATTTGTGGCTTTAAGAGATCTCTCTCTCATCCTCGCATAACTCAGCATAACTTCCTATATCTATATAGAGCTCTCCGTTTAAACACATATCCTCTGTTTCATTTTGTAGCTCCTCTGCATGCACCCCATATAGAGTAGTAGCATCTTGATGCTCGTCTGGCACCACCGCAGCGGCTTCTGATTGAGCATCTTCTCTGATCTCCTCCATTGATGTCGTTGTGATTGGCACATGGTAGCCTTCATACGTCCTTGCACTACGAGGGGCTACCTCTATGACGTACCACCAGTTTGATGTAGACTTTGTAGGATGAAATATTACCTGCCAGAGCCACATAACTTACATGAGAGCTTTCAAGCACATAACTTGTAAAAGGGGGATGTTAACTATTTACATACTTACTTGTTCACAATGCTCGGGTAGTACAAAAGTGTCTCTTAGGTCAGTCCATTTCTTAGTAGAATCCACCTCAAGAAAACCAGACTCTCCTTTACGCACAGTAGCGTTGCGACCCTCCATGATTATCTTGAACCATTGCACGTCGAACAAGTCGACAAAAAATCCTCTGTAATCGATCCTCAAAATCTCTTGCAGCGTGCCGAAGTAAGTGAGTTCCGCCACCACAGGATCTGCATCAGAGGAACGTCGTCGACTAGACTGTTCAAATTCTGCCATGATTCCACAATCTTGAGTAAAAAGTTTTTTGTCGATTCGTTCCATCCTAAAATGTCGACCTTTACACCATGCTGCTGTGTATGACTTATACTACAACGAACAAAGATTATGAGTGGCCGTTCAAACGTTTATAAATAAAGTCACTTGCTAGTCGTACATTGCAAACTTACCTTGGTCGCGCAACCCCGAGAGTACTCCCACTCTTCTTCAGTCACTTCGTCACCGCATTGTTGTGCGCTTTTCAATTGGTTGTGCAACCATCTTAAGCTCATGAAGGTTGGTAGGCTCTCCAGAACCGCTGGATAGTGCATCGGTGGTCGTCTTCCCCGTCTCCACTCGATTCGTGCCCTTTGTCGCTCTTGCTTTGCATCCTCATATTGTGAAATCCACTTTTGCATCACTGGATTGTGAAGCATGCAAAATCGGTTGATTTTAGCCTCTAGATCTTCCGTCATCTTCTTCTCAACACCGAGATTGCACATGACAATCCCAGATATGCGCTCATCATCTATGGTTCGCCATAGCGTGTCCCGGGATTTATCAAATCCGTCTAGACACTCTCTAATGTACACTAGGGACTCTGATACCAACCAACCTTCTGCCATGCTACCCTCCGGACGTGCCTTTTGACGCACATATCCCTAAGCGTTTTCATGAAACGCTCTAAGAAGAACATCCATCTGGAATGAACCGTGCCAGCTATTTCCACCTCATCAACTATGTGAACAAGAAGATGCACCTGAATGGTTAGCATTGTAGTAGGAAAATGTTTCTCAAACATGCACACAAGCTCCGCAGCATTTAGTTTGGCGAATGGTATGGAGTCTACGTTGATCTCCTTTTGTGAGATCCATTGCACCAGCTTTGCAAGTTTGTAGATTGTGTTACGGATGTCGAGAGACAAACATCCCTCAATGGCAACCGGTAAAATAAACTGTAAAGTATGTGCAGCAATGATATTAAAGTCCACATTTTATGCAATGATATTAAAGTCCACTATGAACGTACCTGACACATTTTATGCCAATCGTGTGACTTCAAACCGGTAAGCTTTCCTTCTTTAGTAAAACACGTTCGGAGCGAGTGCATTACGCCAGTGGGGGTCCGCAAAGATCGTATGGTCTCTTTTACTTTGCGTTCTTGGGCTCCTGTGAAAATCCATGGTGCTTTAGGGAGTTTTATCGATCCATCAGACGCTGTTTGCGGCCAATATTGCTCCAAACGATTCACATTTCTAAGGTCAACTCTGGCTCCCAAAGTATCTTTCTTGCCGGTCAAATGGTCCCATAGTAGATTACCCACATTCTTGAATATGTGCATTGGATCGAGCAAGTGATTGATCATGAGTCGGGGCCAGTATGGTAACTCGTACCATAGAGATAGTCTCTTCATCCCTGGAGGCAATCCGTCATCGCACATCTCCTTCTGCTCTAACCATGCTTGTGCAGACATCCTTGGTGGCTCTCTTCCCAAAAAGCCGTCGCGTAACACATGATTCTCTGGAAGATACACTTGATGACCTTCGTAGATTTGCTTCTTCAGTGAGGGTGCCCTACGTGTATTCAGTCTAGGTCCACATGTGACACATGCTCTGTATCCGCTTGTTTGAAGCCCTGCATGTATACACATGATAATAGATCAACTATGGGAAAAAACAAGATTTACAGTGTCTGAGTGAGGAGTGCCAATAGATCACCTGAGCATTCTGTTAGCCTGGGATAGTCATGCATGGTCCACATTAGAATGCCTCTGATCAAAGCATTCCGTCGTCCTGTGTGTCGGCTCATATCCACCACCTCTATGCCAATCCACAATTGTTGTAGCTCTTCCAATAGTGGACGAAGATACACATCCATATTCCCCACTTTATATCGCCCTGGCACAATCAAGCATAGCCATAGGTGCCCCTTCTTCGTAGTCAACCACGGGGGAATGTTGTAGTTGACGATGACAACGGGCCATACACTGTAAGATGTTGATCTTTGACCAAATGGATTTACGCCATCCATAGCCAGGCCTAAGCGCAAATTTCGAGCTTCCCTGGCAAAATCCGACCATGTTCCATCTATATGTTTCCACGCTACGCAATCTGCAGGAATTCGTAGCACACCATCCGAAGATTTATTCTCCTCATGCCATGATGCTAGGGCGGCCATGGACTTACATTCGAAGAAATGCTTGATGCGAGGAAGCAGAGGGAAATGTCGCAAAACCTTTTGTGGAATTTTTGTCCCGTGGAGATCTACTCGATATCTTTCGGAATCACATTTCGGACACTTCTCCATGTCTATGTATTCCCCTCTGAAAAGAATGCAGTCATTAGGACAAGCGTGGATAGAATTGTAATCCATCCCCAAGTTTCGCAAAATCTTTCTTGCTTCATCTCGAGAATCTGGCATCACATTGTCAGCTGGTAGTATGTGCTCTTTCAGCAATCTACACAACATAAAAATATGATAAAGTCGTGTAAAAATCTATCAGATCATTATACATTTAGAGTTCTATTAAAGTAAACTAATTGTAATAGATCACCTGAAAAGCGTTGTGACGCTAGTGTCACTCCATCCAAACTTTGCCTGCATGTGGAGAAGAACAAGGAGTGCTTTCAATCTAGACATACGTGCTCCATTATACAATGGCATATCGGCTTCACTTTTTATATCATCATAGATAAGCCTTTCTGAATCCATGATCGTCTCGATCATTTCATCGATCTCGGGCTCAAACATTGCCTCGTTGGGAATGTGCTCTGCATGATTATCCCCCGAGCTGTCAGAGGCTACATCTTGTGGCCTCACATATGCTGCTTGACCAAAGCGCCTGCGAACACG
Organism: Adiantum capillus-veneris; assembly: GCF_014529385.1. Taxonomy (NCBI): domain Eukaryota; kingdom Viridiplantae; phylum Streptophyta; class Polypodiopsida; order Polypodiales; family Pteridaceae; genus Adiantum; species Adiantum capillus-veneris. The sequence continues at coordinate 37,232,376 of NC_140955.1, forward strand.
TCTATTGGGTTGCAAGATTGCTGCTTGTTGGCCAGCGTCAGAGTCCGACGAGTTATAATTGGCAACAACTCGATCTATAATAGATGGATCGAACTCGCCAAATTCGTGAACGTGCTGCAAAGAAACACGTCTTGTCCGTCGCACAGCATGCTTGCATTGATTACAAGGACATAAGACCCTCGTTGAGAGATAGGTGTTTCGGTTGGACGGTCCCACATCCTCGTCGCTACTCATAATGAGGATAAAAAACTTATAACCTGGACAACAAATTTAATATTCTATTGGCATTCTTCGTCTTATCTCTCTCTCTCTCTCTCTCTCTCTCTCTCTCTCTCTCTCTCTCTCTCTCTCTCTTTACCTCACATTCTCTAGTCATGTCCAATCCCCGCACACCTCGGTCTAGAGGATCACGGAGATCAGAACCACCGGGTTATAATCTCGTCTTTATTGGTCAATACCTATATTTGTGGGTACAAGAAATTTACACACCCACGTCTACATGATACTGCATGTAGTGGACAAAACCCCTTTTCCTCTTCTCTAGCTGTAGCACTTCACTTCATCTTAACATCTTTTCACAGTAGATCTTTTCATTGTTCGTCTAACTCTAAACCCTAAACCGTAAGTAATTCTTGTGTGGACTAGCTCGATCTAACGTAAATAAGCGTAAATCTAAATAAACGTAAATCTAACTAAAAATAAAGCTAAATCTAATTTAACGTAAGTCTAATGACTAGAGGTTGTCTAGATGGTCATTGTGTCGGGGATGTAGTGACTCTTGCCGCCCTGAAGATCCACCTTCTTCCCTATCTTCTGAAGACATTTCACCTGTACTTTTGGATCGATGGAGCCCACCATGAGTGAAGGCAGCAATACCCTATATTCCATTGAGGGCTTTCTTCACCTGCTTCATGCAGGCATCGCAGTCTATGGAGACCTAAATCTAATCTAATATAACGTAAATCTAAATCTAGCTTAAATAAACGTAAATCTAGTTAAAAATAAACCTAAATCTAATTTAATGTAAGTCTACATATAACCTAATCTTTAACGTCTTTTAAGATAGTTTCCTACGACGTTATAACTCTCTTCTTCTTGTGTGTGTGCGCGTGTGTGGATGTGTGTGCCAATAAAAAGAGATAAATGGTATAACCTTTCTATCACCCATGCCAAGTATGATAGATTGATTATGCCATTTCCCTCTTGAATAATAGGTCTTGAGTTCAACTCCTCGTTGGCTAGATCTTTAGGTCTTTTAATTTTAATTAGTTTCCTACGACGTTAAATTAGTTTCTCTCTCTTTCTCTCTCAATGTGTGTGCGTCTTTTTGGATCGTATGCACGTTTTCTCTCTCTTTTCCTCTCTCAATGTGTGCGTTTTTTGTTTATGCATGTTCTCTCTCTCTTTTCCTCTCTCAATGCGTGCGTTTTTTGTTTATGCATGCTCTCTCTCTCTTTTTCTCTCTCAATGTGTGTGTGCATTCTTTGTTTATGTATGTGTGTGTGCGTTTTTGTTTTTGTTTGTACTCTCTCTCTCTCTCTCTCTCTCTCTCAAAAACACTATGTGTGTGTGTATGTGTGTGTGAGAGAGAGAGAGAGAGAGGGAGAGAGAAAGAGGGGAAGGGAACATGAGAATGAGGAGAGGGAAGGAGCATACCTGGCTCTCCTTCCTCTCCTCGTGTGTGTGTGTGTGTGTGTGTGTGTGTGTGGAGAAGAAAGAGAGAGAGAGAGAGAGAGTGAGTGAGGGAGAGCGTTACCTGCTCCTTGCTTGAGGGCGCCGAAAAAGTCAGATCTGAGATCTGAGTTTTTGGGTGCGCTCGGTTATTTTTTTACCCCAGCCGGCGTCGCTATGAGCGTCGCTATAAGCGTCGCAAATTTACAAAGAAATTTGCGACGCTCATAGCGACGCTTATAGTAACGCTCATAGCGACGCCGAGATTTTTTTTTTTGAGCGTCGCTGTGTGAGCGTCGCTAATATGAAGAGCCTCTTGTAGTGACATATCAGAAGGCTATCACTTATGCTGCTTAAATTTCATTGGCTAAGCCTGGCATGGGCCAATAGGGTGTGAGCGTGAGCAAATAGCAAGAGGGGTCAACCAAGAGAGAGAGGGGGCTGATTTTCTCAAGGCATTATTGCATACACGCTCACACTAGTCCATGTGTGGAGTAAGAAGACTCTCTCTCTCGTTCTCAAGATTTAATGGAAAGCTTATCACCTACTCCAAGCTTATGAGAAGGGAGTCCTACACCAACAACTCTTGTCTTTGTGATGCAAATCCAACCAAGAGACAAGCTTCAATGCATGCTCATCTTTCTTGTAAGACTACTCCTTCTTACTCTCAATCTACTCTCATACCCCGTTAGCTCTCACCATCTTCGAATGTGTGTGAGGTCTTGGGTCTGAGACCGTGAGGGAATTGATGTTGAGTTTTATAAGTGTTTTTCATAGTGCTTGAAGTTTCCATCTTCATTGCACTAGCTAGTATTGAAGGAACACAAAGAATTGTATTGTAAAATGTCTCTCTTGATGGGAGAAACCATAATACAAAGCCTTTTGAAGGGCGCACCGGCTCCATGTAAATCCGGTTCTCAACTGTTGTCAATAGCTTAATTTCTCTCTCTTTTGAGTATTGTTCATGCTATCTAACTAGGTGTTATGCTTTTTGTTGCTCTCTCCACCCAAGCACTCTTGTTATTCTCATTAGGAATCTATTCTAATGGAATGCTCACTATGTTCATGCTAATTTCGGCTATACACAAGTTATTAGGCCATTAAATGCTAAATTGGTATCAGGCACAAGGTTTCTCTTTTCTTGCTCAAGAAGGGAGGTCCTCAAGCTAGCTATAAATGGTTGGTACTATTAATTGCATTTGAGTAAGTGGAATATGGATTTTTCAGCCTTGCAGTGCTTCACCTTCGTGTAGATAACGGGGCATCACCGTCAAGAGCTATGGTCTTAATAGTGGAGTCCTACGGGCTTGACTACGACTTAACCACTATTGAGCTATTAGAGGCTTAACAAGAGCCTGTGTTGTTTTGGTGTTGAATGACCCTCTCCTCTTTTCCTTGCAATTAATGGTATTCGGGCCACGGGTATAGTAGCTTGAGTGCTTTTTCTAAAGGGGTAAAGAGGAGTAGCAACTAGGGCTTGAAGTGCCAAAGTACACCTAAAAAGTTTACACCTAAAAGTTGTTAGAATGGTTGACAATAGTAAAGAGAGTGAAATTAATGTTGATAACTTTGATTTGGCTAATGAGCAGGCTACTAATGATACCCCGATGCTTGTTAACTATCTTGTTTCTAGGCTTCAACAAACCATGGGCAATCCATCCCTCCAAAGTGAAGTGCAACGGCAGCTTCGTGCTCATGGGATTCTCCAAGATCCCCACCATGATGAGAGAGCACCTAGGAAGCCTGCTTGCGAGACTTCCAAAAGAGGCCTCTCTCCGATTTGGGAAGAAGAAGAGGATCCATACGAAGGGCTCAGAAATTTGCTTTTTGATGATCCATCTCCTTCTCAAAGGAGAACTTAAGAGCCCCCACCAAAGGAATGAGAAAGAAGTGAGTCTCCTGCCACCTCCACAGAGATGGCTCCATGAAGATGGCGGGATAAACTCTCTTCATCACCTCCAAAATGGAAAAGACCATCGCACACTTCTCCACACCATACTTCAAAGAGGGATGACAAAAAGCAAGAGAAGAAAAAGGCAAGAAAGAGGACACCCTCTTCTCCATCTTCTTCATCCTCTTCCTCTTATGAAAGTGATGGTGCAGATAAGAAAGATCAAGGTAAGAAAAAGGCAAGAAAGAGGTCATCTTCTTCTCCATATTCCTCAAATTCTTCATCTTCTGAAGAAAGTGATGGTGCAACTTTTGAACCATAAAAAATAAGAGGCCATAGGAAATACTATGCCGTGTGGAAGAGGTCGTCCAAGCTCAAGAAGTTCAAAGAGGGATGGAAGAGCATCTTATTCCTTACCTACAATGGTACCTTTGGTGCTACGGACAAAGTCTTGGCCTTTATCCAACAATTCGATGCGGCGTTTGGAGATGAGGGCTTCACGGAGTCCTCTAAGCTACACCATGTAGCTATGCACTTTCAAAAGTCCGCCAGGCAATGGTGGTCTAGCCTACGGGCCAACGGTGAAGCTCCACAAACATGGAAAGCTTTAAGAGCTTTTATTATGAAGCAGTTTTTGGCCACTGATGGCAAAGACAAAGTACTCACCGAATGGTGAAGCCTGAAGCTCTCTCCCTACGAATCCATTCACAAATATGTAGACAAATTTTGGGACTTACAACTCAAAGCCACTGTCTTCAAAAAGTTGGATTTTGGAGAGCAAAAGCAACAATTTTGTGCGGGCTTAACTAAAGAAATGGCAAAGTTTGTCAATTCCCAAAGGCCACTCACCATTAGGGAATTTTGGAGGTCATTTGGAGGGCCTTCTAAGAAAATGTATTTTTTGCACTCTCTCTCTAGAAAAAATGGCAAATAATAGAGCTGGGTCTTTCATAGTAAAAGTTCAAAAAGTGTACTTTAAGTAGATTCCTTACTCTTCTGAACATTCGTTCGTAGTGATTGAGGGATGATCCTCTTTTCAGTTGCATTGAATGAACCTCGTCAGTATGGAGGGAATGAGGCTAACATGGAGGGACGAAGGCGCAACCGCTATTCACTTTCCATTAAACCTGCACATTTGGCTAATGGCGCACTCCTCAAATGGCACAAATGTTACCCAGAAACGAGCCAAATATCACCTTCACATTGATTTGGACAATGAGTACCAACCATTGATTAAGCGCAGTAAAACAAACACACATATACCTCCCGCTTCCATAGACATGCTCAGAGCTCAGGGAGATAAACACATAGATATCTGGACGAGAGGCTCTCTCTACCCTAAGAATCCAATAACTAATGCGTCTCCACCGTTTGTCAATCCTACAAGCTTATTGACCTTTGCTGGTGATGGAGAAAAGGGCCTTCTGGGTTATTGTAAATCTCTTACAAGAGAAGCTGAAACTTACAAGAGCATTCTCCAAGCTCAACAATGTGAGATTGTTTGCCTTTCACATTTACATTCTACAGATCAGGTTACCATTTTGCAACATAAAACAGAGGTACAAGAACTGAAAGGAAAGGTGCGAAGTTGTCAAATGAAGGACACCATCTTGGGTGGTCGTATCCGAAAGAAGAAATTGCACAATCTTGAAACATTGCAGGTTGCATCAGGAGGTCTCAAGAAAAGAATCCGAGCATTAAGGTGATGCTTCTTGGTTGGCTACATTGTCTTAGTTAAGTAATCTTTTTGTTTTTTCTTGTTATGCATTGTTTTCATGTGCCTAAATAGTGTTAGTGAAGCAAATTTTTTGTTATTTACTTATGCATTGTCTTCATGTAGAGATTCAATCTATCCTGACAAGGAAAACATTGACCCCAAAGCCAATATAGGAAAGAGATTGAAGCCACTTATAAGTAGAAGCCTGGCAGCAGATATAGTACATGACAAGAAGTTTAAGGTCCTACAACGAAATGTAGTAGACCGCTTTATTTCAGAGAACTCAATGCGTGCAAAAGAGATACAAGGCACACTTGATTCACTTGGTCTAAGAAAAAGAGGATATTCGGCTATCCAAAAGTGTGTCTCATCCATCTTTGTTAAGAAGGGTATAAAATCCAAACTTCTACCATCAGCCTCAAGTGTTTGGAAAGAGAGGCTTCAGCTTAACGAGGCACAGGGAGACTATCTTGGACAACCCTTTCATATTAAAGCAACTTACAGTGGCCATGGAGCAAACATGGCATATGATCAGTTCAATTATATTTTTATGGACCTGCGGATATTACAGAAGAGAATGGTGGAGTTTTACAACATCACATTTGAAGAGTCACGAGGGGTATTACATTTTGTGTTAAAACTGGATGAGTGTGAGCTTGTTAAAGAGAAAAAGCTAGAGCGTGTTACTATTACTTTAATGAATAGAGCCCTCTCAAAGTGTCCCAGTGATGATCCTTTATCTTTTAGTGTTCAATTAGAATCTAACATATGGTGGCTTGGTGCGTTTGAGGTAAGCGAGATTCTCAGGTAAGCTCAAATGTTCACATCTACTTAAGTCTCATTTATTTTGTGTTGCAGGTAAAGAAAGAAGATCATGAGATTCTATATTGGGTGTTCCATCGAACTAATATTCCGGAGGTGATTGATCGACAGACTAACCAGGGAAAGGTACTACGTCTAGATGGAAGGGGAGACTTTCAAGTTCAGTGGCATCTTGTAGGTGACCTCAAAACATTAAAGTGCATGTATAATTGTGGAATGGGTGCAATGGCAAAGTCGCCGTGTTTGTTCTGCATGGAGCCTGCAAAGGTCATGGACCCAAAGTGGTGGAGAAAAGCTCCAACACATCACATTGAGGATCCTGCTTTTCGATCGGTTTTGAAAATACCACTTGTGAATGTCCACATTTGTACAATGCATGCCCTTTGTAGAATTGTGGAGAAATTGGTCTACTTATACATCGGGTTTGCTTGGAAGATTAAGAACTCGGCAGAACGACAAGTAGCCCTGCAGTGCTTAGAAATGGTAGTGTCGGATATGGGGCTTCATGGTGGCAATGTGAAAATCCAGCGGAATGAAAAGAGATCAACTGCTGAGAAGGATGTCCCATGCAAACCATCCATCGGTGGGGTGAAGGCACGGAGGTTTTTATCTAAACCCCAAGGTACAAGAGATCCGAAGCTAACAAAACATGGAAAAATATATAACACATCTTATGTTAGCAAGGTAGAGTATCAAAGCTGGAAAAAGCTACATATTGCAGTCAAAGACCAAGAACCAACTACTCGTAACGCGAAGGCTGAGGTTTGGCGATCAATAGACATCCTATTTTTGATGTGCGACAAAGATGACTGGTCACAAGGTGATATGAACAAGTTCAAGGAGAATCTCAACCTTCTGAAAAAATCATTCAAGACAGCATGGACAGACACCCAGATTACTCACTACATGGTATTATCGTATATTTCATTCTCTCTTATGTGCAAATATGTGAGTGTAAAACATTCTAACTAATCTGTTTTCATATCCAGCACATCATCTTCAATCATTTACCATATTTTATACAAAAGTATGGGAACCCGGCAATATGGAATACCTAAGGGATGGAAAAGTCTCATTACATGGCGAGAAATGCTTATTTCAAGCACACACGACATGGTGGCTCTCGAATCAAGGCTAACAGTTTAGAGAACTATTTGAATGGTTCTATCGTAGAATCATTCATCGAATGCAGGCAAAAGAAGTCTTGGAAAATTCAGCAACAGCACAAGCCATCAGACATTTACAACAACAAAAAGTTAAAAGATCAATGGCATACAACAACTTCCAAGCAAACCCGATGTATAAGTAGACCAATTTCTCCACAATACATCGGGTTTGCTTGGAAGATTAAGAACATTGTTGCTTGAAAAAGTTAAAAGATCAATGGCACATATCATGTCAGAAGTGACACAAAAGGGAGAGAGAGAGAGAGAGAGAGAGAGAGAGAGAGAGAGAGAGAGAGAGAGAGAGAGAGAGAGAGAGAGAGAGAGAGAGAGAGTTACCATGAAGCTCTCATCCTGCAGAAAGAGGTTTTCCTGCCACAGGTCTACAGATGTAGTTGACCCCTGACTTGAATGGTTAAACCAATCCTCCACTTCTTTGTTACTTGTTGATGGTCTTATGCTTTGTCTTATTGCTTGGAAGGTGGCTTCATCAGGTAGTGTCTCCTTGTATTTTTCAGCTTTCTCAAAGCATCTTCGGAGACATTCCATTGGATTGCTGGATGTTTCCATTGCCTCATCATCACTACTATCCTCTGAAACAAATCCACTCCTCTCCTCTTGGACTCTGGAAATAATAGCCAGTGAGAAATCCTCCCTTAAATAAAAGACACTTTGCACATCATGTAAGAAGATATAGGTCCTGTCTCCAATCCTAAGTTAGGCACAGAAGGCAACATCATCTGAGATGCTTCTCAGTGAAGTTACTGACATCCAATGGAAGTTTGATTTCTGTGGTTTTCACAGAGAGCATCTTACTTCTTTGTACTTCAATTGCCTCAACCTCAAGGTCGACTGTGTCTTCAACCTCCTCGACTTCTTGTATATGAGTTGTCTCCTCGCATTCTTCATCTGGTGCTGCATCCTGCTCCTCTAACACCTCATCAGGATTCTGCATGAGGAATCCAAACAGGCTGTTCAGGTAAATCATAAAGCCAAAGGCTTCCTGAATGAGTTTGCATTCTTTTTGGTGCAAAGGGCAGGCTGAATGTCGGCAAGAAGGTGGTAATTCCCTATACTTCTTCAGTACCTGTCCCTTTCCACCACAGTCATTTAAATGCACAAGAGTCATAGTAGGCATAACAACCCTCCCTACCTGCACCATCACTTCAAACTTATCTCTGTAGGACTGCAAGAAATTACTGAGTTGAGCTAACAGGTCTTCAATTTCAAACTTTGGATTAAACATAGAATGAACTAGATCAAACTTGTCCCCAGCACCACAAGATGCTGCAAAATCAAACAGCCTCTCATCAGTTGCAGCTGGGTCTTCCAGAGAAGACACATCCTCTTTGGCTTTACATTTAGTTGCACAGGGACTACTTTCTAGCACATCTGCATCATCTGAGAAGTCTATATTCCTCTTTCTTGTATTTTTCTTCACAAGTACTGTACAGGGTGAGGGATCCTCTTGCCCTGGTGACCTCTCTGATTGATCTTTACCAATTGACTTTTCTTCAGATATGTCCTGACAAAAGTCAACAGTTCTTTTGGCAGAAACATTAAGCAACTGAGCCTGCAAAGGTTGAAATCCTGGCACAAGCTCTGGGTCTCGTTCCAGCCTCTGCTGCCTACTGGACCTTAATCCTATTCATCAGGAAACATGACAAGTCTCACTCTCTCTCTCTCTCTCTCCATATATATATATATATATATATATATATATATATATATATATATATATATATATATATATATATATATATATCTCCAAAGCACAAACAAAAACACACATAGTCTCTCTCTCTCTCTCTCTCTCTCTCTCTCTCCAAAGAACACTAAAAAAATACACATAGACTCTCTCTCTCCCTCTCTCTCTCTCTCTCTCTCTTTGTATGTGTCTCTTTGTACTAAAGGCACGCCGCAAGGAAGAAAACGTGCTTTTTGCAACTCTCTACGCGCGCCTTAAGTACAATTGAGAGAAAGGCGCGCAAGGACGAAAACGTGCTTTTTGAGAGAGTCATAACTATACTATAAGCGCGCGGAGAGAGCTGCAGCCAGTGTTTGGTTGGCTCTGCGCGCCGTTAGTAACGGGGACAGAGAGGGGAGGGAGAGAGAGAATGTGTATATCTCTGTGTGTGTATGTGTGTGTGTCTGTGTGTGTGTGTGTCTCTGTCTATGGAAGTATGTGTTGAGGTGTGTGTGTGTGTTGAACAACAGTCTGGGTTTTTCTTTGTTTACACATACACACACACACACACACAATTTGTACCAACTGTTAGAAATACAGAGAGAAAAAGTGAGAGATCACCTTTTGTTGGTGGGGTTTGCAGAAACTCTAAGGGAGGTGTCTCCTCCATTGCTTTTTGTCTGTCAAACTGACTCTGTCTCTCTCCCTCTCTCTCTCCCTCTGAGAGTAAGGAGTCCCTCTCTCTATCTCTCTCTCAATCTGTGTCTCTCCCTCTCTCTATCTCTCTCACAATCTGTTCTCTCTCTGTCTCTCTGTCACTCTCTCTCTTTATCACTCTCTCTCTTTCTATGGCTCTCTCTCTCTTGCTCTCTCACTCTGTCTCTCTCTCTCTCTCTATTGTTCTCTCTCTCTCTCTCTCAAAATCACACTTATAACGGATACACACGGCGGCGCCCCACGTGTTACTATAAATTAGAGTATAATTGCATGTTGTCACACGTGCGGTCATTATTGAGACTGTATACTTTTGTACGTCATATATAGAGGTCATGAGAGAGAAAAACCACACCTCGTGAGAGAGAGAGAGAGAGAGAGAGAGAGAGAGAGAGAGAGAGAGAGAGAGAGAGAGAGAGAGAGAGAGAGAGAGAGAGAGAGAGAGTGCAAGAGTCGTCGTCTGCGTCTCCGACAGCAAGCCGACCCATCGACATAACGAAGGTCTGGGACCTCAAGAGGTTTGGCCCTCTCTCTCTCTCTCTCTGTTTCTGTCACAATATCAAGCTCAGTCTTAACAAACAACACACACAAACAGTCACAAACACAACACCCACACACACACACACACACACACACACACACACACACACAGACACACACACACACACTCACAAACACACAGACACACATATAAAACATACACACACACACACAGACACAAATATAACACACACACACACAACACACACACACACATAGAGAGAGACACACACAAATCACAAACACACAAATATAAATTACACACACACACAAATACAGACACACACACACACACACACATAGACTCTCTCTCTCTCTCTCTCTCTCTCTCTCTCTCTCTCTCTCTCTCTCTCTCTATACTAAAGGCGCGCGTAGAGAGGCATAACCGGTGTGCATGTCTCTATGCGCGCCGTTAGTACTGTGCATTGACGAGTGTATGTGTGAGTGTTATAGAGAGAGGATGTAAGGCGGGGAGAAGAGAGAGAGAGAGAGAGAGAGAGAGAGAGAGAGAGAGAGAGAGAGAGTGAGTATTTCTTTTACCTTATACTAACGACGCACGGAGGTGTTTGTTGAGGTCAAAACGTGCTCCATGCGCGCCTTTAGTAATGGGCTCTCTCACTCTCTCTCTCTATTTAAATATTCTAAGCTATAGAAAGGGGAGAGAGAGAGAGAGAGAGAGAGAGAGAGAGAGAGAGAGAGAGAGAGAGAGAGAGACTCCTCTTTTTGTATACAGTGAAAAGGCTAGAACAAAAGCCACTGCAAGGAATGCAGGCAAGGGACCAGGATTAGCAGCTAAAGCAAGTAGCAGATCTGCAACCCCAAAGAAAAGACTTGGAAAACCCAATAAAATTCTAAAAGGTCCAAGGGTGAAGAAGTTACAAACCTGCATGGGACTTTTCAGAGAAATAAAAAAAGCACAGAAATGTGTAGATTTATGCATACCAAAGCTGCCCTTTCAGAGGATGGTGAGGTCCATATGTGAAGAAGCTACCTGGGGCACCAAAAGGTGGAAGGTGGTGGCATTAATGGCTCTACAAGAAGCAGCAGAGGACTTCCTACTGGAGTACTTCAGTGACATGACCATTGTTGCAGCCCATGCCCACAGGGTTACTATAATGGACAAAGATAGTGAGACACTGAAAAGAATAAGGTGGAGGTATGACAAACTACTGGTCCCCAATGTCTGCAGGGATAAGAAAATGAGGGAAATTTTGTTATACCCCCCGGAGCTAGTGCCACAACTCACAGTTGTAGATGTCACACATGATGTGAATACAAGGGCAAGGGCAGAGACTATTTCTCGCCAAACAGAGGACATGAGGGAAGCAGAGCTTAAGGAGAAAGCAAAAGTAGCAGTGGAGTCCCAGAGGCAAACAGAATGCAATGTGACCCTGTCCATAGAGGCAGCAATCGAGAAACTCTACTTTCAATGAAGGATGGTTTGCTTGCAGAGATACCATTTGTAGATGGAGCAAGAAAGCTAGCTCTGGAAAAAGTGGACATTAATTTATTGCAGAATCTAGATGATCAGATTTCAGACACAATTATCTATGCTTATCTTAAGTAAGTGTTACTATCTTGCTAGCTTTGAAAACTCACATAATAGGTTTACTAACTCAGGTAAAGTCTCTGCAGCCTGATCAAAAGTCAACTCCCACTGCACACCCACACAGAGGTGTTTCTTCTTGATCCACAAATGTCAGTGATTATTAGACAAAAGAATAGTCCATCTGGGACCTTTGAGAGTTGGTTTCTCCACTGTGCTATGCTGGAAGTTACTGTCATCATCTTTCCATATGAGAACAACCGTCACTGGAGTCTCATATGCCTTGATGTTGACCAACCAGCAGTGTGGGTGTTCAATTCAATAAAAGGAACCCACCCTAAAATTAGGCTGTAAGTGTTTTGTATCAGAAAGTGTTTCTTATAGATATCCATGTAAATTTGAAGCCTCATGCTAACATCTTGACATTGCTTTGTGCAGTTGTATAAAGAGGTTGTTGCTTGCCTATGGCAAGCTATGTGGAAGGTATGAACTATACAAGGCCCCAATCAAAGATGTACCTGTCCCAAATCAAACCGATGGAAATTCTTGCGGCTGGAGATGTCTTCTCCATGCAGAATATGTCCTGCAAAGCTACTTTGCATTAAAACCTTTCATGACTAAGGTACCCATTTGGCAATGCATTCAGTTAGTTTTGGTTTAGTTTATAAAAGAATTCTCACCATGTGGTCTTTCAATTTTGCAGAGTGCTTTAAAAAACTACACATATGATTATTTGCAAAGATACTGGGTAAGTTTAATACAACACCTGCTTACTATGTCTAGCCCCAGAGAGCTTGAAGATAGCGGCTTGGATGACCGCACTATTGATCTAACAATACATGACGTGCCACCACGACAAACCCCTGCATCCGATACAGTGGAATCACAACGGGCAGAGGGGGTCATATCAGCAGAAGATGAAAGAGCCGAGGATGAGGAAAGGTCAAATGAGCATATGGAAGGTGATAGTGTACAACTAGAGGAGACAATGAAAGAGCCAAGTCAGCCAGTGGAGGAGCCAAAAGAGCCTATGGCTGAAACCCAAGATGAAGAAAGCAGGCCTATAGATGAGCAAAAGGATATGGATGAGGAAAGTAGGCCTAGGAATGAGCAAACTGATATGGATCAGGCAAGGATGTATGAGGCAATCCGATCAACTGAGGGAGAGGAAAAGACCTTGGAGGAAACCTTGAATGAGGCAGAAAGAGCCATGGGGGAGACCCCTGATGAAGATGCGAATGATGACTATGAAGATGTGAATGATGAAGCTAAAGCAGAGGAGAGCAACAACGACATCAACTCTACAGAGACCCAGTATGGACCCTTGCTACCTGTAGATACGGTTGTTCCGGTAATGTCTATTCAAGTATGGAAAAATATGTTCACCTTCTAACTAATTATATGTACTTGTCAACTTTTACAGAGGTTGATTATCTTGGACGTCAGTGGATTGCTGCTGATGCGGGTGCCTCTCGGTGACACAGAACCCTTTGAGGATTTGCAAACGTTTCAGATGGGAACTTGTCGAGTAGTGGTTCGTCCAGGAACCAAGGAATTTATTCAGTTTCTTCTTCCGCGCTTCAGAGTTTCCATATAGTCTTCAATGCAAAGGCAAAACTTGTCGCCACTAGTTACAATAGTTTGCAGTGTATGCGACGCTCACACGTCGGATTTTGCCTTTTTGTATGATCAAAGAAAATGCATTACCGTTGAGGGCCACTACCACCCTAAAAAACCACACTTACCTCTTTTGTACAAACCGTTTAGCCAAATCGGTGTACCCTTTGATGCAACTAATACACTACTGATTGATGATACTCCTGAAAAGGGAGAACTAAATCTGCCGGGAACAACTATCTCACCACCTTCTTTCGAGGGGCATTCCTTCGATTTTTACCTTGAAGACATTCTGATTCCATACTTACAGAAATTGTATCTCAGTCCATTGTTCACGGACGAGTTTGTACTTTCTAATGAATTAAGATGACTCTTCTATCATGTCTTTGTCTTGTCTAACATTGAGAGAGCGAGAGAGAGAGAGAGAGAGAGAGAGAGAGAGAGAGAGAGAGAGAGATTTGATATGGTAAAGAAATGTATTTCAAGCACACTTTTTCACAGGGCACAATTGACAAATGAGCTCAATAAACTTCATGTATTGAAAGTCATTTGTATACACTTGGGTTCACAAAAATATCTGTCACATGCAACTCTTTGCACAAAATATCTTTTTCCCTTCGCCGCATCACCTTACGGCCAGCTAGGAAAAAGGAAAAATCTCATAAGTCCTTGTCCATTCACTCTTCAATTATGTCATGCCTCAAATGCTGAAGACTACATAGCTCCCTTATTGTAACCACCAACAGTAGGCCATGCTCTTTATCAATCACTTCCACATCCACAGCAGGATTATCTTCCAAACCTGCAGAAACCTGGTCCATAGGAATGTACTTACCATTGAGCATTTGTGATCGCATATACCAAAACGAGAGTAACAGTGATTGGCTTGCAATCATGTACTTGACAACTAGAGTATCAAGCGCAACCTCGCACCGTAAACCAATCTCTTCCTTTGCATACCATCCTCTGTCAAGAAGTTTGTCATAGGATGACTGCTGAAATGACTTGCACATGAACATAGTTTTCGTAACACGGATGTTGTAGCTATGAAACAACTCTATGAAGAGTGCAACAGGACAAAAGTTTGCAATTCTAACCAGTTTGGTGGGAATAGAGCTACGTAGAGACCTTTGTATATCCTTGTAGAGCTTACTTCACATTGCCTTCACCATTGTTTCCTCGGGAACTGGCCAGTCCACAGTGTTCCAATCGGTTGGTAGAGGCACTTTCACCAACATGCCATTCTTATTCCCTGAGCTGAGTTGGTAGAAGTGGTCATAAAAAAATATTCCCTCATCAGCCAGTCTTTTGCTGCTCCTCCCTGAATACTGTAGAGAACCAATGTGGGCATGAAAAACATGGAAGAGGCCTATTAAGCACTCCACAGGATTCCATTGCTCAATAAGTAAAAATGACAAATCTAATGTAATTGAGCTGTGAAGAATGGAGACATTGCTCATAACAAGAGGGAGAAACATTGCAAAATATATAAGAAAAGTTATAATGAGAGTATCAGTAAGTTCACATGTCAAGAGTACTTACAATTGCAACGTGGTTGATGTGTATCTGATACATTTCCACCGTTTGCTATCACCTCTGGATGGGTAAACACATGCTGAACAAGAACTTCCTTTACAGATCTTTTGCCGATTTCAACTTTGAAATCCAACACTCTGGCCTTCCATGCTGAGTGGTAAACATTGATACCACTAGACCTCGTGGGTCTTCTTGGTTGCATGAGGACCCATGAACCTTTGTTTATCCTTTGTCCAACCCATTGGTTCTCTGCACTTATTGAAGTTGATATTGTAATTGAGGATATGCTACTACTTGGCCTTCTAGGCAAAGTGCAGCTGTTGGTTGTTGGTGTGAGAGACAGTAAACACCTGGAGCTTCTTGGGCGAGAAGACGTGGAAGCCATAGCTCTCAGAGAAAAGCTTTAGTGGAGGGAGATTCACTTTGAAAGCATTCTAATGGAGGGAAAGTGTTTTAGAATTCCAATATCTTGTGCGGGCTTAATGGTCACCCTCCAGTACGTTAATGACCATAAGAGAATATCAGAAGTGGGACCACATGTAAGCACCTAAAAGCTCGATAAAAGGAAGGAAATTACGATGCTACAATCCTAGATTCGTGAAAGTTTTATGCTATTTTCCTAATTTTTTAGTATTTCCACGTACTTTCCTATGTAACATAGCCTTCGTGCTCATTGGACGCGCTCTATTATTCTCTCTCTTCATATGGCCCTCCAAATGACCTCTGAAATTTCCTAATGCGTATAAGTGGTTATACACCATACTATGGTGGCTTCTCAAATCAATTTCCAAATAGGGGCTAAGAGAAATTCTAACCCCACGAAAAACAAGGGTTCCAATGAGCCTAAGGGGAAGGACAACGTCCAAAAGTCTCCTAAGGGCAATTCCAACAAAGCTAAGGAGAAGGGAGTTTACAAAGGCAAAAAGAAACTCTCTCCAGAAGAGCTTGAGCGTTATCGCAAGGATAACCATTGTTTCAAGTGTGGCGAGCAAGGGCATGCGTACCGCGCTTGTCCCCAAAGAACACCTGCCATGAGCCTCCTAGAGCTACCTTGGTTGAAATCCAAGAGGAGGAAACTCATCACAAAGGATCTCCTCTATGCCATGCTTGGGGAAAGGTAAGAGAACATGATTCTTTTATTCTCTTTGACCCCGGTTCTACTCACAATTTCATATCCACAGAGTTGGCCACCAAGCTAGGCATACAAGCTTACGAGATGGGAGATGTCCTACCCGCAGACGGTGCTTTCAAGGGGCAAGAAGCTTCAGTCACTCCCTTAATCGGGAAATTGAGGCTCCATGTCCAAAGCTATGTCGACAAAGAGGACTTCTTCATCTCTCCTCTCAAGCATGAAAATGTAATCCTAGGGGCATCATGGTTTGATCGCATGGCTGCCAATATTCCCTAAAAGGAAAATCTACTTTAGGTTTAGGGAAAAAGATATGTACATAGATGCTAAGCAAATGGGTAACACCATACCCATTGTACATACACAAGCTTTCAATAAGTCAATAAAGAGCTCTATTTCCGTGTACATAAGTTTTGTTTTGTTAAAGATTCTCAAAATGAACCTAATGTTTTAGCAAAAGAAAATATACACACTCACGGGGAAATAGAGTTATCCAATTTTCTCAAGGGGTTTCAAGATGTCTTTATTGACAACATCCCTTGTGAACTACCTCCTAAATGAGGCAATGATGACCATGCAATTGAACTTCTTCCAGGAAGTTCACCACCTAATAGACCTCCTTATAGAGTTTCTCAAGCTCAACAAGAGGAGATTATACGGCAAGTGCATGAGTTAGTTGAGAAGGGCATGGTTAGGCTTAGCTCATCTCCAATTTGTTCTCTTGTGGTATTAGTGCAAAAGAACATTAGGAGAAATATGAACCTTGCATGGGCCTTGTAAGGAATCCTAATTTTTAGGGATTAAGGCTAATGTTGTGTGGGGTTTAGGGGACAAGGGCATTGAAGAAGGTAGTTTTGAGTAGGCTTTTCTAGCCTTTTTTTTAGACAAATGTAGGATGTGGACCTAAGGGGTTACTTTCTCTGTCTAGCTTTTTTTAAAGTGAAGGAAGCATAGGGGTGTGACCACATTAGCAAAAACGTGGGTCACTAAGAGTCAAAATTTGACTTTTTAAAAAAAAATTCATTTTTACTTATTTTTTACTTAAAACTCCCTCCCAACATATATACATATCCAAAAATCATTTTTTGACCCATTTTTTAATCCACAAGCTTAGAAAGTCCATTTTTTCAAAAATCTTTTCCCCCAAAAAGTAAAAAACATTTTGTTCTCTCCTCCTCCTTCCTCCTCCCTCCTCTCTCCCTCTCCTCTCCCTCCCCCCCCTCCCTCCTTCTCTCCTCCCATCTTCCTCAACCTCCCTACCCTGCCCCCTCTATGTTTTCATCATTTTCTTCCTCACGTAACAACTTCCATGGTACTCACGGACATCACAAATGGTTTGCTTCCACCACCACGTACTCCGCACACCAAAAGCATACATATTCGCTTACCCACGGCATTTGCATCGAAGACTGCTAGTGAGGGTGATCAAAGGTCATCACAAGAACTTCGCACCGCTTGTGAGACCAATGTTGACATTTGGGTGGATGGCCATTTGTACCCTTACGATCCTATAAGCCGCTTCCATCCAATGTTTAATAGCCTTTCCACATTTCTTCAATTTCTTGGGAGGGGAGAAGCATGCTTGTTAGGCTAATTGCAAGCGGTTGTGTATGGGTGCAGGTTCTTCTTTGCATATGTGGATGCACGAATGTCAAGCTCTTCACCTCAAGACGACGGCATTACAAGAGAGTGTTGCCTCTTCGGAGAGGGTGGTTAAAACTCTTGAACAACAAATGCAAGAAAAGGAGTCCCACATCTAGAAGCTTACCAACACCATCACATACTTGAAAGAAACACCCCTTGGTGCAAGGGAACGCAAACACACGTATTCATCCATTGAAACTCTTGCACATTCGGGAGGAGCACGCAAACGACGAGTTACAGCCACAAGGTGATTTTGTCTTTACTTGCATGATGCATTCTTACTTCACACTATTTTCTAACATTTATGTTTATTTGTTGCTAGAAACTTCATCCAGGTGGCATGCGGTGGAACAAGCCAAGATGATCGAGTCAACCTTCTCACTAGTTGTCTCAGTACCCAGGATGTGATTTCTATCTTACAATCACCTGGAGGTAAGCACATTAAGGATGCAGTCACCAAGGACCTTATGCGTAAATTGAGAAATATGGTTAGTGATGATGACGTGCAACAAGCTTGTGATGAGGCTGAAATTAGCACCAAAGCCTATCAGGCTATTTTCCAACTCCTAAAGGATGCCCTCAAAGAACATGGCATTGTGGAAAACCTATTTTCCGTTACTCACAAGGTCAAGCTCGCAAAGAAGGTCACAAACGAAGATGTGTTCTCCCGCATTGGGACATACCTACACATTGAGGACACAATGCCAACTTCCTTTTATGCTTCGTGCACAACAAAGACAAGGGGAAAAGGTAAGAAACAATCCATAAGACCTTCGGAAAAGGGCTTTCCTTACACAATGTGGAACAATATTTTCGTGGATCTTAAAAGGCTTCAAGAAGCCATGCTTAGATTTTACCAGTTACCTGAAGAAGGTGGTACACTTTACTTTTTTCTTTGGTATTGTTCTTATCATGGACTCTGAAGTTTAAGGTCTTGGCACTATTTATTTTGTAGTGCTTGGCACAAAAGTCGCTTTTGTGCTGAAACTCGATGAGTGTCAAATAGTGAAAGGCCGAAGGTTAGAGAGGCTAAGTGTCACTCTAATGAATGAGGCCCTTCTGCAAACCAAGCGAAGGGATTCAGTCGAGCCATCTCCCAGCCCATCTTTTAGCGTGCAATCAGAGAAAGACATTTGGTGGTTGGGTGTTATTGAGGTGCCCAAAGAGACCAATGGAGTACTTTCATGGATTTTTGAGAGAACTCCATGGATCACAGAAGTAATACACTCCCAAATTGCAGGTCAGAAGTTGGAGATTAGGGTTTTGGTAGTTATGATGTGGAGTGGCACTTAGGTGTGGATTTGAAGACCATAAAGTGTTTGCTTGGCTGCAAACAAGGGGCATCTTCTCTCATGCCTTGTCCATTTTACACTCGAGGGTACAAACATAATGGACAAAAATCACATAAGAGCACTGCAAAGGTCGGTTCCATGCTTCCATGGCAAGGGCATGGAGAACAAGGGTTAAATTGTCGTGATGTTGGAGATGAAGGTAGAGAATGGGAAGCGTCTATTCTGAGATGTCCCATGCTCAATGCCCCAGACCATGATCAAAAGGACCACACTTGGAATCCAATCTTTCCATTTCCTCTATCGAATGTACATTTTTTGTACATTACACGCATTCATGCACATTTTTGATAGGCTATTGAAGCTCCACATTGATTATGCTTTCACAATGAAACCGTTGGAAAAGTCCCAGGAAGCGATCGAAAGAGTGGAGGTACTCTTGAATTCCATTGGCTTTCACGGTGGAAATGTGTCTATCGTTGCTGCAAAGAACACAGGGGAGGCCCATGAAATTGCTCAACAAGTGTCAATGAGTGGACAAAAAGCTAGATACTTTTTGAAGAAAGTTTCCCAAGGAAAGCCAAGTTGATATGATGCTCAAAACAGCTCCAACCAGCAGGCAGGTAACCTTTGGGAGCTTTGGAAGGAGTTATACAAAGCTACTACTGACAATGATTCAAATGGCGAGCTTACAAACAAGCGCAAGCAAGTTTGGGCACATTTTGATAAAATGGTCAAGCTTATGGGCCTTAACAGCACAACAGAAGAACAATGCCAATCATTTCAAGAAGCCTCGGTGGATTTTACCAAGGTCTTCACCCTTTCTTGGGGTGAAAATAACATCGCACATTACATGGTAAGCCATTTTACGTGGTGTATTTATTACAAGGGAATGTTTTTATTAAATAATGTGGATCATTTACTCATGTGAACAACATCTTGTTTGCGCATGGTGCATTTTTTATGCACAAGTATGGATCGCTTGAAATTTTTAGCACTCAAGGCATGGAGAAGTCCCATTATCGAGCAAGGGGAGTGTACTTCAAAAATACTCGACATGGTGGTGGAATGGTGCAATCCAATTATTTGGAGGAGATGTTCAACTAGTTTTTTTGCACAACATTTGCTCGTAAGCTCACAATGGAGCGTGCGCGAAAATCCAAGATTGCTATTGAAGTGCGGAAATGGAGTCGTCAAGAGCATAGCAACAAGTGGCAAATGTCGCAAGGTCCCACCAAGCATGTTGCATGGTGGCGATGCAGAGTGTGACAAGGATCAAAGTGGATACTGTGCGAGTCACTAAACGTGAACACAGGGTCCAACTCTTAGAGACATGTTTATTTAAAAAATAATAGTTTTTTTTTCAAAATTAGTGTGCACATGGCCCTTTTTAAATGGGCCCTTATAAATATTGCATGCTCTCATAAACCACTCATTTCTTAAGAACATGTGAGCTCTTACCATACAAATGGCGCACACCAAACAAACCGCGAAAGAGCATCCGCCTGCCAACAAAAACACCCTCCAAGGAAGTGAGAAGCCGGCATGGCTTAAAGGCACAAGAAAACGGCCACGAACACCTAGCCGTTCCAGGAACTCTTCTGGCAGTGGGCATGGTGGTAGGGCACCAGAGTCATCAAGGGCTGTTGAATCTCCACATCCTTAAGATATAACACCTAGAAAAAGAATGAAGCAACGTGCCCACCGCTGGAGAGAAGAACAGGGCCAACAAACAGCAGAGTCCGATAGGGAGCAGCCGTCGCTTCACCAATCACAAGCAAGACCATCCAGGACTCGAGTGGTCCATACAGACACTGAATCAGAGAGTGAGCCACCATGGCTACGAGATGAAATACCACGCACACACCGGGTGGCCATTGGGGGGAAGACACTGCCTCGAGGCCAGGGAGCTCTCTCCACACCACAAGATCGGCAGCCAAGGAAAGAGGATGAATCAGAAGAGGCTGCAGAACCAGCCCCTAAGCATGTAAACAGACACAAGTCTAAGTTTTTTAAGAAGCCTAAACGCCGCCCGCCAGCAAATGTGCAAGTGCCCCCAAGACAACAACAACGGCGCCGAAAAATAGCAAGGGCATTTACAGAAATCCGCCACTACCAGAAGACTATGGAGCTTTTGATTCGACGCGCCCCCTTTGCTCGCACAGTGAAGGAGGTGCTTCAAAGCTATGGAAATCAGTATAGAATGCAAGCAATAGCGATAGAGGCTATTCAAGAAGCTGTAGAGGCCCACATCATTTCGGTGTTGGAAGATACCAACCTATGCGCCATTCATGCAAAGAGAGTGATAATACAGCCAAAAGATATGCAGCTTCCATGTCGATTGTGGCGAGACTTCAAGCATTAGCCGAAGTTTACCCCTCTTTTTGTATTGCACACTCTTTGTAATGTTTTGACTTTCCAATGACAATATGATCAACAGTTGTGTCTACTGTGTCTATTATCTTTGTAATGAGATGACTTTGCAATTTCAAGTTCTGTATGTAATTTCAATTAATTTAGGTATTTTAAGTATCCTAGAGGGTAGAGATGCCTACCAGGAGCAAAAAAAAGGCTGGCCACAAGGGCGCGCAAATGGCCCATCCATCAGTTTTGGATGGGCCATTTACGCGCCCTTGTGGCCAGCCGTTTTTTTGCTCCTAGTAGGCTTATCTACCCCCCAAGGTACTTAAAAAAACACAAATCTACTAAAAGCAATTGGTTTTGCATCATTATTTTAGATGGAGCCTTGTGGCCACCCTTTTTTGGCCATTTCAAGCTTTGAATTCCCCATAGGATATCAAAAAAGTTAACATATTGTGAAACCAAGTGTCTATGCAACATTAATTTGGATTTTTCAAATGTCCAACGTAATTGGGCTTTTTGGTACAGGGGTGTACTAGGTAGAGCTAAAGCAGGTGATAGTGTGCTGGAAACTTAAATTCAGAATTGATTTCACCTTTTCTAGTGTCCTTGAGTGTGAACATATGCTGAAATTGCCATGAAAAGGGTGGCCACAAGGCTCCATCTAAATTAATGATGCAAAACCAACTGATTTCAATTCATTTATGTATTTTAAGTATCCTAGGGGGTAGAGATGCCTACCAGGAGCAAAAGAAAAGATGGCCACAAGGACGCACAAATGGCCCATCCACCAGTTTTGGATGGGCCATTTGCGTGCCCTTGTGGCCAGCCTTTTTTTTGCTCCTGGTAGGCATCTCTACCCCCTAGGATACTTCAAATACATAAATAAACTAAAAAGAATTGGTTCCGCATCATTACTTTAGAGAAACCACTACTCACTCAAATGTGTTTTATACTTTCCCTAGTATCATGTGCATCCAACTTCTGTTGTGTTGTTACTTCAAGCAAAAAAGACAGCTTATTGAAACAGATCACCAATTACAACAATTTTTAAGATTGAGAAATCACATTTAGAAGAATTTTCAAGATAGAGAGACAATTCCAAATATTTTTTATTACTTCCAAAACGGTGATTTTACATCATGTATCTGAGGAGTTCATAATTTTCTTGACCATTTTCTGACGCCTATTTTGCGTGTAAGGCAACTCCCCAGTCAAGAGGGACTACCCTATGGCCTTTGGGTCAGTTGAGCCAATGGAATCATGTATCCCTATCTGGGCAAGCACTTTACCACGAAAGCCAGTGCCAAACGCTGTGCATACAAGGGATCTACGCACTAGGAACACTTGATGCGCAGTTTGAGCAAAGGTGCTCAAACACAAAAACTTGATCAAAGCTTTCAACGACCAAGTCATAAAATGGGCTTGGGGAGTAAATTCATTATGGATAATGGACACATCGCCAGGGGGGAGTTGTCCTAGGTAATGCGCAAGGGAAGCTTGAGGTCCAAAGCCCGTTCGCTTGCCACCTGTCCTTGCAGCAAAATCATCAAGCTCCACAACGTCCTGTCATAAACCGATGAAGGTTGAGAAAAAAGACAATGAAGGATAAAATAGTAACATGAAAATTAGGATACAGTTTACCTCCTGCTCCTTGTCGCACTCCTCCCTGTTGTCATTTGCATCCAAGTCAATGCTCCCATGCACCGCAGATACGAGCTTTGGATCATCAGATGGGAGGTTGCATAATGGCATAGGCATCCTAGCAGCCTCAACCTTGGCTTGCGTGGCTTGGAATTCTTCCTCAACCACGTGCAATTGCCCTACTGCCAGGACCTCCGCACATACAACTGCAATAGTGTGAGCAAAACAGAGTCCCCAACTGGCAAGAGCTTGCTTTCTAGGGCATCTGGTGTATTGTCTAAGGGACATTTGGTGCTGTTGCATAGCATGCTCAAGCATTCATCCATGCGCAGGCCAAATGCTTTCTCCAAATCATGCATAAACACATACTCCTCCCCATCCACTACCACTGAGGAGTAGCGGCTGATTTCTACCTCTGGGATAGCCACATCCGTCAGTGGTAGTGGCACTGGAGTGTCACTAGGGCCAGCCACAACTATGGATTTCTCAACCACTTCCTCGAGACCCCTGGGGTACTCGAGCCAGAGTGTCTTTTTTTTCCGCTGCAAGGTTCATGGGGATAACTTGCTGCTCCTTGGTGTCCTTGATAAATGACCCAACCTGAAGGTGTGGTAAGTGGAGATCCTCCAAATCAGGTTCCTCACTCACCAAGAAGAGAAATGTTGCGAGCCGAAAAAGGTACTCCACCCCCAACTTGCGCTTCTTGAGCACTGACACCCCTGGGGCTTGCTCGTCCAAGTAATGGCCTGCATCGGTGGAAATTTCTTGGAATCGTTGCAACCGCTTGGAGAATGGGCGATCACCTTTGTATATATAGCGCAAAAGATCGCAAGGCACACAGATCCCTGCATGTGGGGAGATAGATACAGAATATTTTATGATGTGCTCCTCCATGAACGCAAAAATCTCGGCAAATGCATCCATGTGAAGGGCAATTGTGGCGTCAAGGTCAGGGAGATGAGTAAAAAAGGTACCGAGGTCCATCTTCCCTTTGTATTTGGTGTACTTGAGGAAGAGGATGAAGCGTGACAAAGGGGTGGATGGGGGTGCAGATGCAGAGGCAGCTAAAGCATCCATGTCTAGCCTGGGGTGTAGATAGAGAGTGCAGGAGCTCAAGAGTTGCAAAAGTGAAAATAGTGAATGAGTTAGGCGGCCCCCCTTTTATAATGGACCCTTTTTTAAAGACATTTAAAAAAAGGCACTTTCACCAAAAAATGATTTTTCATCTCAATGCGAAAAATCATATTCAAAGACATGATTTGCCGAAGCAAATCATGTTGACTACATCGGGGATCGTTTTGAAAATTGCAAGAGTTACAAAGTTAAAAGATTGATAGCATAGTTCCATCCATCCCACAGTCCTCCTCGACCTTCAATTTGTCTTCCATTCTCTTCCCAATCTGTGGACATTCATTACAATAAGCATCCAATGATCGACAAACCATGATGTATTGAAAATGTGGTGGAAGGATTCTCACCTTGTGACCTTGTAAACAAAATTGTGCTTGTTGAAGGGCCTCAAAACCCATAATAACCAAATGTTCTCGCACATTACTGAGAGTCCAATGCTTGTTCACTTGGACTGCCTTTAAAGCATCGTTGGGCATCTTCAATGCAATGTCAAAGCTTGCAATAGCGCCGTCTACACTCTGTAAGGGAGTCCACACTCCAAGCTTGCACATCCAATGATCATAGTGAAATCATATGTACAAGGAGGTGCGGGATTTCAAATAGCGCATTCCAATACCTGAAGCTCCAACCTTACAACGGTACCGGTCCCCGTTGTGCATGCCCTCCACAAAACCCCAGTCCTCTTCTAAAAGCCTTCCTAATTCCTCGTAATGCAAATCTTTACATACAAGCATTGTGGTAGTCTCCACAAATCCAAACTCTTTAAAAATGTACACAATACAATGAATAGGCAAACATCAACTCAAGCCCACAGACCTAGACGCTTTAGAGTATTTCAAAGAGTTTTGGACATCTATTATCATCTTTTACTTGAAAGATGCTACCGACCACAAATTTGGCACCGGCCACTCCATACTTAATAAAGAAGTTACTTTGATGGGTTCAAGCGTTCCAAACGCTTGTGTAGAAGTAGGGACAATACAGGAGTGAGAATAGAAAAAAATACTTCTTTGAACCAGTTTGGTTGGGCAAAGATGTGAGAACATTGTTGCTCCAATATCCGCATGTATAGCATTGGATGAGCCAGAGAGACTATGTAGTGGCTGCTGATCCATCAACATGGATGGAAATATGACTATAAATGAATGACAAATCTTAAGTATGAATCCATAATAACATTACACTGTGATTTCACACCTAGCTTTGTATTCTCAAAACATGTATTTACAATGTGTTGGAAATCGAGGTGGTTGTTGCAATTGCATGGTTGTTATTGAGAAAACATGTTGCACAATGGCTACGGTCCCCTTGTCTTTCCGGTTCTTGAAGCCAAGGAGCTTTTCTTTCCAATGAAGATCCAAGTTTGCACGATTCCGCACACGATGAGGGCCAATAGCAGATGGTTGCATGTATACCCAAGCACCTTTGGTGAACTCTTGTGGCACGCACTCATCATCTATACCTCTAGTGTTGTGGCATGCAAGTGCTGTGACCTCATTCTTTGGCCGCCTTTGCGAAGTAGAGTTGGTCATGGTTGAGCAAAGAAAATGAGGAGGAGGAGCAGGACCTTGCTTGTTGCTACAATGTAGGTGGGATAAAGTGATATGAGAAGGTGGTTAACCCTTGTGGCAATGGGAGGAGAAGGTGGATAACCATTTCTTGGTGTGGCAATGGAAGGTGGTAGGGGAGGAGAGAGGAGTTTCCTTGCTGCAACAATGGAGATGGTGTAGAGAGAGAGTGTTGGAGTAGAGGATGAGTGTGATGGTTGCAACCAAGGAGGGGTTGGAAAAGGGGTTCTACAGAGAGAAAATAACTTTTTGCCTAAAGCACTGCTTTTGGGGGAGCTCTGGATAGTAAAAAAATATTTTTCAAAAGTTAAAAAAAAAATGAATTTTAGGGTTTTTGGGTGCACGTTTTGACTTTCTGAGGTCAAAAAATGTTTTTTTGACCATAAAATAGATTTAGTGAGGTTTTAAGAAGATAAAATTTGAGTTTTGAAAATTTTGAAAAATTTCAAATTTTTGAGATTTTTCAGAACCGGATAAAAAAGGAGGGAAGTTGGAGGTTCCATATCCCCCCCCCCCCCCCCCCCCCCCCCCTTTGTCACTAGGTAAGAGCCCATTTAAGAAGTGTAAGGCTACTTTGTCCCCCTACATTTTTGAGGGCATAGAGTGTGTCCACCACCCTCTTCTCATTGGCTGGTCTCTAATTAACCTTAATCCCAAAGGGCCCCTAGAGGGTTCATATTTTTTCTAATGAAGACGGAACATATCGTATGTGTGTCAAATAGAGAGCACTAAATAGGATCACTATCAAGAATAGGTTCCCCATTCCACGGGTAGAAGACCTATTTGATAAGCTACAAGGGCCCACCTACTTCAATAGGATTGACCTAAAAAGTGGCTATCATCAAATAAAATAGTTGATCAAGACATTGTAAAGACCGCATTTCGCACTACGTTTGGTCTTTACAAATATATTGTCATGCCTTTTGGCTTGACAAATGCACTAGCCACATTCAACCACTTGATTGTTATTCAGGCCTCACCGAACCTTTATTGGCGTGTTCTTTGATGATATTATCATCTACTCTAATTCATTAGACGAACAAAAGCAACATCTCCAAGTAGTATTTCAAGTTCTAAGAGACAATAAAATTTATGAAAAGTGATTTTTTCTTGCAAGAGATTTAGTATTTATGTCACATTATCTCTCAAGATGGCATCCAAACGGATCCATCAAAGTTAGAGGTAATAAAAGGATGGCCTAAACCAAGGAATATTCATGAACTAAGCGAGTTGTTGGATAATGGAGGAGAGGGAGAGGGTGGTGCTGGGGGGGGGGGGGGGGGGGGGGGGGGGGGGGGCTGTGTGGGCGCTAGGTTAATGGAAGGGGGGGTGAAGCAATGCAGAGAAAAAAACATTTTTATTTAGTTTTTATTATTAAGCTCTCCTCAATGGGATTTTTTCCCACGTCCATGGATCCAAAAGCCAACCGTCATTAGCCTCCCCTTTCTGGCTAGAGGCATTCATGCCTCTAGCCCTGCTTCTGATTTTCTAGCAACGGAGTTCGAGGGTTCTCCCTCCTCTAGAATATCTACCATGAACTTTGGATCAAATCTTAAGAAGTACTTTTTGAGCCTCCATCCATTGAGTTTGGTCTTGTGAATTTGACCATCTGCTTCCATCAGCTTGTAGCTACCATTGGCGTATAGCTTTTTGACGATGAATGGCCCCTCCCATTTGGGCTGAAAATTCTTATCTTTCCTAGTGTCAAATCTGTTTTCGTATCTCAATCCTAACATGCCTTTCTTCAGACCCTTTTCCTTAGCCCTTGGCTGAATGTGAGTCGGCGTCGTTTTGCTTGCATTGTATAGTAGTTGATCGCATCTTCCCTGTCTAGTTGAAGCCTTTCTAGATCCAAGATGTGGTTGCGGAGATGAGCAATTGAGCACTGTAACTAACTAGCCATGACTCACAAGCTAGCTATCTATACCTCAATGGGTAGAATGGCCTCTTTACCATATACCATATGGAAAGGGGGTAAACCTAGTGAAGTTCGAAATGTCGTGTGGTAGGCCCAAAGAACGGCCATGAGATGCTTGTCCGAATCACTTGTGTGGTTATTCACCTACTTTTAGATGATCTTACAGATCATGCGGTTTACCTTTTCTACTAGACCATTGCAATGTGGATAGTATGGAGCGGAGTGTCAGCGTGTGATACCCAGCTTTTTCATTAGTTCTCCCATCAAGTTGCCTCTAAAACCTGGCCCTCTATCAGATATTATCTCTAGAGGTGTGCCAAAGCGGCAACAAATGTGCTTAAATATGAACTTCACCACTTCTTGGGCGGTAATGCGTGTGGGGGCTGCTGCTTCCATCCATTGGGTCATGTAGTCCACACCAACTAGAATGTACAGTTTACCCGATTGGGCCCTTGGTAAAGGACCAATTGCATCTATCCCCCACTTCTCAAATGGGCAATATAAAATGATAGGAGTCTGTGGCTCATAGGTTAGTGTCTGATCACTGGATACTTGACAAGCTCTACATGTTTTAAACCAATGATGCACATCCCTGTTTAGACTAGGCCAAGAGAATCCTTCCTATAGAATCTTCTTACTAGTTATATCTAGAGAAAAGTGGCCACTGCAAACACCATCATGGAAACTTGAGATCACCTCTGTGATTTCAATGGAGATTGGCACTCGCCTAAGGATCTGGTCTTTGCCCTTGTAGTACAAGGTGATGTTTATAAGGAGGTATCTTGTTGCCTTTCGGACAAGCCATTGTTTCGGGCCCTTTTTTACCCTTGAGGACATTCTCTTGTATCTAAGAAGCTGATGATATCAGGCATATCATCGCTACCTTGGAAGAGGGACAGATTCAGTTTGATAGCTCCTATGGGAACATCTTGTATTCTCTCCTTGGTTAGAGCATCTGCTTCTTGATTTTCTACCCTAGGGACATGAAATAACTACACTGCTTCAAACTTTCTTAAAAGATCCTTAGCTTGGCATAATTGGCCAAGCAAAACCTGATTCTTACAAACCCAAGTGCCATTTATTTGCTTAATCAAGAGCATAGCATCGCCAAACACATTTAGGGGCTGAACCCCTTGCAAAACACATTGTTCTAATCCAAGAATTAGGGCCGTGTACTTTGCTTCGTTGTTGGAGTGGGAGTGTAGCACCTGCCCAATAGAGAATACCTTTTCCTTTTTCTCATTGAAAATGAAGATGCAAATTGCAGCCTGGTCCATTGTTCTTTGTAAGCTCCATCAAAGAAAAGAGAGTGAGATCCTTCTAGCTTAGGAATTTCCACCATTGGTGTAATCGAACTCTTGTAATCTAACGAGCCACTTAGAGATTCTAGATGAAACATCCATGTGTTGCATTACACACGGAAAGACTTCTTCCATTGTTAGAATTACAAAGGTTCTAGCCAATAGATAAGAGCGGAACTTTGTAGGGGCAAACATCAATGCAAGCACCATGTGCTCTACCGTGGTGAATCCCTTTCCCGATGGGGTCATGACACAACTAGACAAGTAGATAGAACGCATGAAAGAGGTTTGGTGGTCCTTCTGCATTAGTACGGCCCCAAGTGTATCACTTCCTACACTGGGGTTAACATAAAATGGCTCGTCCCATCTAGGGGGTGCAATGATGGGAAGTGAGGCCAACATCTGTTTCACTTCGCTAAACTGTTGGTCATTTTCTTCACTCCATAGGAAGACATCTCTATGGGTGACTTGTTGTAAAGGGAGAACCACTTGAGAGAGCAAGTGAATGAACCTTCTCAAATACCTTACCTTCTGAAGAAAATAGACCAATTGCTTAGCTGTTGTGGGTGATGATAAAGACACTAAAGCTTGAACCTTGCTTGGGTCAGCCTCAATTCCTTTGGCTGAAATTACATGGCCAAGAAGAGTGACATGATTTCACTAATGTGACACTTATATGTTAAGTTGGATACCCAAGGTTTGCAGCCTAGCTAGGCCATCATAGACCTTTCTCAAATGGAGGGAGTGAGAACTGTAGACACAAAAATCATCTATGAAAACCCGTATTGACTTACCAAAGTATGGCTAGAAGACAAAAGTTACATAGCATTGGAATGTGTCCGGAGTGTTGTTGAGGCCAAAAGGCATCACTCTGTAAGCAAAACATCCCCATGGTGTTATGAAGCTTGTCTTTCTCTGATCTTCTTTTGCAATGCTAATCTGGAAGTAGCCCGAGTAGCCACCACATACTGTGTAGCGCTCATGACCTGCTACCTCATTGAGAAACTGATCTTGGAATGGCAGGGAAAAATGATCCCTCCTTGTTGCTGCATTGAGAGGTTTGTAGTCTACACAAACCCTCCACTTACCTTTCTTCTTTGGTGTGACCACCACTAGAGAGACCCACTCCGAGTCTTCTGCGGGGTAAATGAAACCTGCCTGTGGCAAATTCCTTACCTCTTTGAACAATGCCTCTTGCTGAAGTACCCAAGCCTTCTGAGCTTTTTCACTATAGGCTTCCTTCCTTCCTTGAGTCTTATGCATATTGCACCACTGTGATGCTTGTGATCTTGTCATGACCATCAATGAAAAGTGTGGTGAAGTTATCGAGCATAGAGATGTATTCTTCTCTCTCTTCACTAGCTAACTCATTGGAGAGCAAATGGTGTAACTTACTTGTATCCACCAAGGGCTGCGTACTTGATGGTCCCTCTTGGTGCTTGATGGTGCTTCTAGATTGTGTCAATCTCTTTGGATCTCTGAGGATGACTCCATCACTTCAATGCTACTATCACTCTCTTTACTTGTTTTCGTCTCTTTTCCCAAGGTGGTCAAAGAATCAATGGTGAATTTATCTTCCGATGCCTCCAAGATCATGTTACGTTGCTTCCTAGTCTTCATGTCATAGAATATGGGCTTTCCCTTAGCATCCTTCATCTGGATCATTCCGATCATCCAATCCTGCTTTGCCTCCATTGCCATGAGCCATGGCCTTCCAAGAATGATAGGGTAGCCCTCCCCTTTGTGTGGCATGACAAAAATGTCTACCTCCACTTCTGTGTTGAATGCCTTCATCTTGACTGCATTCACAATGCCTACGCATTTCACTTTGACGTTATTTACCATTTTAGCTCGGCAGGGTGCCGGCCTACTTACCTCTAGGCCTAGATAGTGCATCATTTTTTTACTCATGACGCATGTTTATGCATCACCATCTATGTAGATGTTTGAGATGCATTGCCCCTTGATGTGGGCATTCATGATGGGCAGGATATTGTCTAGATTCCTCCCAGAGATAGCCCCAGCTATCCTTGGTCTTGACTTTCTAGTACTTACCATCTTCGTCCATTGCCTCCTCATCCTTGGTGCAAGATGGAGTAATTGGGGCCAGGTTATTTTCATACCTTGCATCAGAACATCTTGAACTACGTCATATGATTTAGCATACTCGCCCAACAAAAAATCCTCGATGTCGATCTTCCGCCGAGGCTTAGGCACATGCTTGCTAGACTCTCCTTTTCTTTTCATCTTTTTCTCCCATTGAGAGGCCTCTTCGTGCCTGGCAGGCTTCACTCCCATGGCATCCACTTCTTCTACTTATCCTTTTTCTTTGTCCTTCTCTTTGACGCGCTCTTCTACCTTCACCTTTCCTTTAGCTTCAAGACTGATGACACTCATTGCTTGGTTTTGAGTAGGTGCTGGAGGTAGCGGTGGAATGAGAGGTTGAGGTGGTGTTGGTGGTGGTTGTACGGGCGGTCAAAGGGTTTGGACCGGTGTAATCGGCTCTGGTTGCATGGACGGTGGTGGCCTCACCCTCGGTGGAGAAATCTGATTCTCCCTTATTCCTCTATTGAAGTTCTACCTTCTTGGATGAGGACAGTAGTACATGCCATGACCGTCCTCTCCACAGTTCTAACAATGGTAGTCTTGATTTTGTCTTCACTGCCCTCTTCCTTGCTCTGGATTTCTGGCGGGTGCATGCACTTGCTGCACGAGATGTACTGAAAGATGCTCTAGCTGGTTGGTGATTCGGTTGAGCAGGTCTTGTTGATCTTCAGCCGGTTCCTGCGGTTGATTCCTCTGGACGACTGCTGTAGGTGCGGCTAGGTGTGGTTGGGCCCTACCCGGTTCCTCTTCCTCGGTAGTTCTAGCTTGTAGATGCAATTTATTATCTTTAAGTTGGACTACTTCAACTGCTACCTCATACGTAGCAGGAAACCTTCCCTTCACCTTCTCTTTAAGAATTGGCCATAACCCAACCACAGACCGATCTTTCTTTAGAAAACTAGGTGCCCCTTTGCCCTCCCTCAATGATGCAACATCGTCCCCATAGATCCACGAACTTTGATTCATATGCTGTATATTCAACCATACTTCCTTGCTTCAACTCCATCAGTAATTGCCACAATTTCTCCGATGTGGTGCCTTCTCCAAAGCGTCTTAGAAATGCTGCTCTTAGTAGGTCCCACCTCTCCTTGGTGGCTTGCACGAAGGCGTTGTACCATGATCTTTACTTCCACTTTCATTAATAGTGGAAAAATATGCAGACGTGAAGCATCATCATCCCTTCCAGAGATGACACATGCTATTTTAAGATTATCCAAGAAATTCAAAGCACTTTCCCCCACCTTACTCATGAAGGTTGGGAAGGAAACATTTTCCATTGCAAAACACGATTTTCAAACTCTTTTTTTTTCTTAAATACAAGTGACTTAGCGGCTTATAGCGGCTTTCTTACAAGGTTGGGTGAATAGATCAAAACAGAATGAAAATTGAAACATTAAAGGAGTGACAGTAATCCAACACGGGGAGGATAATGGGGTTTGGGAAGCTAAGGATCTCCCGTAGCACCTCATCACCAAATAAGAACACAATCTTCTACTGATAAAAGATCTTCCTATCTACATATATATGTATGTGCATGTGTTGTAGAAACCTAAATGGAAAAGTGGGTGATCCGTTATCCATGATGCACAGAGTGTAGGTACTCACTTATACCCTTACCATGCTGGTGTTGACAAGTTGGCACATCCACAGGAGGTCATCGCCCTTCATAGGCTCCACCTTCCCTTCATTGCTCAGCACGTATGGAGTGATGTCGAAGTGTTTGACCACTCCTAACCTTTTAGCTAGCAACAATTGCAAGTAGTTACCATAATCAGCTCGTTGCATGAATTCCACACCATTTAATTGTAGCTCATCTCCGGTCCACTGTGTTTCAAAGTTGATGGCACTCATTGATAGAGTACGATGGGCAACGGCAATGAGAGCAGTCTGCTGCACTCTCTCTGGTGGCTCTTGATTTACAATTAGAATGAGAGCTATAAGATGGAGAACTTACTTCCTGGATGTTGGTGACGGTGTACTTCGGCAGCAGCACTTTGATGAAAGCTGTAAGTGCTTCTTCAATTTCTTCCTCCTCCGTTCTCCAATTGGAGAATTCCCGCAGCCACTCGTCCATGATCGACAACCTGCGTCATTTTAAGCATTGTAAATTGAAGGGTTCCAAGAAGCCCTCCTCTGTGGGGGAACCAAATGACAAGTGCAAGCGCAAACCAGACCCCAGCGGCCTCTAGCTAGGATCGTGCACGTTGAGCTCGTCATGGGGAGTGAACAGGGCACACCACCTAGCTTTGAGCAGCTAGGACGCGAACATCAGCGATTCAAATAATACTAGGACAACACACCGCACACGCGCGCACACATACACACACACACACACACACACACACACACACACACACACACACACACACACACACACACACACACACACACACACACACACACACACACAGAGAGAGAGAGAGAGAGAGAGAGAGAGAGACGGGATGTAGATGTAGATGTAGATGATGAAAACCCCTTAGGATGTGAGGGCAAACTTGATTCAAGGTGGTATTTACAGAAACCTTCATTTTGGCGAGGTGGAAACTGTGGTGATAGAGAAAGATAGAGATAGATAGATAGATAGATAGATAGAGAGAGAGAGAGAGAGAGAGAGAGAGAGAGAGAGAGAGAGAGAGAGAGAGAGAGAGAGAGAGAGAGAGAGAGAGCTCCTTGCCGCACTGTCGAAGCAAGGGACTTGCCGATACACCGTGTGCGAGCCACAAATGGCTCCAAGCACACAACAAGACTAATCTAGCAAGCTCAAAAGAGTGCAATGGTGTGTCACTCAACGCTCTATGCTCCTACCGTGGAGGATTCCTCGCCGCGATGAAGAAGAAGCTGCAGTCGTGCCGCGCTCAACCGCTTCGCCTCCGTCGTGCCTTCGTAATGCTCGATCGCACACACACTCTCCCTCTCTCTCTCTCACACATACACACACACACGAGGAGGTGAAGAAGAAGAAGATGGAGATGGAGATGGAGCAAGAGCACTCTTCTATTGCACAAATGAGAGAATAAGTGAATTTTAGGTTTAGTTGGCTTTTATATGAGCTCACCCCATTCACACTTGGGCGCCCATGCTTAGCCAACTAATCCCTTGAATGTCCCAGTTAGAGTGCGCCTCTCATCGGCGATCATTCTTACCCTTTTCCTATTGGTCCAACAAGCCCGGTACCTGACTCTACCAAATACATAATACATGTCCGTCGTAGGTGATGGGGTATCCGTGAGCCGTGAGGGTTAACATGCCCCCCTTCCTGATGTAGATTCCGTCCTCGGAAGCTATTTGAGTTGAACCTCGTTCGTCGAGGTGGAAGAGAATTTGAGATGAATGTCCTTAGCCTTCTTCAGTCACAGCAAAATCAAACAACATTGGCACAGTAATTGCATTCTCATAAGTGAGTAAAAAGCATATGCAGTTTTAGGTAGACAAATTGATTGGTAAAAGAATTTCAAACAATTTGTCAGCAATGAACATTAAATTGCAATGTAATCAAATGCATAAACATATGTAAAGGTAAAAAATTAAACAAGTCTGGGGTCGCTAATTTGACGGTCGAAAGGCACTAGAGATCGAATATTAATACCATGGGTAAGCTTCTTAATTTTCTGTGGTCAATTAAGTTGTTTAATTGCGAGAGCCAAGTATTCATGTTCGAGGGCTGACTAGAGGCTATATCTAGAAGACCTTATAGTTAAGCTACCATAAAAGGAATTTCTCATGAAATCATCGCCTAACTGATAACTTTTTCTTTGACCCCCCAAAGTCCTTTCACAGTGATTCAATTTTGATGTGTGTGCTTATTTTGTATGCCTTGGGTTTTTTGCTTTTCAAGGAAAAGCGCCCACACTGGGAACCTCTAGGGCTCTAGTACCATAGGCAATACATGTGAATGAAGTACCATATCAAGCTGAGATTTCTCTTCCAGCTTAAGATGATACAGTGTGGCACTTTGATTTTTTGTTTGTTCATTTTCAGCATTTTAATTTTGTAACTTTGGGGGGTCATATAACACTGATACACCTCCCTAGGCTCATCACACTAGTAAACTCCCTTTATAATACTTAAGCGAAAGGTCAATAGGGTCAAGCCCACTAGAAAGCCCTAGTACATTTCACGCAATGCTGCCTAAATCGGATTAAGAACCTAAGTAACCATTGATTATTAGGAAGGCATTCCCCATGCTATTAAGAGAAGATTTCTAACACCTAACTTGGTCAAACTAGCTTAGTCGGAGTGCTTGATTTTTAAACATGGACAAGTGATTATGACAAAAAATTACATTGAATTAAATGTTTGATACTAAACAAATGCGGTGAATATTAGGCTACCAATCACAATTAAAGCTGACAATCATAGATGCAAAAAAGATAAGGGGCAATGCTAATGGACAAGAAACACCTATTTGTGTCGATGGTCGCGCTTGATTTGAAGAGTGAGTCGAGATAAAGATTCCATGAAGGTCCAAATCCTACCAATAGCAACACGCTCCTGTACACACTAGGAAACAAAAGGAATACCTCCAGGAGGCACATTAGTGGAAAAAGGTACCAACACTTATTGAACACAACAAAAAACATAAGGAACCCTAACCTAATTATTTGCACTCCCCCTAGAGAGTCAAGGGAATAGGATATTGTAGAGGTTGGGGGGAAACCCTAAGGCTAAACCCCTATCCTCGTCGTCGAGATAAACAAAGTCATCATCCATGAGACCATATGTGCCATCCGTGTAGTCGTGTAAATTTTCTTCTTCATCATAGGTGCCCATGTTTACTAAGAAGGTCACTAGACGCCTATAGTCATCTTGGTCAAAAGGGTAGGCTTGTGCAATGGGAGAAACGCTCTCTACTAAGTATGGATCAGACGTGGTCAAGAGACGTATCAGCCATTCTAACTCCTCAAAATTCCTCTCACATGCTAGCGTACCTATCAAATCCCATTCACATGCAAGCACTGGAAAGACCATGTGAAATATTTGTGAAAAGTAACGAGGGTACCTCTCACCCAAGGCAGGAGTGGATGACTCTAGCGTACTAGCCATATCTGTACACGCAAATAGATGATGGTTAGAGTGCAAATATTACAAGGGTCGTGTTCTTGTGCATAATTTGTTTTTATGATTTGTGTTATGGCTCTTGCTCTTTTACTTTTTTATCTTGTTTTTGTGAGTATAAGGCTTTATATATACATTCCCTAAGATTGGAGATTAAGAGGTCAGGGAGAAAGGTTGAGAGGGAAGCAAGTGAATAATGGATGTCCACAAACACTCCCCCCTTCCTTGGGTAGATCAAACTGTTTGAAATGATGTCGTCACCCTTTGAAACCAATTGTTCCAGTTGGTAATAGGTGAGGATTTTTGCCAGTAGTTTTCCATTACCCTGGGTGCCTCGTCAAGTTGCAAGGGTGGTAAGGTACTCTCCCAGGATCGAACTTGAAGTGGTTCATCAGGTGATTCTTGAACACTGGGAGGTGTGGATTCTTTTGTAGCTTCATGGAGGTCCCCTACTATAGATGGAGGCTGTGTAGAAGCTTTTACCTCTATGGATGTATTACATGAGGAGCTAGAAGCTTCATGGAACTCCCCCCTTCCTGAGCTAGGTGGAATAAATTGGTTTTGCCTTGGAGCCCAAACTAGCTCTGGACTAGGTGTGTAGCATTCTGTGATCTTTCCCTTCCCACGGTCCGCCATT
This sequence comes from Adiantum capillus-veneris, assembly GCF_014529385.1. Lineage (NCBI taxonomy): Eukaryota > Viridiplantae > Streptophyta > Polypodiopsida > Polypodiales > Pteridaceae > Adiantum > Adiantum capillus-veneris. The sequence continues at coordinate 37,269,063 of NC_140955.1, forward strand.
GGCTTTAACGTTACACTGTTTGACTCATATGGGTTTGTTGTCGATAGGGAAGGACACATTTTACGTTTAGGTACCCAAATTTTCTCATTTCCATCATAGTAGCCTTGGGCTTCTAATAGTTGTTTTGGAATCCATCGTGATTTGGTCTTGACTCTCCTAGGGCGCGCTCTTGGTTTTCCCAGGAAATTTTTTCTTGGAATGGATGGGAGGGTTGAGGTAGTTGGAAGTAAGGCCTTGGGGACCCATTGATATGTACTCTTAGGTCGTGGATGAGTACTTGCAATATTACTGCTTGCTGCAACTACAAGTGTTGAAGTGCTAGGTTCATGGGTAGCTGGCAAAGACGAGTTAACCACCTTGGCTTGTGAATGTTGGCTATCCTTCAACTTTGCTAGAGTTTGCAACGTAGGTGACTTTGCTTGAATGATAGGGGTAAGAGTCGGTGGTCATGTCGTGACACTACCAGTATCCCAATTAATAGTGCATTTGGTTGCCAACATCCACGTGCGTCCCAGGTTTACGTTGCCTTCCATAGCTCCCGCGGGCATGACTAGAAACCTCTGCACTATGCTTCCATTGTCATAGACAATAGGGGTCTGAAGGACTCCAAGAATAACAGTTTTCTTTTTATCAATGCCCTTGACTTGCATCGTACTCAGGGATAGGGTCGGTCTCCCTAATTGACACCAAACTCCATAGGATAAAAAATTGTGTCTAGCTCCCGTATCTAATAAGGCATTGTATAGTACTTTCCCATAGGGGCTATTTAGCTCAATTGGGTATCGTAGGGGTGGCTCAGATTCTAATGAGTCGTCATCTGTGTCCTCGAAAAATGCTTGCGTGATTCCCAGATTAGCCTCTCGTTGGCGTCTAAGACGTTGTTGTCGTTCCCGAGCCTCAACTCTTGCTTGGATTTTTTTAAGATCTGCTTGTTCCTTGGCAGCCTTCTTTTGATGGATGGCTTGCAACTCTTCCTGGCTTAGAGGATCATAATATCTTTTGAATTTACTCCCATTAAGGAATCCAATGGTTTCAACTCCATCTAGAGTCTCCACACGAATGGTACCTTGCGGGGTAATTTCACACACTCGATATGGCCCCTTACCAGCGTATTTCAATTTCTTCTTTTCATTACGTACCCCGTACATAAGAACTTTATCACCAACCTTGATGTCTTTATCCTTTAAATGGCTATCAAACCACTTCTTTCTCCTATCCTTCTCCACTAGAGCGTTTCACACAGCTAATTGCCTCTCTTCATCTAGCCTTTCCAGGATATATAATCGCTCCACTAAGGGGTTACCATCCCAACCTTCTTGAGAAGCTACTCGAGGACTAGGAATGACAAACTCCCATGGCATAACTGCTTCTTGGCCATACACCATCTTAAACGGTGTGCAATTAATAGCAACTTTATACGCAGTACGATAAGCCCATAAAGCTGATGTAAGCTTTAGGTCCCAATCAGTGCGATGAGCCTTGACAGTCTTTGTCAAAATGGAGATGAGAGTTTTGTTGGTACTCTCAGCTTGGCCATTTTCTTGGGGATAATGGGGTGTAGACTTGTGATGAGATATCATGAAGTTTGATGTGAGTTCTTTTATTACTTCATTTATAAAATGAGTTCCATTGTCACTCACAAGTTCAAAGGGACATCCAAAACGTGTGATAATGTTCTCAAAGAGGAACTTAGCTGTTGTTTTTGCATCCGCCTTTCGTGTTGCTTTTGCTTGAGCCCATTTGGTTACATAGTCGGTAGCGACAATGATATATCGTGATTGCGTGTTACGTGCAGCCGGACTAATCGGTCCTACAAAGTCTAAGCCCCACTTTTCAAATGGTTGGGTTACCTTGATGGGATGTAGAGGCATCCTATCCCTTCTTTGTGGCTTGTTGAAGCGTTGGCATTCATCACATCCCTTTGCAAAAAGTGATGCATCCTTAAACAGAGTGGGCCGCCAATAGCCTGACTGTAAGACCTTTCGGGCAGTCAACTTTCCTGAAAAGTGACCACCAGCTACGCCCATGTGTGCCTCTTGTAGAATATATAAATACTCCTCCTCGCGGGCACAACGTCTAAGAACATCATCTTTTCCTCTCTTATAGAGAGTTCGAGCCAGTAAGCAATAGGGTTCGCATTCCTTGATTAATTTTCGAGCTATATCTTTTCGCAGTTCTTTGGGTGGAAAACCATTAACTAAGAAGTTAACAATCTTTTCACTCCATTCACGCATTGTCTCAACAATGAACAAAGGAGTATCAGGCAATTCATCATCAACCCCCGTAGGAGCTTCGCCATTAGGGATACGAGATAAATGATCCGCCATGACATGTTTTCTCCCAGGCCTCACAACAACGGTGAAGTCAAACTCAAGAAGAATTAACAACCATCGTGTAATTCGACCTGTGGAACACGGCTTGTTTACCAAATATAGCAATGCTTGATGATCAACATAAAACACAAACTTGGTAGCAAGAAGGTAATAGCGAAATTTCTTTACTGCGTAAATCATAGCTAGACCTTCGCGCTCTGTAGTAGTGTAGTTCATCTCGGCATCATTTAATTGGCGACTTGCAAAGCTAATAGGGTAGTCCAATTTATGTTCTCGTGGTTGAGTTAGAACACACCCAGTAGCAAAATTTGATGCATCAATATGCACATGAAAAGGTACATTCCAATCAGGTGTTCGCAGGATTGGAGCACTTGTTAGGGCCTTCTTTAATAACTCATAAGATTGATGACATTCTTCCGTCCAGTGAAACTCGATAAGAAGCTTGTACAATGGACGCGCTATCTCGGCAAAGTTTAAAATAAATCTTCGATAATAACCAACATGGCCCATAAATCTTTGAACTCCTTTATAGTTCGTAGGTGGTGGAAAATCGGCAATGGCTTTAATCTTACTCTCATCTGTGGATATCCCGTTCTTGGACACTATATGCCCTAGAATGACTCCATGCTTAACCCAAAATTGGCATTTGAAAGGGTTCAATGAGATGCGATAAAATCTGCACCTTTCAAATATTTTTCGTAGATATAACAAATACTTCTCCCAAGAAGAATAAACACAAAGGTCGTCTAGGAAAGCTTCACAAAACTCCCTTAGAAATTCTTTAAACGCAGTGTTTATTAATCGTTGGAATGTAGCAGGGGCATTTGTTAAGCCAAAAGCCATAACACGAAATGCAAACACTCCAAACTCTGTGATAAAAGCAGTTTTAGCTTGGTCCTCTAATGCAATTGTGATTTGATTGTAACCAAAGTACCCATCTAAAAAGCTATAAGCTTCCTTGCCCGCAACTCTTTCAAGCACATGTTCTGAATATGGCAAGGGATAATGATCTCTCCTAGTGGCTGCATTAACTTTCTTGAGGTCCACGCACACTCTTAGTTTCCCATTCTTTTTTGGCACAATGACTATCGGAGAAACCCATTCTGAGTGCTCAATAGGGTATATGAATCCACATTGGATAAGTTTTTCAATCTCCTCTTGTACAATTTTTGCGTACTTAGGATTCATTGGATAGGGTCATTGCTGGACGGGTTTAGCAGTGTTGATCATGGGAATTGTATGTTGCACCACAGAAGGTGGAACGCCCTTCATGTCATGATATGTCCAAGCAAAGATATCCTTGTATTCCTTGAGGAGCTCCTTAAGTACAGCCTCTTCAGTTTCGGTAAGGTCTTGAGCAATAAAGACTGGTTTAGACTCCTCACCTGGTTCTGCTAATTCTATCTCTTTAACTACCGCTGGACCATCATAGACTCCACTGCTTTCATTGGTAGGTATTTGTTGGGCCTTGGCATACACAACCTTTCGCTCCCCCGTGGTATAAGATTTAAAATGTTCAGGAGCCGTATGTAAGTCAGCAGGCTCTTGTCCTGACGGAGACCTTTCTTTTAGTTCTGCCTCCTTTTCTTGTTGTGCTAACCCTCGATTTTGACGTCTTCTTATAGTTCGACTCAATTTCGGCTCTGTAACCTCCAATTGAGCGAGGTCAATGGGTCGCGGGCTGCACCACATGACACTCTAGAGATGTTCACCCCAATTGTCTACTAGCTTTCGATGAGCATCACATGCCCCTAGATAGCTAAGCCATTCTGCAGTAGATCTTTCCTTGTTTATCCTAGCTCTCACATTTGCTTGATATCCTCGTCTCTTATATGACCTTTGTTTCTTGTTAAGGTTTTGATTTTGGTAAATGTTTGAACTCGACTCGCTTGATAGGTCTTCGCTTGTATCTTCTTCACTCTCATATAAATTACCATAGATGGTCGTACTAGACCTTGAGTGTTCAGTTTCTATACTTGGCTCACTCGATGTTTCCTCAGGTTCTGAATCCATTTCTTTCTGAGATTCCGTTTCCGATGTGTATTGGCCTGAAGCCTTTGAGGAATCATCAGTTTCACTCTCAGGTAGGTGTGCCTCTTTCTTATCATCGGATGTTACATGCGCTACACCTAACATGTTTACTTGTGCAATGTATAGTATCTCTTCCCCATCTGGTGTTACCCAGGTTGTTTCTCTCGCTCCCCATATATCTATAGTTGCCGCAAGGTGCACCCAATCGACATTGTCTAACTCAGCCATTCCGGGTAGGATATCCATATAAGGAGAGTTCTCCCCAATATCCGTGTCTTTGTTACACGTGTAACAATACTGTAATGGAGCTGAGTGAATTGTTGTGTCTGATCAATTATCAATGATGAATTTATTTCCTAGAGGATGCGTTCGACCACTTAAAAGATCAACTCGAATGACAGAGTCTTGGAACTGTAAGTAGACGTGGTTTTTGGACCAGTCATGCACCATTTTTGCTTCCCTCATGAATGGACACCCTAAGATCATCTCAAATGACATAGGATGCTTGGAAAGATCCATAACAATGAAAGTTTGCCTTACCTTGTGTCCCAAGACCTTGATTTTGAGATCCTTTAGCATTCCAATAGGCGTAACAATAGATCCATTAGCCATTTTTACCACTACGCTTGTGGCTTCAAGGTGAGGTCGCCCCATAGACTCCCAACAACTCTTTGTCACCATGCTAACTCCCGGACCACCGTCAAGGACCCCCTTTACAGTTAATCCTTTAGTAGTGATTGGTAGAGTAGCATTAGATTCATCACCTTGAAAGTATTGCCCCAACTTGTTAACGGGTACTTCAATTACAGATTCATGTCCCGCTAGGTCAGATGGTGGTGCTAAATGTTCCTCATCATTCATTACCGAGTCAGGTTTGTTCATATGTGCAAACTGTGGTAATCCGGCCTGTAATTCTCCATTGAGGAAGGCTCGAAGAGCTGAGACTAGCTCGGGGTCTTTATATAGTTTGGACATGATGGTGGTTCTAACTTCTGAAGACATGAAATCCATCAATTTGGCAACATTTAATGGCATCTTGTGGGACGTAGGACCTTGACAAGAGAATGGTGAAGATGGAATCTCCACTTCCTCAAGGGGGTCGGGCATTCCCTCACCAAACATTCTCTCTAGTAGGAACGGTGTGTGTCCACTTTCAGATGTCCTACCCTCACTCTCTTCCCGAATGATACTGGGTATAGCTAACGGCCTGTAGTTCTTGTGAGGTTGAACTTGTGTGGGAAACACTGTGTCCGACATCTGGATGTGTTTGGGTTCAGGTTCTAATGTTCGTTGAGTTTCTTCCACCAAACCCCTCAGTTGTTGGACTCGTTCAATTTCCACTGTTGGGTTTGGATAGGTTCCAATCTTTCTCTTGCAATCCTCATTTTTCGTCTCTCGTGGCTTATCTTGGGGGTTCGCAACTGGGTAGTTTAACTTTGAATACTCTTTTGATGTTCGTCGTAATTCCCTCTCGTGATCCTCCTCACTGGCTTTTTCCTTTGTAGTAATAGTTTTGGTCTCCGTGGTCTCTATCGAATCTGAGTCATCCTCAGGGTCATTCATATACACGGGATCCTCTCCCGTCCCTATGTTAGTCTTTGAACTAGGTTTTGAGCTAGAAGCATTAAGGGATTTCTTTCTTCGTGTTTTCTTCTTTCTCACTCGGCCCATGGATGCAGCATCTCTCTCTTCGAGGATGTAATTTTGCTTTTGGAGCATCGACCGTGTGAGTGCATTCACTGGTGCTATGTTTATAGTTGGTGGTGTCCCATCAACAATCTCTATTATGTTCAATGGTGTGATTTTTGGTGCGTTTGGATTGTTAGGACACTGTGCGATCAAATGATCTATGCCACAACGATTACAAGTGAGTATTGGCATTGCCAATGCACTCCCTTGACTTGTTTGCATTAGTGCGGCATTCGTTTGTATTCTAATGGGGCACTCAGCTACTCGATGTGGTCCACCACATTCGTAGCACTGAAGAGGTGGTCTCTTGGTAAAATCATTAATGTTTTGTCCTCTTGCTGCTAGCGCAGTAGCTTGATATACCGGTTTGATTTGTCCCCAATGGTCTTCCATATAGTACATGGGACACTCCTCAAGCATGTCGACTCCATAGGTGATACTAGAGTCTATGTCCTCTTCGCAATCTACATAAGTACTAGATGACTCGCAACCTATTTGGTTCATAGGTGTAAATCTTGGATGAGGGGGTTGCGGTCCTAGCACTGGAGGTGGCAACGGTGTGGTTTGGACCACATTTTGGGTTCTAGGGACCATGTGCTGTAATGGAAACTGTTGCTCCATGGGTGGGGTAGGCATCAATGCAGGAACTCGAGGTGAGTCCGCCCAAGCTATAGGCAGTCTATTTTCCATGATGCGTTTAAGCATTAGGCAATCCTTCGCTTGATGGCCATACCTACCACACGCGTTACAAGTCCCGTTAAACTTTACTCTGAAAGTAGGGCATTCACTCGTAGTATGTGGGCCCAAGCAAATTGAGCACCATTGTTGCTCCCTTCTTGGATACATATGAGTGTTTTGTGGAGCACGATTACCCCTAAGGCTTTCTTGGATGGCCTTTGTAAGATCTGCCAAAGTCATCTCAGATATCGTTTGCTCTTTCATGATTAGATTTATCTTCATTGGCTCATGCCCTGATGCTTGCGAGCTACTAGACTTCGGCTCGGCAGACACTCTTTCTCCTGCAATCATTAAATTATCCTCCAATTGGATTGCATTCATGGTGACTACTTCCCAAGTAGTGATACCTCTAATGACTAGGCCATTATAGATACTTTCATGTCGTAGTCCCCTAATGAATCTATCGAACAATTGGTTGTTGTTGAATCGCTCGTTTGGATTGCATCGAGAATTCAAATTCTTTAGGCGACTAATGAAGTCTCTCACGGATTCACCTTCTTCTCGTTGGGCTTTCTGGAGTTGAGAGGCTACACCCCAAAGTACTCCCTCTCGTATGTATTCTTTTAAGAACAGTCTCCTAAGAGTAGAGTAGATCGTTTTTTCTTCTACTCTTAAGGTTCTATACCAATCTCCAGCCTTTCCGCTTAGGGTCAAACTCAAAGCCTTACACTTATGTAGCTCATTGTGCTCTTCCAAGGAATCGCACACATGTTCAAAGACTTCCATATGCTTTCTAGCATCTCCGTCTCCATTGAATTTCTGTGTGAGCTTAGCTACTTGGACTGCCTTGCTCCTAGGCTCTCTATCAGGTGCACTACGCATGTTTTTCGCAATAGAGCGACCGATAGTTTGAGCAAATGCTGCCAAATCTCCTATTTGAGCAGGTATAATGGGTATGTTCTCTTGGAACCACATGTGAGATGGGAGTTGGCCTTGGCCTTGGCATACGCGCGGCTCTTGGGTCCCAAATTTCGTATGGGGGTGTACCAGACGGTGGTCCAAAGTTTACAGGCGTGGCCCTAGGCATAGGGGGTGCCTGATATTGCATGTTATTATTAAATGGCATGGCTCCACTTGTATAAGAGCTTGGATAATTCCATTGTGGATTGTAAGCTCTTGGAATAATCGGAGGTGTAGGAGCTACATGAGGTTGAGGTACGACAGGTGCACATGATTGATACATACATGTAGGTATAGTTGGGGGCACTGTGCTACTAGGCATCGGCGCAGTGTTAACAAATGAACTCCATGGTGTACTTCTTGTCATGCTCACCACTGGGATATGCATGGTAGCCGTAGTGTCATTAAGAGAAAGATGAGCTAGATCCGGGAAGGTAAAGCTGCCACTTGTGGGCTCAGATTGTACTGAGGCTCCTGGCGAAACAACATATGGAGGATCAATGGGGCTCACTGAGGGAGTCTTCATTTGTGATAGGGTTGGTTGGTTGGCCTTTCCTGTATCCAAGAATCTCATTAGGCCTATTGAAGGCATGTTGATCCCTGTGTTCTGTCTTTCTAACTCGACAATCCTATGGAGGACATCACAGATTTTCTGTTGTTGCTCATCTATGCTAGTAGCACCCGATGTGGATTGTAGAACATCTAACCAACCCACATGATAGGTGTGTCCTGTGTACCGATCAGTTAAAGCTTCTGCTCGTAGGTCATACTCCCAATTTTCGTTTAGGAATATCCCATCTAGGCCTGGTGTGCTGGAGGTTTCCCTTGAAGTGCAAGCATTATTGTTTCCCATAGCTTGCCCCTCCGTGACTGCTACCTTGGGAGCACTCGGTTGCTCGGCTGGCATGATAGTTGTCATAGGAGCCTTTGTTTTTAGGGCTCGACTTTGTTCTAGCCCTCGTAGGTTCTCAATTTCTAAAGGATCAGGAGGTGCAGTGGATGGAACATTCACATGCACACTCTCAAGAAGCATAGGGTCCATTTTAGGCATGAATGACGAATTTACTTCCCCACTCCCTTCATTTATTTCATTAATCGCATGTTCGGAGCGAGTAGCTCTACTAAGGTCTCTTTTAAGCGGCTAAACACGCTGGACCCGGGCCGTGGGCCCATGGCATGGATGTCTTGACTTGAACTATCACGGTTTGGTGTAGGATACCCCTCCATGACTTCGTAGTCAGAGGAAGAATCACTAGACGCGATATGAGGATCTTGGGTCGCGCTACCTTGAGTCCCAGCCGAAGGTCCAGAACCTAGGGTGGAGGAATAATGGGTGCCCGCGTAAATGGAGGCACTACCAATATGCTCGTGCTCTAACACTCGTCCAGAACGTAGGTTCATATGACTTGGATCCCCTAGAAGTGTCAGTGAGGGCCCGTGAAGGCTGCTCACCTAGTAATTTTGGGTGTTTTGCAACCCAAGTCTTTTCTTATTTTTTGATTTTTTGGTCCTTTTTTTCTGACCCAGCTATAGAATAGAACGTATGATAGCTCAAAACGAGCGTTTCGGTCAGAGGGACGTGCCGTGCTTTACAGCCCTCCGTTTGGTCACTTTATGCCCTCGGAATCCCTAAAACCATCAATTTCTAGTAAGGAACTAGGCCCGAATTAGAAAGTCTAAGGGTGCAAGTGGGAATAGAAGGGAGGAGAGTGGAGGACTTGCCCCACATGCTCTCATTCCTTCTTGAGGAGGTAGGGTATATATATAAGAGTGAGTCTAGTATATATCAGAGGACTGAGGCCTGGGCCTGGGCTTGGGCTTGGGCTTGGGCTTGGGCTTGGGAAAATGATCCCGATCCCGATCCCGATCAAAATTTTAGTGTAGCCCCCCAGTCACTCACGCTTAAATATTTTCAGTTTTAAATTCTTTTAATACAAAAAAATTATTATTTTTTGTTTTTTTTAAAATTATTATTATTATTATTATTTTTGGGCGACGAACGCGCGCGGATTTGGTGACCCTTTCTTGGCCACACACACTCTCACCTACCTAACCTCCCAGTCAACAACTCACAGACAGCTCACTACCTTATCTACTTACTAACCGTGCTGCTAACCACTAACTAATCTGTTAACTGCTTGCTGACAGTGAGCTAACTGTCCACCTACTTCCTCTCTCACTACCTGCTGTGCAAACACTGTGTGCAGCCAAACCTTGACAGAAAACTGTGTGGAGAACTATGTGCAAACAGAAATTTCTAATTGCCTTCCTACTTATTCATTCACTGCAACCAAGCTAACGACTACTAATTGTGCAAAGACTGTGTGCAAACAGAAAACACAACATTATGCAGAAATCACCGAACTTGCAGGCAACACAGAAATTAACAACATACAGAAAAACAACTCATTCCTCTTCCTCTTCCTCTTCTTTCCTACTACAAACAACTCATAGGAGAAGCACAAAGTGCCTCTTGGGCTTAGTGCAGGGCGATTCCCCGGCAGCGGCGCCAAAAATGTGCGCTCCTTGCCGCACTGTCGAAGCAAGGGACTTGCCGATACACCGTGTGTGAGCCACAAATGGCTCCAAGCACACAACAAGACTAATCTAGCAAGCTCAAAAGAGGGCAATGGTGTGTCACTCACCGCTCTATGCTCCTGCCGTGGAGGATTCCTCGCCACGATGAAGAAGAAGCTGCAGTCGTGCCGCGCTCAACCGCTTCGCCGCCGTCGTGCCTTCGTAATGCTCGATCGCACACACACTCTCCCTCTCTCTCTCACACACATACACACACACACACGAGGAGGTGAAGAAGAAGATGATGGAGATGTAGATGGAGCAAGAGCACTCTTCTATTGCACAAATGAGAGAATAAGTGAATTTTAGGTTTAGTTGGCTTTTATATGAGCTCACCCCATTCACACTTGGGCGCCCATGCTTAGACAACTAATCCCTTGAATGTCCCAGTTAGAGTGCGCCTCTCATCGGCGATCACTCTTACCCTTTTCCTATTGGTCCGACAAGCCCGGTACCTGACTCTACCAAATACATAATACACGTCCGTCGTAGGTGATGGGGTGTCCGTGAGCCGTGAGGGTTAACAGAGAGAGAGAGAGAGAGAGAGAGAGAGAGAGAGAGAGAGAGAGAGAGAGAGAGAGAGAGAGAGAGAGAGAGAGAGAGAAAGAGAGAGAGAGAGAGAGAGAGAGAGAGAGAGAGAGAGAGCCTATAGTGCGTTCTCTAGGGAAAATTCATGTGCGCAAAGGTTCTACTCTTGTGCGTAGCGACCCTTGGAGTCAGTGTGTGTGCATGGCTTTCCTCTCAAGTGCTGCCCCCACCCCCGATAGTGACCTCTCAATGCTCTTTTACAGGGGTAGGCTTGCTTAATTTAGGATAATATGATTAGGCTTGGGCCCTAATCAAGAGTGACAAAGCAAGGAGCCGGGTCCCAGATGGTTGACCCCTGCTTTGTTTTAGGAGAATTTTAAAATGATATCTCTTAGGTGGGCCTTTGTGACCATCATCTAGAGAGAGTAGGCAATATACAAATGTTTTTTTTACAAAGCTTGGCTGGAAAAAGGAAAATAGATTGTCCTACGGGTTGTTTTACAGGAGAAATTCATCGTGGATGATTTGCTGGTGAATCGTAGGCTTCAATAGTGCGTCGGTGTAGCGCATTTTTCACTTTTGGGGGGCCTATCGGGACATGCCTTTGGCGTCTTTTCTTGATTTGTTTTCACCATTGCATGATTTTGTTTGTTCTTCTTCGTTGCTTTGGGTGTTGATGTCTTTGGCGTGCATGAGTAAGTTGGTGCGTACATGTATGTGCTTATGTGTGTGGGTGTATATGTACATGCTTGCATGTGTATATGTGTGTGTGTGTATGGAGAGAGAGAGAGAGAGAGAGAGAGAGAGAGAGAGAGAGAGAGAGAGAGAGAGAGAGAGAGAGAGATTTTCTTACATAGAATGAGAGATGGAGAGAGAGTGGAGAGAGGGGCTAAACGCGAGTGTAAGTGTGTGTGTGTGTGTGTGTATGTAAGTGTGGGTGTGTGTAAGTGTTTGTGTGTGTATGGAGAGAGAGAGAGAGAGAGAGAGAGAGAGAGAGAGAGAGAGAGAGAGAGAGAGAGAGAGAGAGTTGAAGGAGAGTGAGAGTTGGAGAGAGAGAGATGACAGTGTGAGTGTAGGTGTGTGTGTGGGTGGGGGAACGAGAGAGAGAGAGAGAGAGAGAGAGAGAGAGAGAGAGAGAGAGAGAGAGAGAGAGAGAGAGAGAGAGAGAGAGAGAGAGAGAGAGTTTATTGCTTGGATAATGGAGACACCGATTGGAACCAGACATGAGAGGTAGGCTCATTACCATGTGCTCTTCTTGTTCAACGCTAACTTCAATGCGAAAAACTTACGAAAGTGGAAATGTGGCATTGGTGCGTAGAGACCAAATGAGATTGTAACTCAACAACCACTAACCCAATAGTTACAAGACTTGATAGGGATTAGTCCTAGATTAGATGAGCATGTCTATGCCCTCTAATGCCAGCTTAGGTCATCAAGAAAAACCCTAACTTCTCGGGCCCTGTAGAAGCCAGTCGAGGACAAAGTTAGCAAAATGGCACAAAGTTGTAGGGGTAGGTGCTTCTCAAGGTTGTCTACAAGCCTGTGTAACTTCCTCCATGATCAATCATCCAAAAGTGGGTCAAAACATCTAGCTAGGCTTTGGACACGCAAAGCGTCATTTGGCTCTCACGACCAAACGGTGCATCCATTTGCCACCAAACTTCACGAGTATCATCGACATACTATCGACAACCAAAATATACGGTTAAACATCAGGGAAAGTTTCCACCGACCATCACCTAACTAAAACACACATTTTGAGCAACAATTAAAAAACGCCATCCGTGCGCTACACTGAAGCCATGGAAAGGTGTCCCACAACATCTACAAGCTTGGGTGATCAAGCTCGAGAGAAATCATTGTAGAAAGTCATCTTCAAATGTGAAAATCCATTTCAGAGTTCGAAGTGCCAAACAAGGAGTTTCTAGGCTAAACTAGTGAATTTTAAAGTTGAACCAGAGCTAAAAGGGCTTAGGGCACTAGCACTGATCTTTCCAATGCTTCAAAACCAAAATTTGCATTCTAGACATCATACGCATATGACGTGTGGCTAGCATTTTTACACATGCAAATGGTAATTTTACCACACCAGTCTCTTCTTGATGTTCATTACAACTCATATACCAAGTTTCATGCAAATTAGACCACATGAAGTCAACATTTAGCCAAAAACAATTGAGTTAGAGTCCTTGGAAAAAATATGGTCTTATTCATAGAAAGAGTACTCTAAACTCATATAAACTTGACATAGGGCATACAACTAGCATATACAACATACCCCTATGCTCATATATCAATTTTCCAAGAGAAGACATCATACATGTATGATGTCTAGACCTGTCATAAAGAGGTGCTGTCAGCATTTTGAGTATCCAAAATTCAGTATCATAGCATATATAGCCTCTACACCAAGTTTGGGCATAATTGGCCATGTTTTGGTCATTATCCACTTCATTTTACTAATCAAAGAGTCCAACACACCTTCTATGGTAGGCACTTGAATCCTTATTCAAATCCATTTTCAAACACATCAGTATAATGCACACATCATGAGCAAGTTGTACACCAAGTTCAAGCCAAAAAAGCCAACCTAGACATCATACGCGTATGATGTCTAGACCCTTAAATTTGACATCATACGGTCTAGACATCTACATGTATGATGTCTAGACCCCTGAATTTGACATGCTACAGTGTTTTTGAGATCTCCAGTACATTTATCACATCTTTGTTAGATTGTCAAATCATTTCTCATCATATTTGGACATTATTTGACCCATTTTTATCCATATTGCAAAAAACAAGGTGTCCAACCCCATTCATGGCTTTTGATATCCAAATACAAGCTCAATTTCAAATCTGATGCTATAGGCACCACGCACATGCTATGGACATCCTACCCTATGAGTTTCCAATTGTTTGTAGACAAAAGACATCATACACGTATGATGTCCAAAAGTGTCAAATGGTCAACCTGAAGAGGTTTTTGCTTATCCAATGTTCTCATCTTATGACCATGAGTCCATACACCAAGTTTCAAGCCATTTGAACCTCATCTACCCCAATTACAACCAATCTACCATTTCAGAAAAGGAAAGGATCTTATAAGACAAAATCTTTCTCATTACTTGTTCAAAACACATTCCAGGCATCTATGTGTAATGTACATTCTATGGGCTATGCATGTGCAAAATCTTACTTCATTCAGAGCACATAGACATCATAGGCATATGATGTCTCACAACATAAAATGAGCACCCACATGCACTTTTTTCAACTTGCATAGCATCCTTAGGCCCTAATTAGCTTGTGATTCAATTTTGAAATCATTTGGATAGCTAAAAGCTGGTAATTGCTAGATTAGTAAAAGAGGCTAACTTTTGGACTTGGAGTGCACGCAGGATCAATGGAATCCAGGAAGTCACTAGTAAAGAAGAAAATGTTTGCCTTGTAAGATATCATAGCAACAACTGAGCCCTTTACCATTCCACATGAGACATTGAAGCCCACTGAAGCATGGATGGACGAGACACCCTAGAAAAAGAAGGCATAAAGCTATACCAAGGAACTTTCAAAGATCCACAAGGCAACACTGTGGATGTGCCGATGGTTCCTAGAGAACTCAATGAATATGCAAGCAAAGAGGGCATCCTCAATCACTTAGAAAGAGTGGTTCTACATGGATTTTTCACATCAGTGTCAGATGGTGTTGATTTCCAAATAATTTAAGAGTTGACCACCACAATCAAGAAAGACGGCACAATGGACCTCACAAAACTTGAGGGAGAAAGCAATGAGGTCACAATTACACCACAAATTAATGTTGATGCTTTGGGATTGCAAAATGAAGGCAGCTTTGTTCGAGAAAAAAGAGACACAATGGAGGTATATTCTTAGAAGAAGACCAACTCCACTTTTGAAGACCTAGTAGATCCAAGAGCAATTAGAATCTGCAAGCTATAGGTAACAGTAGCATGTATGGGTATTCATGCCACTAAAATTCTATGAAGGAGGCATTGCACTGGCCATGATAGAATCTTCAACTTGGAAAGGGAACTCAAACTAAATACAACATTTATCATGATTGTAGACTATGGATATAATGGTGGCAAGTAACAAATTGAATCCATAATTGTTTTGGGAGAGAAAGAAATGTTACCTAGCTAAAATGTGAGAGAAGAAAGTTTGATGTGATCAAAAGCTAAGCACTTGAGTAGGTAATGGTGCTCATGCTCTCAAAATTTCAAGGGACATAATGTGCATACAAAAAGAGACTCTTCTGCACTCCTCAATGACCATTCTCACATATAAGTGAGTGGGAGCTAAACCACATATAAGTGAGTGGGATCTAAACCAAATGGCCATTATGGTATAGATTGTGCATAGAGAATAGGCTCAAGCATGTAAATGGTTGCGTACATTCTGCTCTCTCAAAGAGGAACGTGCTTTTGTAATTTGGAGGGAGAGAGGGAGGGGAGATCAATGACATGCATGATTTTAGTTCACAGCCTCAATTTTGCACCATATCCTTCAATTTAGCAAAATGGTCAAAACTCCTACAAAAATAAACAAATGAATGACCTTATTTTTCTTTCATTTCTCACGTTCTAAGCCAATTGGCACGTAGTTGTACATATAAAAAAATGTGCACCTTATCGTACTAACCTTATTATGCATTGCTATACTTAGGTGATGATGCTCACTATTACCATAATTATGCACAAAACAAAGAAAGATATGCAAGCAAGTGAGGCATTTGCACAACAACATAAATGGAATGGTCAATCACATTGATGATATTAAAAGAAAGCCAACTCATCTCTTTGAAACTTGAATTTGTCCTACTACATCTATAACTATGAGCCCTAATCTTTTCACAACTCCACTCTTAAACCTGAAAAGTATTATGATTACACACTGCATGAATTATGGTCGTTCAACTTTCAAAACTTGTTGGCTTACCCAATTTGTACTTTTTGACATGGAAGAACTTTTTCCAACCCTAGTTAGCCCAAGGGGAAAACACCCTTCCAACTATATTGTAGGTTATGATGTCCAGTACTACCATGTCTTTCTCATAAGAAAGATGCAAGGATAGAAGCAAGAAAAAGCGTGGAGTAGAGACATTGAATCCAATTTTTTTCCTGTTGTTGTTGAAACTAAATTTAGAACCAACTCCATTCTCAAACAAATTTTTGTGATTACATTGACTTCTCTTACCTTTCATCTTTTCATACCATGCTAGCTTATATGATCTATATAATCAAGCTAGATAGAATTACTATGCCAAGATACATCAAAAGGATCTCTCTCTCTCTCTCTCTCTCTCTCTCTCTCTCTCTCTCTCTCTCTCTCTCTCTCTCTCTCTCTCTCTCTCTCTCTCCCCCCCCCCCCCCCCCCCCCCCACCCCACCCCCAATAGAAGAGAGCACTGTTAGGTTTCTTGAACAAGGGCTAGCAGCTCACAAAAAATAATGTTTATGAGATAAACTCCCAAGCATGGTATCAAATATTTGTTTGTATTCTCTTACATATATTCAAGTTTGTTAGAGTCTATCAAGTGGTTGTGTCATGCATCAATTCTAGCAATGCAATAGACTATACATGTAGGAAGAGAGTATTGATAGTGTGGATTTGAAGGGATTCAGAAGACATGGAGGATTATGTTCTATAAGAACAATCTAAACCTAGGAGAGAAGAACCAATATCTTCTAATATGCACACAAATTGTTCACTTTTGCTACTGCAAACAAGTTTGGAAGACTAGGAATCGGGGCATATTCAAAAATGACCTCTCAATTACTCGTTTCAACAAGTTATCCAAGAAAGCAAGGAAGTGATAATATCAATTGGAAAAAAGAGGAGCTCTAGTGAGTATAATCAAGAATTACAAACCATCACTCTCACTTGCACCTCAAAAGGTAGCGCATGGTCAAGTTGCAACCCAACCCTACCCGCTTCTACACCCAAATTACCTGATACTACTAAGTTAGACAAATTTGGAAGACTAGGAATTGTTGGCGTCTTTGAAAACGGCCTCTCAACAGCTAGCTTCATAGGTATTGTTCAAGAAAGGGGGGCGTGTTCATCTCCACTAGAAAGTGCAAGAGCTCTAAAGTATGGAATCAAGCTTTCAAATCCGTCTCAATTTCACTGCCCTCTGACCCTCCAATGTGATTATTTTAGTAACTCTCCTATTTTTGTAATCAATAGCTCCTCTTTGGGAAGGTTGTCCCTCAAGGCAAAATTTGTGCTTGAGGATCCTTATACAATTTTTGCAGGTTAATATAACAACTCCACTCACAGTTGTGAGTATGGCCAAAAGAAAGGATTTGAAGGGCCCCTATTCTTCCAATAGATGAGAATTGGAAAATAGTATCCTTCTCTATGGAGGAGCACAATTTCATTTGGTCCTTCTAATAAAGGAATATCACAAAACTACAAGTCAATTTTTGTAATGAAGCAACATCTTTGGTGAAGAATATATGAAGGTTAGCCTCCGGACTGAAGTGTAATGTTGAGAACTCAACTTTGATCACTCTCTCAAACTTGACGAGTTGTTCGACCCAACCAAATGGTCCGAAGAGATATTCTTAAAAGAAAGGTTTTCTGCTACCTTGGGGCCCCATATTAGCTGCTGAACTAGCATAACAAGATTTGGACAAAGAGCATCAAAGCCAATTGAATGTATTAAATCCCTTTGTATCACTAAAAATCCCACAAAGTCCAAAGCCATTCTAATATTATTTATTGCTAAGGAGTCTTTTGTAATAAAAAACCTAAGTTTTTCGATAATGTAAGTAAGCGTTTGCTATAGAAGCTCAATATGAGTCTATTGTTTTTTGATTCTTTGTGTGTCTCTCGTATGGTATTGCATTGCTATTCCGAGCATATCAACGCGTTTGCAGGTGAAATCTCTTCCATTTAATGTAAGTTTCTCACAATGAAAGTGAGATTGTAGTCATGTTGTCTACAAAATGACTTTGCTCTCTATGCACCATACACGCACCAAAATTGGTTTTTGACCTTATGAATAGGTAGAGCACGTCTAGAGGAAGTAAAATTGACTAACCAAAAATAGGCTATTTATCTTAGGCACGATTTTTTCCGAGTGATTCCTTCTCCTTTTGGAAATCTTATGTCGATTTAATGTGGAAAGGACTTCCTAGCTTTTGAAGCACCTCCTCATTGACTTCTCGTCTTGTTTTCTGAATAGAAAAAGGGTTTGGAAGAAGCGTGTGCTTGATGTGGAACTTTTTGACCTATCTTTGCATAGACCTGAGTAAGAGGAGTTAAGAATCAAAACTTTTTTCTAGTGGAACATCACTACAAATGATGCAAAACCCTTTTCTAGTGGAATAGCACTGCAAATGATGCTATATACTTGAAAATGGCATCATATCCCTTATTGGATATACCAGCTTCATCAAAAATTGATTGAATATCCCATGTAGGGAGTTGGTTCTCCTTTAAAGGTCTGCCAAGCTATTTAGCAACAATCTTACCATAGTGCTTAGCATCCAAGAGGCGAGCTACATTTTTGCGATTCAATATGAGTTTGTAATGGGCCAAGGAGGTGGTTGTGCTATGCTCCAGTTACTTGTCAGGGTGAAGCGAAGATCTGTGCAAGAATGTTAGCAGCAAGAGATGTGAGAGGTTATGAATATAAACCTAAGAAGGATAGATGCACTCACTTGATAGCTTGCACTCTTTTCTTAATTCCTCCCGAGCCAACTTTCAAGTCCTCAATATCTTTTAGTTTTCTTTATCTTTGGCAAAGACCTAGTGCTATTTTTTTTCTCTGAGTTGTTGTTTAAGCTCCTTGATGGTCTCCTTGCTACCTTCAACTTGTTGAGCACATTGCACAACTTTCTCGTGTAAGCAGACATTCTCCCTGTATACAATATCTCTCTCTTGTTGCAGAACATCATTTCTTGTAGCCAACTGCTTAGTGTAGCCATACAAGCCATGGTGGCCATCTCTGACATAGTTCACTAAGGATGTAATATCCTTAAAAGGTGGAGTGGAGTTTGTGATGGGATGCTTTGGATAAATTCTACCGTCCAACCAAAGGCCACATTTTTCATGTCCTGCGATCTTAAGTTCTCCTGTGAAGCTTCAGAAAGCGTCTGCTATTTGTTTTTCTTGCAGAAGGGTTCATACTCTTGTGAGATCTCTATGTGCATGTGATATACATCTCTCCTATTCCTCGTAGAAGTTCTTTGTGGAGAAGCTACAAGTGTCGACTGAGACATGACTAATCAAAACTGTGTGCAGAAGGAGGTGGGTGCAATTGAAGAATGGCAATTTGAATATCTCGCACGTGAGAAAGAACGCAGGAGGGAATGGGGGAAGAAGGAGGCAAGGAAACAAAGATTAGTTTTAAAAAAATGCACAAGATTGAGATATTTGACGTTGAATTCAGTAGCTGCCATGCACAATGAAGTGTTATCATGACTGGAATACTTTTTGGGTTTTTTAATAAACGTACTTTGCATGAATAAGATATCCAAATTTTAGAAAATAGGTATGAAAAAGGGTTAAAATGAATTTTCTATTCTCTCTCTACGTTGACATGGCATTTTTTACAAGGCCCAAAAACTTTTCCTAATGAATCACATACGACTTTAAGTGTTGGCGTGCAAGGAATTACAACTTTGTGAAGAACAAGAGAGCAAATAGCAAAAGCATTGCATTTGAAACTGAAGACAACCTTCCAGGTTTGAAGTAGCAGTTCAATTAAGTTGTGCATTATATTTATGAACCTAAGATTTGGTAGAGTTTCGGGAAACTCCATTGACTTAGGAGAGAATAGGATTATAACGTCCACAAAAGAGAGTGTAAATCACGGGAGACCATTAGAAACTATAGCGGAAGAAGTGCCAGACACTTACTCTGATTCAAGCTTATATATGTCTTCTTTTTCAACTCAATTTGGAACGATGCCCTCTCTCAAGTTCAAGCACATCTTGACTTTCTTCAAGACTTACAGATATGAAGCCCAAATTTATTTGGACCCAAATGAGGAATTTGCAATGAGGATAGACGACCATACCATTGATTGTGAAGAGGAGGTTAGGGAAAAAAAACAATATGACCTGTATGTAGATAAAAATGGAGTACAATATCACAAGATACAAGACCCTGATTCAGTAGATAAATGGGGATTAGAGGTTGATACTCTAATACCAGATAAGGATGTAAAGGAGGGACCTCCAATGTTAGAATTAGAAGGGTATGAGTTAATAAATGCTAAATTATTGAAACACACCCCCACTGATAACCCAAGTCTTGGAGTCTATTGCTGGGAAGAAAAAAATATTAGGTATTTGGTATGGACTACCCATGCCATATCAGGACAATTGACGCCTTTGAAAATTGTGTACATTTTCAAAATCGAAGAAGAGGGACTAGGAGAACTTCCTGCTCATCTCTTTAGGGATTGTTACAACAATAATTTTTTCATGATGACTTCGAAGGAGATTGAAAAAACCAAGTACCAGGGATACTCAATCCATGAAGTAATCATTGGAATCTTACAGAAAACTCATCGGGATATGGATCCAAATGCTACAACTTATGATAGCATGGCCAATTAACGAGGAAGAGCAAGAAGGAGTTTCCACCTCAATGATGCCAACAGAGAAAGAAAGGAAAAAAAAACCTATAATAGGGGAGGAAAGGGTGACATGAGGATGAGAAGAGGTCCACATGAGTCACACTTACCAAACAGTTGGTTTGTTAAATTAATGGAAGAAACACCGGCTAGAATGGCGAGAGTGGGTATTGAACATAATCGTAGAGTCAAACCAGTAGATTATCAAAAGTAGGTTAGAAAATATAGCGAGACTGGGGACCATATGACCATCCGGAAAAATTCAAAGAGGATTTGAGAGATGAGCACATAAACAATTTCCATACACAATTTGAGGAATTTGGGATGACCTTGGAGGGCAAATCCTTGACTTGGTTCCATACCATACCTCCTGGATCAATAACCGACTTGCCAACTTTGGCCATGAGATTTGTCGCTATTGTGGGCATAAAGCATAGTACTGTGGCACAAACCTATAGTTTTAAAACAAAAACAAGAAGAACATTGTTTCTATAGGGGCTATTAAACAAATATTTGCATGCTATTTTGTATAGTAAAAAACATATGACTTGGGAAGCATGCAATTTAGATGCGATTTACTTGAGTGATAATTGTGAGATCTTCAATGAGGAAAGCAAAGCTAAAGATACTGACTCAAGAAAACAAAACACATCCACTATGCCAACACAAGTAGGATCAACAGATATAGCTCCCACCAATGCAATAAACAACATGCTTAAATGCATGAATGATACGATGATCAACATGCAAAGAATGCCAATGCAAGCCTTAGTGTAGGGACAAAATCAGGGACAACCTATTGGACAACAAAGTCAATTAAAATGGTACGCTATTGAAGGGAAATGGACAAATTATGAGACAAATGAGTGCTATTACAAGCCAAAATATGATGGAAATATTCAGTATGTGCCAATGAGTCCACAAGGGCAACCCATGTATAGATACCCACCCAATATGACTCTCATGTGAAGATACCTATCAAAATATGATGGAAATGTCTAGTATGTGCCAATGAGGCCATAGGGGCAGCCCACGTATAGATACCCGCCCAATATGGAACCCATGCAAAGATCACCAATGATAACCTCCACTTCCAAGGAATAGATCTATACTGATCAAGTACATGGTGTCTGAGGAAGAACAAACGGAAGGACAGGTGCTAGTACCATTACTCCATATCTTGGGACTAGTTCAAAAACAATGGGGATAGAAGAAGAGTGGTATAACCAACCTACTACAGTCGCTATGGAGTTGATGTGCCAAGCACCCATTGATACAACACCTGTTTATTTTAGTGCAAAACAGGGGGCAAGACCACCTATGGTCAAGCCAATGCCCAAAACAAAAAGTAGAAATTATCACAAGTGTGGAGCGGATGACCATTGGAAAAATGATTGTCCTGAACCGGATAAGAATGTGAGACCTTTAGAGGCATATTGTGGAGAGTGCAGATGCAAGGGTGGACACTTTCCTGAGAACCGCCCTAGGAATCCGGTGAACAAAGGGAAAACTACCTTAAACATAGTTCAAGTGGTGTCAAGTAGTTCATCAGAAGGGGAGCCAATAATTATTATTCAAGTGGTGTTTAGAGCACAAACCAAGCAAAAGAAACAAAAAAACACTAATGGATTGGATAAATCCAGCAATTCCTTCAAAAACTCTAGGAAAGAAAGACGCAAAAGGTACAAACTCAAGAGACAAAAACAACAAAACGAGATTGAGGGGAAGATAGGAAGGAGACAAAAGAAAAAATACAAAAACCAAGGTCAATTAAGCTGGATAAAAACAAAGGGAAATAACCTCTGATAACAAAGATCGAGCGAAGAAAAATACAAAGTATTAAAAGGAACCTTGAAAGAAGTATGGACCACAAAAATGGAATCAAATAGTGACAACTTGGAAAACATCAGTGTTCCAACGCATTATAAGATACACTTTACAATATTGCAGGATCATTGTAGAGCAACCCTTGTGACAATCAATAGAACCGAGGAAGTCCTTTGAAGGGCCAGAAAATGCCAAACAAGCTGACCATATAAAGCGTAGAGAAGAGCCAAAATCGGCATACATAGCCAAGAATCTACCGAAAGAAGAAGAGGATACTCTCACAAGAATGTTAAAAGAATATAGGGATGTTTTTGCATGGTCTTATAAATATCTCAAATGGGTGGATCCTTCCATATGCCAGCACACTGTCCCTATGAGAGATGGCGCTAAGCCAAGTAGATAGAGACCATACACCTATAGTGACAACTTTACCAAAAAAATCAAGGAAGAGATAGAGAAGCTCAAGGAGACTGAGTTTATCTATGAAATAGGACACATTGATTGGGTATCAGTGTGTCCTACTAGTGTATCATATTGAGTATCACCAATTCTAGTGGTGCCTAAAAAGAATGGAAAACTTAGAGTGTGTGTAAATCTTAAAAAGATAAACTCCGACATCATACGGGATAAGTATCCTCTTCCAATCACCGGTCATGTGCTAGAACGAGTAGCTAGCAAGGAAGCCTATAGTTTTTTGGATCACTTCTCTGGATACAACCAGTTAACTATCAATCCCAAGGACCAACATAAAATGGCCTTTGCCACGGAGTGGGGAATTTTTGCCCGTTGAGTAATGCCTTTTGGATTGACCAATGCACCGGCAACATTCTAGAGGATAATGAGCCATGCCTTTAAGGAGTATCGACAAAATTTCTTGGAAGTATACATGGATGATCTTTGTGTGCACTCCACAAAATGAGAAAGTCATTTTCAACATTTACGATGTAATGCCGTCTATATAGGATTTGCTTAGATCCTGAAAAATGCATTTCTTTTGCTAGACAAGGCAAAATTCTTGGATATTGTGTCCAAAAATGGTATACCAACAAGCATCAAAGAAGTGCAGGAATTTATGCGACACTGTGGTTACTATCATAGATTTATCTACATGTATGTGGTAATTGCTCGGCCCACATATAGCCTTATCACTCACTTTGAATGGACTGATGAATGTGAGGAATCCTTCCAAAATCTTAAGCAAGCCTTGAGCTCAACATCAATTCTCCAAATTGGAACAAACATGTACATGTTGATGGTTCAAGTTATGCTACAACTGGGAGAAGGAACAATCGATTTTCCTATCTCCAATGCTAGTAGACAATTAAACAAGGTGGAAAAGGACTACATATCCACAAAAAGAGAAGGTCTTGGTATGGTGTATTCAGCCAAGAAATTCCGACACTACTTGTTATCTAACAAGTTCGTCTTTTTTGTAGACCATCAATCCTTACTCTACTTGGTGAATAAGCCGTGTAATGCAGGTAGAATAGTAAGATGGTTTATCATCCTACTTAAAATTTACTTCACAATTGTGGTAAAAATGACGACTCACCAGCAGGAAGATCCCCTGTCAAGACTCACCACAGGGGAAGCACCTAAAGGGGTAGACGATGACTTACCCGATGCATATCTGTTCTTTGTAGAAATGATTCCAAGATGGTAAGAATAACTTGTATCTTTAATGACTATAGCACAAGTGGATTCTCAAATACCAATTTGTATTACACTATGATTGATTGAGCAATCAGTCCTATATCAATTGTTTGTGGAAGATTGTATCATAAAAATAAGGATGGATCCATACTCTTGTGCATAAATCCTGAGGAGCAAGAAGCCTATTTGAGTCAAGCTCATACCACAATTATAGGTCTATATTTTATGCAAGACCAAACCATACAAAGATTAACCTGGTTGGGTATTTACCGGCCTACCATGAAGAAATATGTTCATCATTATGTGAATGATTTCTCTCAATGTAAAGAAAAGGCCACCATACCCCATGCCACATTATCCCACATTTCAGTCACACCCCAGTGGAGAAGATACTTGGTTGAGTATCTAACTAATAGAATATTCCTAGAAGACATGAGTAAAGACAAACAACAGCAATAGAAACTGATGCAGTCAACTATACAATGATTGGAAACTAGCTCTATTGATGTGAAAAAGATCAATAGCTCAGATTGTGCACCAATGAAGAGGAGTATCTTCCTATTATGGAACAAGCTCACTCAGGTCTAGCAGGGGGTCACTTCTCTCACGAGACCACATACAAAGATATATTGATGGTAGGCATTTGATGGTCGACGATGTGATGCATATCAAACGAGCAAAGATTCCAACGAGAATGGATAACATGCCACTACGACCTATGATGGGAGCACACACATTTGCTAGATGGGGTATAGACTTTGAGGTCCAATACAACCACCAGCTTACAAAACTCAAGCACAATATATTATTGTGGCAACATATTACTTAACCAAGTGGGTTGAGGCACGAGCCACCCGGAAGAACGATGCTAAAACCATTGTTGAATTCTTATACGAATGCGTCTTTACTAGATATGAACTTCCTATTGAGCTTGTGAATGATTGTGGGTCGCATTTCCTCAATGAGGTGATAAAATATCTACTAAATGAGTTCATGGTAATCCATAACAAATCTGCACCCTACCACCCCCAAGAAAATAGTCAAGTAGAACATACAAACAAAATGTTGAGTTTTGTACTAACCAAAATTGTCAGTTCAGGCAAAACAGACTGGGAAATGCATCTTCACTTTGCCTTATGGGCTTGTTGAGTTTCCTTTAAAACGGATTTAAACATGACTTCTTTTAATTTGGTATATGGCTTGGATGCAATATTGCCAATGGAATACTTGTTACCCACACTCAGAGTTGCAACTGAGTTGTAATGAAAAGAGCATGAGTTGTCAGAACAATTGAGGACTTAGAATGCCTAGATGAACAACGTTTAGCAGCCATTGCTCACATATATGCACAAAAATAAAACAAAAAACGTTCTTTGACTCACATCTGCTGACTAAGGTTTTTACACCAGGGGATTTAGTCCTAGTATACTCGTTGAAACAACATATACCCAAGTTCAAGAAAAAAGGACATGGTCCTTTTGTCATTGAAGATGTTTCACCAAGTGTGGCTATCAAGTTAGCCACTCTAGATGTCAAAATCATGGGAAATTGGATTAGTGGACGTCGGCTCAGCAAATACAACATTCCCTTAACTAATGAACTTTTTAGAGAATGCATGCATCCAACAACACGTCATTGAGGAGGCTCAAGAAGAAGCTCCCATTCAAGTTCTAAATTGAAAAGCTACAAGACAACCTATTCTCTAAGCTGTACCACTCAATACTCTCCACTTTCAACCCTTGGCAGAGGATGAGGTCGAGACTGATGACAAGTTGCTAGATGGTCTTGATAATGTGAATTTGAACGACAATTACAAAGTCAAAGCTTTAGCAGATACGGGAGCCCGAGTCAATGCGATAAACTATTCCACTTACCGCAAAGCAACTACTCAACCTTTTGAGTATTGTTGAGCCATTGTCAAGGGCTACAACAAGAGTGTCACTCCAACTTTAGGGAAGATCAACTTGAATATTATGGTTCATGGATTCCCTTGCCCGCATAATTTCATATGTATAGCGGATGAACACATGAATGAGGACCTAATATTAGGTGTTCCATGGATGAGAACCTATCTAAGTTTCATTATACGTTATATGAGAAACATATAATACGTCATATACAGGCATATTTTACATGACCCATATTATAGGGGTGTATTATACGATGACACGTCAACAAAAACGGGCAACGTTTCATTTTCTCCGTTTATCGATTGAAGTATCTTTTGATCAAAAGATTTTTCAATCGAAAGATGTTTAGGAAAAAAAATACGATCGAAAGATGTATTGATTAAAAAAAGTATATATACCAGCAACGCGCCTTGGCAAGACTAGTGTTCCTCACAAAAGATATTCCATGTCAATAGGAAAAAAATAATAATTTTTGTTTATAATTTAAAATTTAAAATTTTTAAAATTTATTTTTTTTATAAATCTAATTTAATATTTTGTTAAAATTTATTAATTATTTGTTTTAAAAGTAAACTATGTAAACTTTGTAGGTTGTGTAGAGCTCAAACTCTCACTCATACAAGGTGTTTATCTTTTAAGAATCACTTGCTATGTGCTCAGTTTACTGACACGTGGAAGTGAATTATTGATATAATTTAGTGATTACCGTTGTCTGTAGAGTGTACTCTCACATGAGGTTATCTGTCAGCAAAATATAATAGAATAGAGGTCAGCTTTATTTAGCTAAGTTCGATTTTGACATGCAGATACTTTCTCACTCATACAAGGTGTTTATTTTTAGGAATCACTTGCTACATGCTCAATTTACTGACACGTGGAAGTGAATTAGTGATATAATTTAGAGATTACCGTTGTTTGCAGAGTGTACTCTCACATGAGGTTATCTGTCATCAAAATATAATAGAATAGAGGTCAACTTTATTTAGGTAAGTTCAATTTTGACATGTAGATACTTTCTCACTTCAAAGTGAACATAAATGAATTTTTGTTGTCCTGTGTAGATCCATCACACTATGCTCTCATTGGTATCAAAATTTAGAAATGTCATGTCCAAATACATTGATATTTCATTATCTTTATTTGGATTGGTACGTCTATCATATTGTATGATTGTACACGTGCATCAAATGCAAATAGATAAGCTTTCAAAGATCTACCGTGGAATTTGAGAACTTCATGTTCGCACTTCAAATAGATATGACAATCATCAAAGATTGCAATTAATCCTCATTTCCAATGAGAATCAATTGCAAGCTTTGATCAATATTATTGATTATCGTAATGTGTAAACGCTTTAAGCTTGCACTTTAGATAAATCAATATATTGCAATGGATTAAAATTATCAATTATCGTAATGTCTAAAAGCCAAAAGCTTGCACTTTAGATGAATCAATATAGTGCAATGTGATTGAAATGTGTTGTTTGAAGTGATGAAGTTATTTGGTGCATCAAAATATGATTTGATTGACATGAGTTTATTGAAGAATGCAAAGACTTTTATTGTCTATTGTTAATTGATAATGTAGCACCACATTAATTGATAATGTGGACAGATTTTGATCACTATATTGATGAATTGAGCATTGCTTGTGTAGTTTGTTGCTCTGAAGTAATTTTGTCCTCAAAATTAACAAGTGGATTTGTTGATCTAGGAACTTAAATTTATCTATCAGCATTGTCAAAGGACATAAGTGTAGTTACGTCCACGAGCTGCATACTGGAAAGAATACATCTCAAATGAAATGCAAGACATGCGGCCATAAGTTCAGTGGTAATGCGATCAGAATCAAAGAGCATTTGTTTAAAGTCCCAAGCAATGTGTTCGAGTGTACGGCGTTTCTAAGAGATATTCATGCTAGATTGCCAAAGTATACTCGCATTGCAAAGAAAATTCTTGTAGCTAAAAAGAAAAGTGTTAATGCCAAACAAGCTGCAATGGATGTTGAAATGTCTTTTGTTAATGAGAGGACAGAGCATGTGTCTATGGAAGCAAATGATCACACTCCCCAGCCAACTCCTTTTCACGGACATGCTTCAACTTCAGTAGTAGCAAATCCTAGCTGAACTAAAGCTAGTAAAGAATCATCCAATGGCCAAATGTTATATGAAGTGATAGATAAGCAATGGTTGCTTGAGTTGCACTTGAAATGAATGCAAGCTTTTGTGGCGTGTGGTATACCATTCAATGCTATGTGCAACCCCATATGTCAAGATGCTTTAATGAGCACGTCCAAAAAAGGGTTTGTGCTTCTTGATTATAAGATGCACACAAAGTATCTAGATACAATGAAAGACAGTACTGAAGCTATCCTCAAGCGCACGGTGATGGAGTTTTTTCCCGCATATGGTTGCACTATAGTGTTGGACGGATGGACCAACTATAAGAATAAGCCGCTCATCAATGTGATGCTTATCAATCCTAGAGGGTCTATGTTCGTAGAATCCATTGACACCTCTTTAAAAGAGAAGACCGGTGATTATCTAGTATTGGTATATGAGCGTGCCATAGAAAAGATAGGTGGACCAAAGAATGTGACTACAATTGTCACAGATAATGCATCCAATTACAAGGCTATAGGAAGGGCTATCCAAGTTAAGTACCCAGAAATTACTTGGGTGCCATGTGCCGCGCATACTCTTAATTTTCTCTTGAAAGACATTGGAAAAATGGCCGTTATAAAACAAACGATGCTGGATGCTAATCATGTGGTGAAAGTTATCAGAGAGCATCAATTTTTGTATGCTCTTTTTTTATTAAAATCACCTAGCAAAACTTTGCAGATATTTTGTGCGACAAGGTTTGGAACCGCATATTATGTTCTTGCCACCTTCCAAGAAGTGAAGCCTGCATTGACTGAAATAGTAGCTGATAGATGTTGGGATGCACAACTCAACAAGTATCCTAGCTACCAAGAGGCACCTACAAGGTGTGTACAGCTTGTGAACTCGCAATTTTTTTGGCGCAATGTAGATATTGTCACCCTAGCCAAACCATCTGTAGATCTTTTGCAAGTAGTTGAAAAAGAATCTTTTGTCTTTGGTTGAGTCTATTGGTATATGTCAGAGGCATTGCACAAAGTAAGAGATCATGCTAGCTTTGGTACAAAGGACAAAGCTTCCATAATTATAGTTGGCAATAAGCGATGGGTGCAATTGCATACGACATTGCATGGTGCTACATTTGTATTAGATCCTAAATTTCAAATGCACCAACAATCGGCCAATAAAGAAGTTATGAGTGACTTCAAAACAATGTGCTCACAACTATTAGGACAAGAGGATGGGAAGATTGCTTTTCATCCATGAGTTGATTATGCTAATAGAACTACATGTTGTTCCAGGATCCATGGCATATAGATGCCATTGCACACACAAGTGCACCTCAATGATGGAAGGAGTATGGTGGGGAGAAAGTGGAGCTGCAACATATTGTTGTTAGGGTTCTATCTATTACATCATCAAGTGGAAGCTGCGAGAGAAACTGGTCGGCTTTTGACTTTATGCATACTAAGAAACAAAACCGGCTTCATCATCAATGTGTTGCTGATTTGGTTTATGTTTTCTGCAACATGAAACTCATTCATAAGCCGGTGAACATTGCAACAAGAGTAGCACAAGCGCACTATGGTGTTTTTCAAACCCATGAAGCTATAGCTGTGGAAATAGACGATGACGAATACATGGAATGGGGGATAGCTTCAGAATGCTTTGATATGGATGAAATAGATGATATGATTGGTGTATTTGATGGAGATGAAGATGTATGACTTAAGGTCTATAAGTTTTGCTCGCTGTGAGTATGTGAAAATTATGACACATCGCCATTTTACACTACAACATGTTCACCTCTCTCTCTCTCTCTCTCTCTCTCTCTCTCTCTCTCTCTCTCTCTCTCTCTCTCTCTCTCTCTCTCTCTCTCTCTCTCTCTCTCTCTCAAGTTACTTTTGCAATAAGAGTCATAATTACAGCTAGATACAATACAATACAATTTGTTTGATCGAGAATACAAAAATGGCAAGCTGAGGGAATAATCAATGAACTATGATTACAAAAACTGTAGCCCTTTACCAAAATAAATCGGGATAAAGAGAGCAAAGTGCTCAACCCAAAGATTGAGTCACCTCATTTGTTGTTTGGCATAACTCTCTCTCGACGTATTGAATCTTCGTCGCAACGTGTGAGTCCTTTGTGCTGCAAATCTAATAGCTTTACAGGAAATGACTCCTTGGCATTGCCGCTGATTCAAAATAAATGTTGGCGCACAAAGTGGCTTGGACACAGTTTCCTGTACTTCTTGAGGCTAAGAGGATTGCCTTTCAACCTGGACTCATCCTCTTCGATCCGTGCAATAGCTTCGAGATCTTTCTCCTGGTCATAATGATTTGTCTCTTCTTTGTAGATGGCATGTGCTTCAACGTGGTTAAGTTCTTCTTCCATATCTGTCAAGGCTTCTATTGACTGATCTGTTGGATCTTCTTTTTTTTTGGTTCTCGACTATAGATTTGACCACTGTAATCCATGTACAATGATCCTAATTGCAGATGCACCAATTGTATGTTTTGCTGGCTTGTGCATATTTCTAGATAAACATTTGGGTCGACTTTTAAACTTCTATATGCACTTCATCTTTAAGCTTGCAATACTTGGCTCCACTGAAGTCTGTGAACATCTGGGAGTTCTCTAGATCTAACTTTACTCTGATCAATAGGATCTTGGCTCCTGTGCTTCTTTTGCTTCTCATCAAGTATCTATGGCCTTCTGAATCTGCATATAAGAATTTATCTCCATTGTAGTCATATAGCTGTAAAATCTGCTATGTTGCAGTTGTACATGTGTTGCCACTGCTACTAGCTTGCTCTGGTATACTTGAATTCTCGGCTTGATTTGAGTCCATGTTGCCTTGTTCTGTAAAAACTATCTCCTAGCAGATTTAGGTGTTGATTAGCAGAATTTTTGCTGCTTGTACTAGCCTAATCTGCAATCACGGGTGAGTTGTGTCCCTGTTCATCCAACTGGAAGCCAATTTGCAATGCAATTATTTGCACCTGCTCGTTTTTTATTTTTGCACAATGACTTCTAGTCCCTGGCGTTCTTTGTCTAAACTATGGGAGTGGGAGCACAGTCCAAAATTAGGCTAAAACAGTGATGTTCTTGGCCAAAAAGATTAACTCCAGCTCCCAAAGATTTTTCCAAAATCTAGCTCAAAGTTATGAGCTTCGATGAGTTTTACAATTCTGATTTGTTGCTTTTTGGCTTGAATTTGACAAGTTTAGAAATTTGTCTACTGCACACGGCTTTGAGTTCGCTGTTTTCTCGCTTTTTCGGCTGTTCTTCTACTTTTTTGGCTTTTTTGATGTCTGCTCATTTTTTCGTGACTGCTCTTCTCGACTTCTGCTCGCTTTTTTTCACCTATACTTTTCTGTTGTTTCTAGTTTTTTCACAGTTTGCGGTGTGTGATTCTCTCGGCGGTGTGTTTTCTGCTTTGCCTCTTTTAACGACTTTCTTTTCTATTTTTGTAAAATTTGAAATTTTTTCAATTGTTCTGGTATATTTATGATTTTTGATAATGTTTTGGAAAAATATTGATTTTTTAGAATTTTTTTGATAATTTTCTAATTTTTTGTGAATTTTATATTTTTACAAAATTTTTTGAAGGTTTTATGAAATTTCTGATTTATTGGGATTTTTTTGGGCAATTATGATTTTTTAGGGATTTTTTTTGGTGGAGTTTTTATGAATTTTTAAATATTTTTTTTGATTTATCTGTGAATTTTTTCGATTCTTTTATGAATGTTTTACAATTTTTGTGATTTTTTTGCTCAGTTTATGATTTTTAATGAATTTTTTGTAAGGTTTTTAGCTTTTAAAAAAGACTTTTGATGAGTTTTTTTTTAAAAAATTCTAAACCTTTTTTAATTTTTTAATTTTTTGAATTTTTGTGTGATGATTTTTTTAATTTAAAATTTTTGTGACTTTTAAGACCTTTCTTTTATTTTTTAAATTTTATTGTTGTTTTTGGATTTTTTAATGGATTGCAAAAAAAAAGGTTATTACTTGGCAACTGTTGTTGGCGGGGATGTGCAGTGGGTTGACCTGCGGGGGCTGATCGCAACGATGGCAGTTTTGGCGTGCAACAGAGAGAGACGAGAGACAATGGGTACGACTCACGATCCTTGACGGTGTTGACTTGGCAGTTGCTCGCATGCGAGGCACCAAGGCGGGGTTGATAGCTGAGTCGTTGACCAGTGGGGACGCAGAGGAGACGAGACAGAAAAGGGAGTGTGTACGCAGAGAGAGAGAGAGAGAGAGAGAGAGAGAGAGAGAGAGAGAGAGAGAGAGAGAGAGAGTAAAAAATCGTTAGTTGTGGGGGGAGAGAGTGAGAGTGAGAGTGGGAGTGTGTTCACGCGCCACGAAGCCGTGAGAGCGGCGGAAAAAGATGAAGAAGGAAGGAAGAAGAAGTTTATTTAATGTCATAGGAAACTATCCCAAGATATTGTAAAGATCTATCCGACGAGGAAAGTTTATGCTTCGAAAGGCACGGTTGCCAAATCTAGTCCGAAAATTAGCCGAAACGCTAAAAATCACCGAAAATCCAAAAAATCGCTAGAAAAGTCCAAAAAATTCCCGGAAAATTCTAGAAATCTCTAAAAATCATTGACAATCTAAATTGAACATTTTCGACATGCAATAAACACACCAAAAATACCAGTTTTTATCGAAAACACCACATTCGACAAAATTATCAACCGAACCCTCGAAAATAGCAAAACGCTCAAAATTTGGCGAACGAAAGTCAAATGCACTTGAAATCAAGCCGTTAACGTATGCAAAACAGCTCATAAAGATCACATGATATCAATTTTTCACGGAATTAAGCAAAAATTAATGCAAAAAATAGAAAAAATAGCAAAAATGTACAAAAATTATCCAAAAAATACCCTTTTTTTAAAAAAATCTCCACACTAATAAAATATCAAAAAACATATCATTTCAATTGCCAATTAATTTGATCAATAAAATCTAAACTAGGCAATTAAACTGGTAAAATTAGCGATAGAATTTGGTCAAAATTTGACGCATTTGGAGGGTGTAAATCCCTGTTTTGATCTCAAAAGGAAGCAGTTAACCATTACACACATCAAATATGAAATCAATAATTGAAGTAATCATGCACATTAAGCACTTTTTAGGGCCACACACACACACACACACTAATAATTGACAGTTTAATCTTTAGGTGCGCACACAAAAGGGTTAATCTTATCGAAATTGCAATGTGATTTCACAAATCTCTAGTTGGGCATGACCACAACACAAATCAATCATCACAATTGAAAAATTATTAAGCATACATTGATTGTTAAGTGTACAAACAAGGCAAAATAGTGTACACACACCTAAAATTAGGCATACACACACTCAATTACAATGCGCACACACTTGATTTTAGTGCACACACACACACACACATATACACACTTGCAATTGACTATTCAAGAATGCAATTAAATCAATTAGGCACACAATTAACAACGCACATTTATCAATTAACAATTGAAATTGTCAATTTCATACGCCACCAAATCTGGAAAATTTTGGCATTACGATGGCATGCAAACAAACAATCCAAAAATTTTCAAAGCATAACATTGCATTGCAATTAACATAGCATCAACATTGTATTCCAATTAACATAGCATCAACATGGCATTGGCATCAAAATGGCATTGACATTGCATCATCATGGAATCTCTACACAATTCTAGGGAGGTTGAGAATACCACCTTGATTACCTTTCCAATGAAGATCGATTGACGGTTGAAAGCTCCAATCTTTAGTAGCAAATTAGTGTATAAGTTAGCAAAAATTAGTGAAATTAGCAAGAGGTCACTACAAGAGGTTGTGTGCTCTTGTGATGCTTTTAGCGACGGAAATACACTGGGTTTTTATAACCCCCGGCGTCGCTAAGAGCGTCTCTATGAGCGTCTATACGAGGACGTCGCTATACGTGTCGCTATGACAATCGCTATAAGCATCGCTATAAACGTCGCTATATAGTGACGACTATAGTGACGTTGCCGAGCCATCAATAGCGACGCTTATAGCGACGCAGAGCCTTATATAGTGACGGTCATAGTGACGCTCGAGAGGAAAAAATTTTGGTGGCAGGGCATTCAACCCATCAACCATATTGAATGTTTCATTTGTGTATTTACCTTTGAAAAAAAGTGCAAAGGTAAATATAGACCCAAAATAGTCACCCACAAGACAATATAATCATTAACTCCATCATCCATAGTACGTATTATTTGCAAAATAAAGATACAAAACTGACAAGCGTGAATTGATGAAAGTAAATCAATGACAATTGTACACATAGGCAAAATCACTTGATTGTTAATCATTGCAAATGTAATAGTTACAAACCATTGTCATTATTTTAAAAATATACATGGTTTTCAAAAAGACGTATAAAAGTAGTCTCATGATACATAAGCTAGGACAAAAAGAAACTAATGCTATCTAGCTATGGCTAAACTAACGTCGTCTAATCAGACGTCTCATCGCATCCAAGCGGCGCATCTGTCGGATTCTGCAAAAAAAAAAAACAATAAGATAGCTTTTTGTAAGTATAAACATATAGCGACGTTTATAAAAAAATACAATAAATAGAAAAGAATAAACCCTAATACTAACCATGCCGTCGTGAGAACTCAGGATGTCTATAAGGGCGTTTAAGCCCTTCGTGCCTGCGTACTCACGCTCGTACGGTGTGGGATCACGTCCTGTAAACGACCACTTTCAAAACATACAAAGAATCCATTATGTTAGAATTTGAAATCCCATAAACCCTAAACTATCAAACATAGATGCGAAAACACTTACAAAATCGGCCTCAAATGATGCCCACCCGCCGCTCCCCAAGTGGTGCAAGCTCCCTGCCTCTACTCGCGCTCTAGCTGCCTCCTTTTGTTGCTTCCACTTGTTGGGATTCTCGCGCGCTTCTTTCTTCGCATGCTTCCAATCTTCTTTGGCCAACCAATCTGGTCTGCTCCACCCATGCTTGATTGCTTTTTGCACTTCGGAACGCTTAAGCTTGCAGTATTCGCTCATTCGAACCTTCATCACATCTTCATTGAAGCGGTCATCCCTTGTTGGAACGGGAAACTCGTCATGAAGCATGCTGAAGGCTCTGTCTTTTAATTCATTCGGTACTTCACTCGAGGTGTTTAGTATTTAGTGTCTAAACACCTGAGAGCAAAGACCGCGCATGCGCAAAATCACCTTCTTGCCTTCATCATCCAAGATGATGCCGCCGCTGAAGTCGACGGAGTAAGGCAAGCCCTCTCGTCTCGCTGACGCGTGAACCTGGGTGTCCCGGAAGGGGTCTCTAGCGGCATGTCAAACGGGGGTACGGATGCCAGGTGTCTCCACTGGAGTCTGAGCCCCGAAGCGAGGAGTGTCCACTGGAGTGACTCCTGGAGGAGTAGCTAGTGGTGTGTAGCGACTACGGGGAACGACAGTCAGCCACACAAAACCTGGTGTCAATGGCGATGCCGTGGCTGGTGTCGGGATAGGCAAAGAAGGGGAGGGTAAAGAGCCTCGTCGAACACGAGGCGGTGTCGAAGCATCGGTGGCAGCACCCCCACAACAACCCCCACCGCCACCACTAGAGCGGAGGCGCCTAGACGAGTGTGAAGATCGTCTCGTCGTCACCGAAGCTTCGAAGTGGGCTGAGGACT
The DNA here is from genome assembly GCF_014529385.1 of Adiantum capillus-veneris. NCBI lineage: Eukaryota > Viridiplantae > Streptophyta > Polypodiopsida > Polypodiales > Pteridaceae > Adiantum > Adiantum capillus-veneris. The sequence continues at coordinate 37,304,668 of NC_140955.1, forward strand.
CTAAAACAGAGGGAGATGCGGATGGAGTAGGAACGCACGATGGTGCGCCAGAGCGATGATGCTCCACGTACCACTGTCTCTCCTGGGTGACAAAGAAGAAAGAAACTCCTCATCATCCATACCTACATTAAACACACAAACATTTAAACTTAATATTGAATGAATGGAGTAGAAAACATGGACAAGTAGATAGATAGAGAGAGAGAGAGATAGAGAGAGAGAGAGAGAGGAGGAGGTGCTCGTCGTCTCTGCTTGTGAGAACATACCTAGAGCATACGTACCTGGAGTGGACGCAAAGACCATTAAATACAATGATGCAATGACGCAAATACTTAGAGAGCCAGAGTTTTTACAAAACGGAGCAAAATTGTTCAAAACGGAGAATCGTATAAGAACTTGAAGGTGCTTGTAGCTTTGGAATGTTCAAAGGCTAGCAGCAACAGAAAGCGTTCTTCTTCTATTCAACTTGAGTGATGGAAGAGGCAAGTGCATAAATTTGAATTTTCAGAGAGAGAGAGAGCGCACACAATCAAATCTTGCAATCAGAAAACCAGGTGGTGGAGCTGCATGTGGCCATGGATTGCCCAAGATGTGAGCGCAAAATCAAAAGAGCATTATACAACATGGAAGGTACTTAGAGAGCCAGAGTTTTTATCAAAACGGAGCAAAATTGTTCAAAACGAAGAATCGTACAAGAACTTGAAGGTGCTTGTAGCTTTGGAATGTTCAAAGGCTAGCAGCAACAGAAAGCGTTCTTCTTCTATTCAACTTGAGTGATGGAAGAGGCAAGTGCATAACTCTGAATTTACAAAACGGAGAAAAATTGTTCAAATACAATATTTATGGCTTTAAGAGATCTCCCTCTCATCCTCGCATAGCTCAGCATAACTTCCTATATCTATATAGATCTCTCCGTTTAAACACATGTCCTCTGTTTCATTTTGTAGATCCTCTGCATGCACCCCATAGAGAGTAGCAGCTTGATGTTCATCTGGCACCACCTCCACGGCTTCTGACTGAGCATCTTCTCCGATCTCCTCCATTGATGCCACTGTGATTGGCACATGGTAGCCTTCATACGTCCGTGCACTACGAGGGGCTACCTCTATGACGTACCACCAGTTTGATGCAGACTTTGTAGGATGAAATATCACCTGCCAGAGCCACATAACTTACATGAGATCTTCCAGGCACATAAATTCTAAAATGGGATGTTAACTATTTGCAGACATCCTTGGTGGCTCTCTTCCCAAAAAGCCATCGCGTAACACATGATTCTCTGGAAGATACGATTGATGACCTTCGTAGATTTGCTTCTTCAATGAGGGCACCCTACGTGCATTCAGTCTAGATCCACATGTGAGACATGCTCTGTATCCGCTTGTTTGAAGCCCTGCATGTATACACATGATAATAGATCAGCTTGAGAAAAACCAAGATTTAGAGTGTCTCAGTGAGGAGTGTAAATAGATCACGTGAGCATTCTGTTAGTCCGAGATAGTCATGCATGGTCCACATTAGAATGCCTCTTATCAAAGCATTCCGTTAACCTGTGTGTCGGCTCATATCCACCACTTCTATGCCAATCCACAATTGTTGTAGCTCTTCCAATAGTGGACGAAGATACACATCCATATTGTTGTGCTTCCTCTCGGGAATCTCGCATCACATTATCAGCTGGTACTATGTGCTCTTTGAGCAATCTACACAACATAAAAGTACGATAAAATTGTGTAAAAATCTATCAGATCATTATACATTTAGAGTTTTATTAAAGTAAACTAATTGTAATAGATCACCTCAAAAGAGCTTTGACGCTAGTGTCACTCCATCCAAACTTTGTCTGCATGTTGAGAAGAACTAGGAGCGCTTTCAATCTAGACACACGTGCTCCATTATACAATGGTGTATTGGCTTCACTTTTCATATCATCATAGATAAGCCTTTCTGAATCATGATCGTCTCGATCATTTCATCAACCTCGGGCTCAAACATTGCCTCGTTGGGAATGTGGTCTGCATGATCATCCCCCGAGCTGTCAGAGGCTACATCTTGTGGCCTCACATATGCTGCTTGACCAAAGCGCCTGCGAACATGTCTATTGGGTTGCAAGATTGCTGCCTGTTGGCCAGCGTCAGAGTCTGATGAGTTATAATTGGCAGCAACTTAATCTATAATAGATGGATTGAACTCGCCAAATTCGCGAACGTGCTGCAAAGAAACGCATCTTGTCCGTCGCACAGCATGCTTGCAATGATTACAAGGACATAAGATCCTCGTTGAGAGATAGGTGTTTTGGTTGGACGGCCCCACATCCTCGTCACTACTCATAATGAGGGTAAAAATCTTATAACCTGGACAAAAAATTTAATCTTCTATTGGCATTCTTCATCTTATCTCTCTCTCTCTCTCTCTCTCTCTCTCTCTCTCTCTCTCTCTCTCTCTCTCTCTCTCTCTCTCTCTCTCTCTCTCTCTCTCTCTTTGTTCACACTGTAAACTACCTCACATTCTCTAGTCATGTCCAATCCCCGCACACCTCGGTCTAGAGGTGCATGGAGATAAGAACCACCGGGTTATAATCTCGTCTTTATTGGTCAATGCCTATATTTGTGGGTACAAGAAATCTACACGCCCACGTCTACATGATACTGCATGTAGTGGACAAAACCCCTTTGCCTCTTCTCTAGCTGTAGCATTTCACATCTTAACATCTTTTCACAATAGATCTTTTTCTGTAGCATGCAGATATGCCATTCTTGCAATGTAGCTGATGTCTGCTCAAGGCACTTAATTCTTACTCTAGATTTGACGAGATGTGGTGTGTGTGTGTGTGTGTGTGTGTGTGTGTGTGTGTGTGTGTGTGTGTGTGTGTGTGTGACCCTTGGAATCATCATCTTGCATCACTAATTTCTGTGTAGGCTCAATTTGCTCTTCCATTAGCTGATCATGACGGCTTATTATATGGTAGCAACAATTGAACATCCACGTGGAATTGTTGGTCTGCATGGACTGTCGAGGCTGTGAGAGTAGGAAATTTTCTCGCCATTTCTGACAAGCGTCGGCGGCTCTTTGAGTTGCACCTACACGAAAATCTAAATCTAACCTTATCTTAAACGATAAAAAGAAGAAAATGGTATAACCTTTCTATCACCCAAGTGTGGTAGATTGGTTATGCCAATTCCCTCTTCAATAATAGGTAAATAACGTAAATAAACCTAAATCTAATTTAATATAACGTAAATCTAAATCTGACGTAAATAAACCTAAATCTAATCTAATATAACATAAATCTAAATCTGACGTAAATAAACCTAAATCTAATCAAACATAAATCTAACTAAAAATATACCTAAATCTTATCTAATTTAACTTAAATAAACCAAAATATAATTTAACGTAAGTCTACATCTAACCTAATCTTTAACGTCTTTTGGGATAGTTTCCTACGACGTTAAAACTCTCTTCTTCTTGTGTGTGTGTGTGTGTGTGTGTGTGTGGGTGTGTGTGTGCCAATAAAAAGAGAAAAATGGTATAACCTTTCTATCACCCAAGTGTGGTAGATTGGTTATGCCATTTTCCTCTTGAATAACAAGTCTTGAGTTCAAATCCTCGTCCCCCGCTAGATCTTTAGGTCTCTTTAATTAGTTTTCTACGACGTTAAAGTAAAATCCCTTCTTCTCGGGTGTGTGTGTGTGGGTGTGTGTGCACGCCAATAAAAAAAGGAGGAAAATGGTATAACTTTTCTATCACCGAAGTGTGATAGATTGGTTATGCCATTTCCCTCATGAATAACAGGTCTTGAGTTCAACTCCTGTCGACTAGATCTTTAAGGTCTCTTGGGATAGTTTCCTACGATGTTAAGACTCTCTTCTTCTTCTTCTTCTTCTCTCTCTCTCTCTCTCTCTCTCTCTCTCTCTCTCTCTCTTTTCCTCTCTCAACGTGTGTGTGCATTCTTTGTTTATGCATGTGTGTGTGCATTTTTGGTTTATGCATGCTCTCTTTCTCTCTCTCTCTCTCTTTTCCTCTCTCAATGTGTGTGTGCATTCTTTGTTTATGCATGTGTGTGTGCGTTTTTTGTTTATGCTTGTGCTCTCTTTCTCTCTCTCTCTCTCTCTCTCTCTCTCTCTCTCTCTCAAAAACACATTGCTCTCTCTCAAAAACACAATGTGTGTGTGTGTGTGTGTGTGTGTGTGTGTGTGTGAGAGAGAGAGAGAGAGGGAGAGAGAAAGAGGGGAAGGGAACATGAGAGTGAGGAGAGGGAAGGAGCATACCTGGCTCTCCTTCCTCTCCTCGTGTGTGTGTGTGTGTGGAGAAGAAAGAGAGAGAGAGGGAGAGCGCGTTGCCTTGCTTGCTTGAGCGCGCACCGAAAACTCAGATCTGAGATCTGAGTTTTTGGACGCTCTCGGTTATTTTTTTTAGCCCTGACAGCGTCGCTATGTTACAAGTAACATAGCGACGTCGTGGTTTTTCATGTTTGAGCGTCGCACTATGAGCATCGCTACTATTCAGTACCTCTTGTAGTGGATTAGTGTGAAATTACAGTGTGTAAACACACAATTGACAAGATACGGTGATAAATTAGAGAATAATGAACACATTGCTTCATGCACACACATCCAAAATCCACAAAACCATAAATACACAAGTGAAATTAGTGAGGAAACACATCCGATTATGCCACAATTACACTAGCGTAGGCCATTGTCTCCGTCAAGAGCCCCAAATGTTGGGAGGTTCCATCATTGCATAGCTCTAATGACCAACAAATTTATCAATCCGGAGGGATGAGCTACCCGACGGCTAGGGCATGGAAACACTCACACGTTAGTGAACTAATCATGGCAACACGAATGGTTGAATCTATGAGGTGACCTTCTCAGCCTATGGAGGAGCTAAGCCACAACAATTTTCAATCTCCACATCCACTTCCCTTCACCTCCAATCAACCCAATCACACACACTAATGATTGCAAGACGCACACAACACTAATCCTATCATGCAACACACTAATTGCAAGCACACACACATAGATCTATCGAGAACCACACTCAATCAAACCTGCATGCACACACAAGCAAAAGAGGGAAATCACACAAGATTAGAATGGGATTAACCACTAATTAGTTAAGATCTAGCTAATCAAAGCATCATTAGCAATCACAAGAAGCATGAGAGAGGCATAGTGAAACAGAATTAAGCATTGAGTAGTGTTAATCAAGTCACATGATCAAGGAGAAGCTCAAGGACTCCATAGCCATACACCTCAAGAGCTGTCACCAAAGACTGCTCTCAAAAAATGAGCTTGAGAACCCTAATTTCTTTTACACACTGCCTTATATACCTAGGGTAAAAATATGCAACGTCCGGGCGCCCAAGGCCTTTAGGGCAACATCACTTACTGTATTGCAACCTAGGCACACTAGCTGACCTATTCTTTATAGCTTGGAACTCCCATTGATCTTGTAGCACATTAGAATATTACAATGGCTTGAAATAAATTGGGAATTTACAATAGATGGCCATTTTGGAAAAATGTGGGAAATGTGTAATTCCAATCTTTACTGCTTCTTCATGTTGATTTTCTACGTGCACTCGTACGTCTTCGGTCTCCAATAACTCCTGCTAAGTGACCTTGACTCAGTTTTAACACCACAACTTTGGACATCACTCATCTTGGCATTATTTATCTGCTTGCCATGGTCCACCACATAGAGTGTCCAATGCTCATTTCACATTTTTGGAATGGCAGCCATATAGAGCAGTGGATAAGAGAGTGCACTTCAGATGGCAGTCAACGTGCCATTTGCAATTATGTAACCACACAAGGAACAATAGAGTTATTCCAAAATAACATTTTGTAGATAATAAACACTCTTCTTCCGACCCTGAAGTATCTACATGCGCAAGACTATCTCCACAATTATCTTCATTCCTGCAAACAGGATGCTTCACTTTGGATAAAAGGGGGTCTATGTAGGCATTGTGGATTGTGGGTCATGTACAAAGACCAAAAAAATGGCATGATTTCCTCCTCTTTGCAACTTGCAAATAGAAACTAGAAAGCAGAGCGAGAGAGATTTTCCATGGGCTACCCCAGAATGCATATCTACTAATCCCCCTCCCTGGAATAAATCCATGGATATCTACTCCATGTGTCATACTTGTAAACGACCTTTGAAGTGCATGGAAGTGCCACAAGATCAAAACAAAAGGGTTTTTTTAGGCAATGCACTTACCCACCTTGAGAGTGGCAAGCGAAACAATCTCTTAGCCTGACCTAACATTTTTTATCTTTCCCTATGTCTAAACGGTGTACATAGAGTGGGCTATGACATTGTAATGATTTCTGGTCTACAACCAATTGATGATTGAAGTGATGAATATTTATTATCCTCTTTAGTTGTGCTTGTAAATTACATAATTGATCAAGTTATCTTGTCTCTTTTTAATGACATGGTGATAAATATTATGTCTCTTTATTTCTGTAAGATTAAGTTATCATGTCTATTTCTTTGAAGATTTGAAAGTAATAATCTGTTAACTTTACGACAAATATCTCTCATGTAAGATGCCAACAACTTGGCAAGCACAAAAACAAAAGCTTCTCAGCTAGAGCTTGACATGACAGAACCAAATGAAATACCACCAGTCATAGCGCATTGCTCAGATTGTGGATGAAAAGGTGGACATTTTTTGAAGATTGTCCAAGAAATCAAGACAACAGGGACATATCAATTGCCAATCAAGGCACATAGCAAATTGGAAATGCAAAACTAACTTATCACTTTTAATGCAATCGGATGATTCTGCATTACCGTTAGAAGCATCAGTAAAAGCACAAGTTCAAAATGAGCATAAAGATGCACATGCACTTGAAAGGCTTAAAATTGATTCTTTGAACAACAAATTCTTGCATGAACTTGGTCAAGGTGTCCAGATATCACCGAAGGTTGAAAAGACTGTTAGGTTTGCAAATGATTCTTCATCCACTGCCACAAGTGTGCAATCATTCACGAGTCTAAGGGATGCATCAAAGCGAATGATGTTAGCTTTATATGATACAAATAATTTATATGCACAGTATGTAGACAAAAAAGGGCAACTGTACAAAAAGGATCAACCAGTGTTTGAACGGCTCACATGCCAACTCATAGAAGTGCGTCCAGTGATAGATAAGAAAGGATGGTTTATTTTAGAGCAAAGAATCTATTATAGCCCATCCTCTCTAGATCTGAAGGATATTACTCGAGTAAACCCAAAAATCTGTTCAGAGCCCAACTCTTCTCCATCGGAAATTAGCCTTCAAGGTTGTAACCAAACGAGCATATACTTTGACCAAAACAATCGTAGATATAGACAAGAGTTTAGCATCTATGATGCCTTGGGTCCTGAAACCATAGAAGCTCATATCATAGCACACCCATGGGATAGACAATATTAGGGAAAAGATAATGCTATCTACAGCTTGACTTGGGGAATAATTTGTCATGTTTCATGAAGATACATAGGAAACTAGGTAGAAGGTTTACAGATGCCAACCATCAACAATGCTACCCAAAGTGTACCTTCACAGTCCCAAAAGGTGAGAATAAACCAGAGCCAAAAAAATTTGAACTCTTACAATGAAGCATACTATAGTGATCACCCTAAGAAGGGGGGAGATGTAAATCCATCAAGCTCAGTCTATGTACTAGGAAATGCTACACTAGTTAGAAGCCCTAGAGTCTTTAACCAACAAACTCCCTCAAAGCAAAAACCATTGAAAGATCATATGGTTGTTATAAGTTTCCAATTGACTCAGATTCCATCATAGTCTACAGATGAATGCCTCTATGAAGATCATCAAGGACAAAAGTTTCATATGATCTCCACAAATCAGAGTAAAAAACCAACAAATCTAGTAGTGTTCAAACAGTTACATGTGATCAAGCTCACATATGCATATCAAGATGCACATGGTAACGAATATCAACAAGATCATGACCTTGTATAAACCCCTATGGATGGCCCGACTGAAGTCAAAGACTATCTAAAGATGATGCAAAGCCTCAAGCTGCCAGAATAGGTGGAAAAAAATTCAAGTCAATAGAAGCTAAAGTTCAGAGAGCTACACAAAGGTCATCACAGAAATCTCCTTCGAAGAGACAGATTCTGCAGAAAGTACAATGGATCTTTTGAGGTCAAAGGTTACTCAGATGCAGGTGGACAATGCTCAACAATTGCAAAAAGGTGCAATATTACAACCAATGGAGTCAACATCAATTGAAACAAATGGTCAAAGCAAAAAAAATACAGATAAAGCTCAACCAAAGGACACTACCACAACAAAAGCAGTCAATACAGAAAGAAATCTTGAGACGATCAAGTGCAACATTGTTGGTGAACACAAAGAAAATCTATCAAGTGAAGTAAAGATAGATCTTCAGTTAGACAAGAACCTCATGTCCTTTTGCACTTGGAAAAGATGTGGCCAACCACAGCTGAAAGATGCTCCTGAATTTGTGAGCATATCAAGAGACAAATGAGCAGAATGCTGGGGAATCATCTCCACCACCATTGAAGTAAGTTCACAGATCATCATTTCCCAATTCCATGTGATCACAGCAAAGGATATTTCAGACAAGATCATAATGGGAATTCCAATGGCCCAAAAGGTCCTAGAGATATAGAGTTCAATGAAGATGCAGTCTTCAGAGATAACCAAGAATGAAGACCAAGAATGGTCACCCACGGGCGATAGCAGAAAGTCCTCAAGCACAGTTCAAATGGATACTGATATCAAAGCAAAGCTTATTGAAGATGATTGATCTTCATCAAACAAAACTTTAGAAGAGCTTGAAGCAAATCATGCAATAGCAAGTGCATATCAAACACAACAAAGAACAACCACAAAAAATATTAAGCAAAGAATGCCACCAAGACAAGAAGAAAAGAAGATCAAAATTGCAGACAACCAAGAAGCAATAGGAAGTCCAAAGATCAATCACTCATTGCTAGCTGAATCAACCGATGTAAGTCAGATTGGAAAATAAAGTCTCAAGCCACCCTCCATAGAGACACAGTTAGATCAATATGAGACCATGTCAAAAGCAGGACAAAGATCTTCAATAGAACCAACAATGAGAATAGCTATAGTTCTTGGCAATACAAAAGTAGCAAGTGTCAAATGCAATGCTCTACTGGATAAAGAAGAAAAGTGCAATATGATTGCAGAGAACATCTAAAGGATCCTCCAAATCACTCCATGCAAGCATGATAGCAAGTGTCAAATGCAATGCTCTACTCGATAAAGAAGAAAAGTGCAATATGATTGCAGAGAACATCCAAAGGATCCTCCAGATCACTCGATGTAAGCATGATAGAAAAAAAATGCTAGGTATGTATACAGGTCAAGAAGAAATGGTTGCTACCCTTAGCATCCAAGAAAATGAAGAGCAAGTAAAATTTCAGGTGAAGCCTTCAAAATAAATGCTTGTAGATGTCATCCTTGGACATCAGTGGCTAGATCAACACAAGGCCTACAAAGAAGATACAATGCTAATACTCTCTTTTCCAAGAGGTAGCCAACAACATTTACAGGTACCGTTAATGCTAGATTCAGAGTTGCAAAAGTCACAAGAATCAAAGACAAATCTTGCAGACAAAGGTAAAGCAAAAGTGGACCTCCATTGATTAGTAAAGAAGGTGTGACAACATATGCTTCTATATCAAAGAACCCTCATGGATTGGCTTCTTCAAGCAAGTCAAGATTTCAAATCTTCAAGTCAAGTGTTGACCGAACTAAAACCTCTAAGGAGACACCCAAAAATGCAAAGTTATTTTAGCCAAAGTACTGAAGAAAGAAAAATATAGTCAAGCAAGTGTTTGTTCCGAGTAGTTTAGTCAAAGTTAATGATCCAATTTGGATTGAAGACAAGAAATCGACACAAAAAGAAAAACACATGGGATGGATAGCATCACAATGGAGCTTAAAAGAATAAGAGTACTAGAGAGGTAACAGACACATATGGATACCAAAACCGTAGGTTAGAGCATATGAAGTAATGTCAAGTCCCTCCCAAGAAAGAAGGCCCACCAGGTATCAACCTTGACAATATCCTATGATACCTAAGAATCAGGTATACAACAGAACAACATCGAAAGATGCTAAATTCTACCACCCAACTCTCAAAAGGATATAGAACAAAGACGGATCTCAAAGAATCTTCCTCTTGGACAAGGATTCTACATAGGCTATACAAAGGTATGGCTACTGCATGTACACCAGACTTGCATGAAGACCTCAGGAACTCAATAAGACCTAGAGCAAAGCAAAGTCAACAAAGGAGAGACACAAAGGTCATCAAGAGATTTGGATTCCTAAGTCTTCCAATGCTCCTAGTCAAAATCCAAATGCCGACAGTGAAAAGAGGCCTACAACAACATCAAAAACTCCTATCAACAAGCCCAATTGGAGAATCAAACAAATAATGGAGTCTTCATGGTCAAAGAAGGACAACCCAACGAATGGGAATGCTGATTCAAAGATGATAAAACAGGTATGGCAAAAGAAACCTTCAATGCCAACTTGGTCCTTCACTAATCATCTTTTTGAGGATTCAAGCTTACTTTTACCTAAAGGAATGTTTGTAGTAAGCACAAGAATGTAAAAAGTCAAGTTTCCAGGGTACAAAAAACACTCTTTGTCATAGTCAGAGTCGGGTTGTTGAGCCATAAAATGAGCAAATCATTAGTCCCAAAGCTTCAAGTCATATTAAACTATGTGCTAAGAGTCGTAGTTATTAGGCTTATACTCAAGCTGGAAGAGTTGAGCATATCTAAGTCATGTTGCTCATGCTGGATGAGATGAGCATAAGAGGCAAAGTCTATTAACTTACAAATGGTGGAGTGTTGTAGAGTCCAACACTCACGCACAATGCACAATAAGATGAGAGCACGTATCCTCGACAACAAAAACCATTCTTAAAGGGGTTCCAGCTTGCAAAGCCATGTCATATGCTTTTATAGCTACACCATCTTTCTGAAGAACCCCTCAAAATCTTTCTTGCACAGCATACTATTTTTCATGCATTTTTGTGTATGCATAAATAGGATGTCCCATTGTTGGACATATGCATTAGACACTCTTTTTTCTACCACCTTGAGTGGACTACAATAGGCAAACCAATGTCATGCTAACCAACAAGTCATTCAATGGAGTCAATACTGGGCGAATATGAAGCTTGGTGACTGCCCAACACTCCCTATCGCTTGGTGTTGACCTTGGTGTTAAAGCCATTACAAATGACAACAAAGACCTTGGGGCATGATAACCGACAACAAAAAGACAAGTCATACAATGGATTCAATACTGGGTGAATAAGAAGCTTGGGGACTGCCCAACGTTCTCTATCGCTTGGTGTTGACCTTTGTGTTCAAGCCATTACAAACGACGGCAAAGACCTTGGGACATGATAACGGACAACGGAAAGATAAGTCATACAGTGCAGTCAATACTGGGTGAATAGGAAGCTTTGGGACTGCCCAACGCTCCCTATCACTTGGTGTTGACCTTTGTGTTAGAGTCATTACATGCAATAGTGGAGTCAGCACCAAGAAAATAGGAGTCTTGATGACTTCCCAACGCTCCCCATTGCTTGGTACTGACCTTGGAAAATTGGCATCGGCCAGTAAACTTCCACGGATATCACATTGTTTAATTCTATATCTATAAGCAAATAATCCATTCAGTACTTTATTAATATTTCCCATGCTAATAAGTACTCCAATAATGCGCTTATTCCAAAGGCACTTTTTTCCCACTGGGTTTTTTCCCTTTGGTCATGCAGCAGCCTCATCATTATGCTATTACAACGGACAAATGCAACATCATCTCTCACTATAGACATATTTGGATCAATTAAGATGCTGCAAAAAATTGAACCACATCAACAAATTCAATAACAAATGAAGAAGATCATCCCATCAACAACCAATCAAAACCTTCCACAGCCTCCACAGACACTTTTCAATAGTACCCGAGGACGGGCACTGAAATTGGAAGGGGGGAATGTTAGTTGATTCAATGTCAGTTAGCAAGAGCTATTGAAGACTGAAGATGTACAAATGCACATCAAAGATCAACATGAAGAACTAGTAAAGATTGGATCTACACATTTTTCACATTTTTCCAAAATGTTCATGTATTGTAAATTCCCAATTTACTTCAAGCCATTGTAATATTTTGATGTGTTACGGTCTCCATGGGAGTTTCAAGCTATAAAGAATAGGTCAGCTAGTGTGCTTAGCTTGTAGATTCAGTAAGTGGTGGTTCCCTAAAGGCCTTGGGCGCCCGGACATTGCTTATTTTTACCCTAGGTATATAAGGCAGTGTGTAAAAGCAATTAGGGTTCTCAAGCTCATTTGTTGAGAGCACTCTTTGGTGAGAGCTCTTGAGGTGTGTGGCTATGGAGTCCTTGAGCTTCTCCTTGCTCATGTGACTTGATTAACACTTATCAATGCTTAATTCGCTTTCACTATGCCTCTCTCATGCTTCTTGTGATTTCTAATGATGATTTGATTAGCTAGATCTTAAATAATTAGTGGTTAATCCCGGTCTAATCTTTTGTGATTGCCCTCTTTTTCTTGTGTGTGCATGTAGGTTTGATTGGAGTGTGGTTTTTGATAGATCTATGTGTGTGTGTGTGTGTGTGTGCTTGCGATTAGTGTGTTGCATGATAGGATTAGTGTTGTGTGCGTCTTGCAATCGTTAGTGTGTGTGACTGGGTTGATTGGAGGTGAAGGGAAGTGGATGTGAAAATTGCCAATCGTTGTGGCTTAGCTCCTCCATATGCCGAGAAGCTTATCTCATAGATTCAACCATCCGGGTCACCATGATTAGCTCACTAATCATGTGAGTGTTTCCATACCCTAGCCACCTAGGTAGCTCATCCCTCCGGATTGATAATTTTGTTGGTCATTGGAGCTATGCAACAATGGAACCCCCCAACATGTGGCTTCGTCTTTGACCTACTGATCCTATGTGGGTCCATGCAAGTGGATTTTGAAGATTTTTGCCGCATACAGTGGATCTTTAAATGCAGGGTGTGTGACACCTACACGCTTCATGTTTGCCCATCTTCCTTCTCCCAACTGCGAAGCCTGTATGTTGAAGATTGCGGTTTTCGGCAAAAGATGTAATATAGGGGGGCCTGAGACTGATCAAGAGCAACAGTGGCCCTAGCAGGAGATGCTATTCTAACCATAGTCTATGGATCTGCAGTAGCATCAGAAGAGCTGACTTCCACTCTCGTGCACTTTGCTGCTCTTTCCAGCTTTCCCTTGCTCTTGAACTCAGTATACAATTGCTACACAAGTTGTATGCGAGTAGCTATGCCTGACAAAGTAATGATTTTAGGATTTTTTAGATCCTGAAAAATCTTCGCAATCTATTCAGTAGACTGCTTAACAATGTTCGATAATGAGCCTGAATTCATTAGAGATATGTGAAAAGAAGCTGGCGTAAATGCGTGTTGAAGCTTCTCACTCAAAGACAGACTTCGTTAAGGCCTCTATGAACTGGTAATATTGTTCTGGAGCAGAGGGGTTTAGGCAACGATGAATCTCAGGCTCTGACATGTGATGAAAGTGACATATTATCACTTCAAAGATGAATTTTTGTTGATGTTCTTCCAGCTTAATATCCGCTATATCTGCAAGATATAATTTTAAAACATAAATGTTGTCAGATAAGAGGGGAAACTATCAAATTTGTGTAATGTTTGTTAATCCAGATTCCATACACAATTTGACTTAATTCATAGCAAACGACGATATATTATGATTGCAATACATACATTGTACAATAGAGAGGAGAATACACAAAGAGAGACATGGAGAGAGGTGAACATGCCAGGAGTGTGAGGTACGCTCATCACAAGAACTAGATTCTATTATGTGTGTTACATAATACACGTAAACAATTAGAGCGTGAATGTGAACAACCTAGCTGGTGTGAGGTACGCTCAACACAAGTCGTGGACGTTATTGTAACATTGATTGATAGTTTAATCAATCTAATCTCTGAGGAATTGTATGGAGCACACAACACAACCATCAGCGGACAATTTGAAAATCTTGGATTGTGGTCAAACATAGTACATATTTACATCCAAGAGAACACCAAGTCATCTACTGATGAGTGGCGTATCTACAGATCAGAAAGTACAAGGCGTGTCATGCTAAGATGAAGAGGGCATAAGTATGCATCTCTCCACTCTTAGGTAGACAAATGTATCCCTTATATTTCTATGTAGTAAAAGAACGATGATGTGACTTAATACAATCCTTGATGAAGTGTATGGAACTCACAACACAAACATCAACGAACAACTTAACAATCTCAGATGTAGGCCAAATATCGTATGTATCTACATCCAAGATAACACCAAGTCATCTACTGATGAACAATGACATGTCTTTGGAGTTCAAAAAACAAGAGTAACCAGTGTGACACACAAAGATAAAGAGGGCATAAACTATGCATCTCTTCACTATCTGTTTTTTATGAACAAAACTCTTGTCCGTGAAACAATCGATAATTTGAGCTGATCTAAAATTGAGCAACATATAGGTCACTCTGGAGTGAGAGGTGTAGCACCATGCCTGCTGCACACCATGAGTCGACCACTAAACCCTAAACTCAGCCCTGTGGCCCGAGAGATAAACAACTGCACCACACGAGTGAGAATCTAAGTCTGTCCCAAAACCCATCTCTGTAGTGAGCCAAGTGGATACACAACACGATAAAAGTGACTAATTTCTACACACTTTCGGAGTGAGCCGGATGGCTACACACCACGAAGTGGTCTATAACCTGCAAGCCAACTCTGCGGTGAGAGTAAAACAACTGCACCACAGAGTCTGGCACAAAACACAAAAACAAGTTAGAAAAGAGTAGATTAAGTTGAAAATATTACCTCAAGATGTGGATGTCCCAAAATCCTCCTCAATCTCTAGCACTGCTTTCGATCGAAGCCGGCTCAAGCTCTAGAGCTGCTTTCAATCAAAGCCAATGATGATTTCTTATATAAGATATCTTTTGATCGAAAGCCTTTTTGATCAAAAGATAGTTTGATTGAAATATCTTTCGATCAAAAAGAAAATAAAATGGCTATATGGTGATTATATGAGATTTCGGCATATAATGGCGTTTTATACGTATTTGTTTTTCGCACGAGTGTATAAATGCAATGCAGGAACCTATAGAGCTAATTCAAGATTGGGATGCCAGAGTTATAGAGCTCACACTCAAAGGAGGACAACTAAAAATACCATTTGCATACAGTAAAGAGGAATGGAAATAATCTCTATGTGATTTCCAATCAAACAAGTATGAGTCATCAACCACAATTACAACTACAGCTCCAAAAAAGACTTCTACTACTCCACCAATGCAGGGAGCTAGGCAAGTTTGGATACCCAAAAGTCACGGATCTCATCAAATCTGGGTGCCTAAAATATAGCTATGCACCACCAACAACCCTAAGGGAAAACAACTTTATCCATATTTTCAACAAGAACCATCGCTACTAAAGATGAAATGGGTATCTAAACCAAAAGAGAGATGTGCAGCTCATAGTAGAAGATAACTGCCGAAAGCAGACAAGTAAGAATATGTGTACCAAAGACCCCACCACAAATCAAATCAACCTCCATCAAGTACAAATGGATACCTAAATTCAAACCACCAACCACCATTGGACCCACCGATTCCAGTCAAAACACAGTAGACGATGCATATCGCACCATAAAAGAACATGCTCAAGTGCTATACAGTTTACTATTCAAGAGAGTTCAACCACAACATACCTTGCCAGCAGTGGAAACCCTTGAGTACAATACTCAAGACCCACCTCTTGCACATCATAGTGTGTTTAACTACATTGGGATCAATAGCATTATAGGGCCAATGAGGGCCATGCATAAATGCAACTTTGTGACCTACGCACTGCACAACAAGAATACTCTATTATTCCAACAGATTGAAGCATTTGTGTTTTAATGTACGATATTTCTTGAATAAATTAGCCAATTTTCCACTTAATACAATAATTGGGGAATGCAATAAGTAATTCCTTGATATGTGTATATAGTGTACATAACAACCAAAATGCCATAAATGGTGCAATTTTTACTCATATTGTATGTTTTCTAGCCAAAATCATTATGAAAATGTACAATCCACAAAAAAAGGCCAAATAATAAATTTAGGATTGTTTTAGTATTTTTTGCATATAGGATGGAAATTTTTAAGCAGTTAGGTCAATTTTCATAATAAAAGCTAAGAAAATAAACAATAATGAGCAGGAATGTCAGAATTTCATTCCAACTTCAGGCACCAAATCTCGAAGCTCAATGGAAAAGCCTTTTTTTTTTGAAGCAAATTTGATTAAAAAAACTCGATGGCCACTCCAACTCATTGATCATCTGGAACAGAATGCGACAAAAAGGTCCATGGATGTCACTTTTTAGAGATTTTTGATCCGAGAGTACACCATTAGGGCCAAAAAAGGCTAGAAAAGGGATGTTTGTTAATCGAAGGATTAAGGAATAGTCCAATAGTCATTTGACACGTATACAAAAGTATGGCACTCTTGTCTCCTCTATCTTCGGTTTTGCTGGTCCTATTTTGACATAGAGAGTAGCTAAATGTCTTCATCATAAGGCTGAAACTGCTATATTTAGGTGCTTTCAATGAGTAAGCTCATTAAATTTGCAACCCAAAGTAAAGAAGTCTCATCTTTTATTCTATTTTCTATTTCACAAAATCATTGTCAAACAATACAAAATCTATGTGAGAAGGCTCTAAAAACAAGGCCATTAATGACAAATCACCTTTTTTTTTCAAACGTATACCTTTTTCAATTTCCCTCTATTTTGTGAGAGGTTTAAGTCTTTTCGTCTCTGTATTTTCTTTCTTCTTCTCTAATCTCTGAGTTTCCATGGCATCTTCTACATGTTTCCCTTCACATAACATAACTTCTTGTGACTTTCATAACGTTAGAGAGGATGATCTTTGGAAACCCATATCTTTTCATGTGAATGACTGGGTAACAATGCTTCCTTCATGCAAAGGTGTACACAGAGTGAAGAGAACTAAACGTGATAAAGTAAAAAACCATTGGACAGGTCGTGTTCTTGGTTTCAAAGTGACTGACAATGACTGGCTACCTAAGGTTCAACATGTGTACATGGCCAAGAATATGGTGTTAGACTTGCATGAATATCCCACACTGCATTCTTACTGTAAGTTTTTTTTTTAAATCTATTTGATACAATGAATTTTTCGTTCTCCCATTGTTTTTTCTCATTTTTTTATTCCATTTCAGATATATTTCCTTCAACAGCTGTGGAATGGCAGCCTGTTGAGTGTTTAAGTGTGGGACGTTCAAAGCAATGCACAAAGGGATTGCGGATGCTATGTATGCTGACAAGCCACCTTCTTTTCACAAAAAAATGGATTTGTTTGTCTATTTTGCAGAATACAAGGTTCCATCACGAGAAGGTGCATATGGAGAACTACATCAGTTACCCGTTCCCACCATAAGTTCACTTGACTAGGAAGCTCCTGATGCATCCTTAACGCTATGTCTCCGGGCAGGATGTCAAGAAGGATTAAAGTTCAATGGTTCTTGCCTATACATGTCTTGTTTCAAAACAATGGACTTGCAGAGGACAAAGACGATGTGGCTTAATAGAAGACTTTCTATGACTAAACTGGATAATGTACTTGGAGACGAATGGAGTACCAAAGAAACTTTCCATATTGGCCATAATATTAATTGTAGATTAAGCCCAAATTCTATGTCTATCTCATATCAACTATGTCGTCAATCATTAGTTTTGGGCTATGACTATAGGAGATGGAGAAGAAAATTAGATAGTTGGGTTCCTCTCGACTCTGAGGAAAATTGTCCAGAGTTTGAACTAAAGGTCACAGTCCATCCACACACTAAGCATAGAATCCTTATAGTAACAACAAATTGGAGACTACAGGATGTTAGAGAATCTCTTGAGTTTCTTGATGAAACATCTCTTGAGTATAGATTCAAAGTTGATGGAATTGTGGTGAGCACAAGGATGGAGAATTCAACCTCTCACATTATTGTGGACTTTTTGACACACAATAAGCAGTTGCTGATGCATAAATTTCAGAGGTCAAAATCAGTCCAAATGGATATCACCATTGTGTTTGGAGCGTGCTAAAACCCAGGTTACACCCTTACCTTGCTAAATCGTATTTTGTATGCAAAATTTACGCAAAAAAACATTGTTTTGGAGCCCAAAAAATGACCCGCTGAAATAAAAATCTGCATTCTTCTTGCAAGTATGGCTGCAAAAATGCATACACACTTGCAATACACCCTCCTCTCAAGCTTGGGAATATCCTCAAGCTTCCATGAGCACATATCTGGTGGTTGCTCACCAATCTCGAGCTTCCACCGAAAATGAGCCAGTTATGCCGCAAGTGAATACTCCTGTCACTATAGAAATTGAGCAGGCTAGTAGTAGTCAGCCAAGAAGGTCTCAAAGAGCCTCAAATCCACCAAACCGTTTTGTTCTTGGCCTAGATTTTGTATTGTTGACAGATAGTGGGGAGCCGTCTTGTTACAAAGAGTCCATGCTAGCCAAGGATAAGACTCCGTGGGAGCTTGCGATGAAAAGTGAGTTGTCTAGTATTCAGAAAAACAAAACTTAGGAATTTGTTTCATTGCCAAAAGGTAGGAAAGAACTGCCTTGTAAATGGGTTTACAAGAAGAAGATTGCATCTAGGGTTGACGACTACAAAGCTCAGTTAGTGGCCAAAGGTTTCAAGCAAGAATATGGTATAGATTTTTAAGAAATTTTTTCTCCAGTGTTCAAGATGATAACATTGAGACTGTTTCTTGGTTTGGTTGCCACTCAAGATTTGGAGCTTGAGCAACTGGATATCATTACAGCTTTCTTACATGGAGATCTCAATGAGAAGATTTATATGCAGCAACATGAAGGGTTTGCGTTAAAGGGCAAGGAACATTTAGTCGGTAAGCTTCTGAAAAGTCTCTATGGCTTGAAGCAATCATCCAGACAATGGTATCAAAAGTTTGATGCATTTATGCATTCCCAAGGCTATAAGCATAGTACTGAGGATCCATGTCTTTATGTGAAAAGACAACCCAATGGAAAACTAATTATTCTTATTTTGTATGCACGAATGACATGCTCATTGTAGGTCATTCAAAGAAGGACATTTCTAGCTTCAAAATGAAGCTGAAGAGTCAGTTTGACATGAAAGATTTAGGAAATACAAATCACATTTTGGGTATGCGCATTAATCTAGATTGTAAGAAGAGATGGTTATACTTATTGCAGAAGGATTATATGCATAAAGTTCTTGAACGTTTCAACCTGCAGAAGGGGAAGGCATTGAGTACCCCATTGCCTGCATATTTGAAACTGAGCAAGAACAACTATCCCTAATTTGTTGAGGAAAAAGCTGCGATGGCTAAGGTTCTTTATGTTTCAGCTTGTGGCAGTCTCATGTATGCCATGGTGGCTACGAGACCTGACATTTCACATGTAGTGCGAGTTGTCAACAGATTTATATCTAACCCTGGTAAAAAGCATTGGGATGCTGTCAAGTCAATTCTTAGATACTTCAGTGGCATAGCGGATAGTCATGCTATGGTCGTGGAGATCTATCCATCAAGGGATATGTGGACATTGATTATGCAGGCTGTGCTGGTTCTGCTATATCTTGGAGATCCGTTCTTCAAGATTGTACGTCCATTTCCACTATACAGAGGTTGAGTATGTTGCTTTAAGTGAAGCATGCAAGGAAGCTTTATGGCTTGCTTGCCTAGTGGGAGATCTTGGATTGGAGCATAAATTGCCAGTTCTTCACTGTGACAGTCAGAGTGCTATTGCTTTAACCAAGAATCCGGTATTTCATTCGCAAATGAAATACATTAATGTGCGGTATCACTTCAAGCAGGAGTGCTTGGCAAACAAAAAGCTTAACTTGGTGAAGATTCATACGTTAGAGAACACAACAGATGCACTCATGAAAAGTCTCTCCAGCCATCAATTTCAGCATTGTCATGAGTTGATGGGCATTGGGTGAGATGTAGTCTTCCTCACTCATTCTTTCTTCTGGCCTTCCACATTGGCCATCAAGTGGGAGATTGTTGGGTTTGTTGGCACGTGTCCAACTGACCATCACTAACTCACTTACAGTTTCTTTATCCAAGTGTATAGATAATACATTACGAGCCATACACGTTATCTTGATATAGTGTGTTGTCATAATCAATATCTACTTCTCCTAAATAATTTTCTGATCTTAAACTGATCATTTAATATGGGGAAGTGCCAGGGGAGAAAAAGCTAGAATATTGGTTAAGTTAGCAGATCAGCCATAGTAGGGATCCAAAGGGGGGGCCATCTGCAAAAGAGCTATGTGCACCAATGGTCTTAAAAGACCCTAAGGTTCAGCCCATTAAGACTTCCAAAATGCTAAGGTTCCAAAATTTAAAGGTTGTGTCCAAAGGTCAAACATTAGGGAAATTGGATGCTTTGTGTGTGTCCCAAAAGTCTTCATCCATCCCTACATAGGAGGGGGCGAGCCTTGCAAGTAGGGGATGAGAGAGAAACTCTCTCTCTCTCTCTCTCTCTCTCTCTCTCTCTCTCTCTCTCTCTCTCTCTCTCTCTCTCTCTCTCTCTCTCTCTCTCTCTCTCTCTCTCTCACACACACACACACACACACACACACACACACACACACACACACACACACACACACACACACACACACACACAAGCTCCCTTTACACAAAGGGAATGAGGGACACATGTCAGCTCCCTAGCCCAGATGCCCACACGGTGTACCCAAATCCTATTGGATGGCCTTGGAGGTGGACCAATGAGAATTAAGCTAGAGTAAATCTAGTTTAATTATTTTAAAAACACTTAATAAAAGAACCAATAAGAATTAATCTCTCTAGAAGACTATTGGACAGTCTCCCAAGGGGTCCAATGAGAATTCAGCAGCCCAATGGCTTGCCTGATTCTTATTGGCAAGGAGGCAAAGGGGTCCAATGAGAGTTTAATTGAATTTATTAATTACCTAAAGCTCTCACAAAAGGGGAAAGGGGGACACATGTCAGAAGGCTATCACTTATGCTGCTTAATTAACATTGGTTAATGGGGAGGTCCAATAGGATGCTAGCAAGAGCAAATAGCAAGAGGGGTCGACCAAGAGAGAGAGGGGGCTGATTTTTCAAAGGAATTATCACCTAGACACTCACACTAGCTCATGTGTGGAGTAAGAAGACTCTCTCTCCTTCTCAAGATTTAATGGAAAGCTTATCGCCTACTCCAAGCTTGTGAGAAGGAAGTCCTACACCAACAACTCTTGGCTTTGTGATGCAAATCCAACCAAGATCCAAGCTTCAATGCATGCTCATCTCCTCTACCATGCTAATTACTAGGCTAAGCTATGCTAATATGAGTGATAATGTGAGGAGATGTACATCTTTCTCGTAAGAATACTCCTTCTTCCTCTCAATCTATTCTCATACCCCGCTAGGTCTCACCATCTTTGAAGGTGTGTTAGGTCTTGGGTCTTAGACTATGAGGGAATTGATGTTGTGTTTGATAAGTGTTTTGCTTAGTGCATGAAGTTTCCATCTTCATTGCACTAGCTAGTATTGAAGGAACACAAGAAATTGTATTGTAAAATGTCTCTCTTGATGGGAGAAACCATAATACAAAGCCTTTTGGAGGGGGGACCGGCTCCATGCAACTCTGGTCCTCAACTGCTGTCAAATTCTTAATTTCTCTCCCTTTTGAAGTATTGTTCATGCTATCTAACTAGGTGTTATGCTTTTTGTTGCTTTCTCTTGTTAATCTCATTAGGAATCTATTCTAATGAAATGCTCACACTATGTTCATGCTATTTTGTGCTACACATAAGTTACTAGGCCATTTAATGTTACATTGGTATCAAAGCACAATGTTTCTCTTTTATTGCTCAAGAAGGGAGGTCCTCAAGCTAGCTATAAATGGTTGGTACTATTAATTGCATGTGAGTAAGTAGAATAGGGATTTTTTAGCCTTGCAGTGCGCCTGCCTTTGTGCAATTAATGGGGCATCACCGTTGAGAGCTATGGTCTTAATAGTGGAGTCCTACGGGGCTTGCCTACGGCTTAACCACTATTGAGCTATTAGAAGCTTGACAGGAGCCGGTGTTGTTTTGGTGTTGATGAACGACCCTCTCTTCTATTCCTTGCAATTAATGGTATTCGAGCCACGGGTACAGTAGCTTGAGTGCTTTTTCTAAAGGGGTAAAGAGGAGTAGCAACTAGGGCTTGAAGTGCCAAAGTACACTTAAAAAGTTTACACTTAAAAGTTGTTAGAATGGCTGACAATAGTAAAGAGAGTGAAATTAACGTTGATAACTTTGATTTTGCTAATGAGCAAGCTACTAATGATGCCCCGATGCTTGTTAACTATCTTGTTTCTAGGCTTCAACAAGACATGGGCAAACCATCCCTACAAAGTGAAGTGCAATGGCAGCTTCGTGGTCATGAGATTCTTTAAGCTCCCCACCATGACGAGAGAACACCTAGGAAGCCTCCTTGCGAGACTTCCAAAAGAGGTCTCTCTCCGATTCGGGGAGAAGAAGAGGATCCATATGAAGGGCTTAGAAATTTTCTCCTTGATGACGCATCTCCTTCTCAAAGGAGAACTCAAGAGCCTCCACCAAAGGAATGAGAAAGAAGTGAGTCTCCCACCACCTCAGCAGAGATGGCTCCACGAAGGCGGCGGGCTAAATGCTCTCCATCACCTCCAAAACGGAGAAGACCATCGCATACTTCTCCACACCATACTTCAAAGAGGGATGACAAAAAGCAAGAGAAGAAAAAGGCGAGAAAGAGGAAACCCTCTTCTACATATTCTTCATCCTCTTCCTCTTATGAAAGTGATGGTGAAGACAATGAAGATCAAGGCAAGAAAAAGGCGAGAAAGAGATCACCCTCTTCTCCATCTTCCTCAAATTCTTCATCTTCTGAAGAAAGTGATGGTGCAACAGGCTTTGAACCGTCGAAAAGAAGAGGCCATAGGAAATCCTATGCCGCATGGAAGAGGTCGTCCGAGCTCAAGAAATTCAAAGAGGGAGGGAAGAGCATCTCTTACCTATGATGGCACTTTTGGTGCTACGGACAAAGTCTTGGCCTTTATCCAACAATTTGATGCGGCGTTCGGAGATGAAGGCTTCACGGAGTCCTCTAAGCTATACCATGTAGCTATACACTTTCAAAAGTCCACCAGACAATGGTGGTCTAGCCTACGGGCCAATGGTGAAGCTCCACGAACATGGAAAGCTTTAAGAGCTTCCATTATGAAGCAGTTTTTGGCCACCGATGCCAAAGACAAAGTACTCATCGAATGGCGAATCTCGAAGCTCTCTCCCTATGAATCCATCCACAAATATGTAGACAAGTTTTGGGACCTACAAGTTTTGGGTGGGCTTAACCGAAGAAATGGTGGAGTATGTCAACTCCCAAAGGCCACGCACCATATTGGCGGTAATACATCATACTATGGTGGCCTCTCGAATCAATTTCCAAACAGGGGCTAAGAGGAATTCTAAGTCCCCCTGAAAACATGGGTTCCAATGAGCCTAAGGGGAAGGACAATGTCCAAAAGTCTCCTAAGGGCAATTCCAACAAAGCTAAGGAGAAGGGAGTTTACAAAGGCAAAAATAAACTCTCTCTTGAAGAGCTTGAGCATTATCGCAAGGATAATCGGTGTTTCAAGTGCGTTGAACAAGGGCATGCGTATCGTGCTTGTCCCCAAAAGAACAACCACCATGATCCTCCTAGAGCTACATTGGTCGAAATCCAAGAGGAGGAAACTCACCACAAAGGATCTCCTCTATGCCATGCTTGGGGAAATGTAAGAGAACATGATGATTTTATTCTCTTTGACCCTGGTTCTAGTCACAATTTTATATCTATAGAGTTGGCCACCAAGCTAGGCCACCAAGCTAGGCATACAAAGGATCTCCTCTATGCCATGCTTGGGGAAATGTAAGAGAACCTGATGACTTTATTCTCTTTGACCCTGGTTCTACTCACAATTTTATATCTATGGAGTTGGCCACCAAGCTAGGCATACAAGCCTACGAGATGGGAGATGTCCTACCTGCAGATGGTGCTTTCAAGGGGCAAGAAGCTTCAGTCACTCCCTTAATCGGGAAATTGAGGCTCCACGTCCAAAGCTATGTGGACAAAGAGTACTTCTTTATCTCTCCTGCCAAGCATGAGGATGTAATCCTAGGGGCGCCATGGTTTGATGGCATGGCTGCCAATGTTAAATTCCCTGAAAGGAGAATCTCCTTTAAGTTCAGGGAAAAAGATATGTATATAGATGCTAAGGAAATGGGTAACATTATACCCATTGTACATACACAAGCTTTCAACAAGTCAATAAAGAGCTCTATTTCCGTGTACATGATTTTTGTTAAAGATTCTCACAATGAACCTAATGTTTTAGCAAAAGAAAATATACACAATCAAAAGGAATTAGAGTTATCCAATTTTCTCAAGGGGTTTCAAGATGTCTTTATTGATGACATCCCTTGTGAGCTACCTCCTAAACAAGGTAATGATGACCATGCAATTGAACTTCTTCCAAGAAGTTCACCACCTAACAAACCTCCTTATAGAGTTTCTCAAGCTCAACAAGAGGAGATTATGCCGCAAGTGCATGAGTTAGTTAAGAAGGGCATGGTTAGGCCTAGCTCATCTCCATTTTGTTCTCATGTTCTACTATTGCAAAAGAAAGACGGCACATATTGTATGTGTGTCGACTATAGAGCACTAAATAGGATCACTATCAAGAATAGTTTTCTCGTTCCACAGGTAGAAGACCTATTTGATAAGCTACAAGGGTACACCTACTTCAGGAGGATTGACCTAAAAAGTGGCTATCATCAAATAAGGATAGTTGATCAAGACACTGTAAAGACCACATTTCACACTACGTTTAGTCTTTACGAATACATTGTCATGCCTTTTGGCTTGACCAATGCACCAGCCACATTCAACGGCTTGATGGAGAAGCTATTCAGTCCTCACCAAACCTTTATTGGAGTGTTCTTTGATGATATCATCATCTACTCTAATTAATTAGACGAACACAAGCGACACCTCCATGTAATATTTCAAGTTCTAAGAGAGAATAAACTTTATGTTAATCGAAAGAAAAGTGATTTTTCTTGCAAGAGATTCAGTATTTAAGTCACATTATCTCTCAAGATGGCATCCAAATAGATCCATCAAAGTTAGAGGTAATAAAAGGATGGCCTAAACCAAGGAATCTTCATGAGTTAAGAAGCTTTATAGGTATGTGCGCATACTATAGATGCTTCATAGAAAAGTTCTCACTAATAGCATGACCATTACATGACCTAACAAAGAAAAGTGTTAGGTACACATGGTCTGCCAAGGAGAACAATGCTTTCAAAAAGCTTAAAGAAAAGCTTATCTCGCAACGTGTGCTTACACTACCAGATCTTTCAAAGCCATTTGAGGTACAATGCGATGCTTGTGGTGATTGCCTTGGAGCTGTTTTTCTTCAAGAAGGGCACCCCATAGGCTATGAAAGTCAAAGGATCGACCCTGTTGAGCAAGCTCTAGGCATATATGAAAAGGAACTCCTCGCAGTTCTACATGCCTTAGACTCATGGAAGCACTATTTATTGGGGACTCCTTTCATTCTGCAAATGAATCACCAAAGTCTTAAGTACTTCATGACACAGACCAAGCTCTCCGACAAACAAATGAGGTGGGAAAATTCCTTTCGCAATTTCATTTTCATATAGAATCACATTGTTGGCAAGCATAATCAAGTAGCCGATGCACTCTCAAGACGGCCGAGAGTGTATGCAGTTTCCATAGAAACGCACAATGATCTATCTTCTATGATAGATGAGTATGCTATTGATTCCGATTTTAGAGATGTGATTTCAGCCCTTGCACTAGGGAAGAAAGAGGAACCATTTACTTTACAAGATGGTTATCTTCTCTATGGCAATAGACTATGCGTTACTAGCTCACTACGTGAGAAAGTAATGTATGAATCTCATGCTCCTCCTTATGCAAGGCATAGAGGGATTCAGTCTACCCTAAAGGGGATTGAAACATATTTCTATTGGACTACCATGAAAGCAAACATACAAGAGTATGTTTCTAAATGTGTGGTATGCCAAAAAACGAAGTTTGATAGAGGGAAGCAACTTGGATTGATTCAACCTTTGCCAATCCCTAATTCACCATGGGAGAGCATATCCATGAATTTTATCTTTGGATTGCCTAAGTCTATCCATGGGAATATGGGAATATGGACGATAGTAGACAGGTTCAGTAAACAAGCTCATTTTATTCCTCTCAAAAACACTATCAAAGCCCATCAAATGGAAACCCTCTTCATTTCAAAAATCTTCAAGTACCATGGCTTGCCAATGTCCATAGTGTCGAGCTCCAAGAATGACCAGTAATTTCTGGAAGGGTCTCTTTGAGAATTTAGGAACAAGGCTAAACTTATCATGTCATAATAATCAATATCTAATTCTCCTAAATGATTTTCTCATGTTAAACTGATCATTTAATATGGCGAAGTGGCAAGGGAGAAAAAGCTAGAATCTTGGTTAAGTTAGCAGACTGGCCACAGTAGGGATCCAAAGGAGGGAAAATAGGAATCCAAAGGGTTGGCCATCTGCAAAAGAGTTATGTGCACCAATGGGCTTAAACGACCCTAAGGTTCAGCCCATTAAGACTTCCAAAATGCTAAGGTTCCAAAATTCAAAGGTTGTGTCCAAAGGTCAAACATTAGGGAAATTGGATGCTTTGTGTGTGCCCCAAAAGTCTTCATCCATCCCTACATAGGAGGGGGTGAGCCTTGCAAGTAGGGGATGAGAGAGAAACTCTCTCTCTCTCTCTCTCTCTCACACACACACACACACACACAAGCTCCCTTTACACAAAGGGAATGAGGGACACATGTCAGCTCCCTAGCCCAGATGCCCACACGGTGTACCCAAATCCTATTGGATGGCCTTGGAGGTGGACCAATGAGAATTAGGCTAGAGTAAATCTAGTTTAATTAATTTAAAAATACTTAATAAAGAACCAATAAGAATTAAGCTCTCTAGAAGACTATTGGACAGTCTCCCAAGGGGTCCAATGAGCATTCAGCAGCCCAATGGCTTGCCTGATTCCTATTGGCCAGGAGGCAAAGGGGTCCAATGAGAGTTTAGTTGCATTTATTAATTACCTAAAGCTCTCACAAAAGGGGAAAGGGGGACACATGTCAGAAGGCTATCACTTATGCTGCTTAATTAACATTGGTTAATGGGGAGGTCCAATAGGATGCTAGCAAGAGCAAATAGCAAGAGGGGTCGACCAAGAGAGAGAGGGGGCTGATTTTTCAAAGGAATTATCACCTAGACACTCACACTAGCTCATATGTGGAGTAATAAGACTCTCTCTCCTTCTCAAGATTTAATGGAAAGCTTATCACCTACTCCAAGCTTGTGAGAAGGAAGTCCTACACCAACAACTCTTGGCTTTGTGATGCAAATCCAACCAAGAGACAAGCTTCAATGCATGCTCATCTCCTCTACCATGATAATTACTAGGCTAAGCTATGCTAATATGAGTGATTATGTGAGGAGATGTACATCTTTCTCGTAAGAATACTCCTTCTTCCTCTCAATCTACTCTCATACCCTACGAGGTCTCACCATCTTTGAAGGTGTGTGAGGTCTTGGGTGTGAGACCGTGAGGGAATTGATGTTGTGTTTGATAAGTGTTTTGCTTAGTGCATGAAGTTTCCATCTTCATTACACTAGCTAGTATTGAAGGAACACAAGAAATTGTATTGTAAAATGTCTCTCTTGATGGTATAAACCATAATACAAAGCCTTTTGGAGGGGGGAACGGCTCCATGAAACTCCGGTCCTCAACTGTTGTCAAATGCTTAATTTCTCTATCTTTTGAAGTATTGTTCATGCTATCTAACTAGGTGTTATGCTTTTTGTTGCTTTCTCCACCCAAACACTCTTGTTAATCTCATTAGGAATCTATTCTAATGAAATGCTCACTATGTTCATGCTATTTTCCACTACACACAAGTTACTGGGCCATTAAATGTTACATGTGTGCTATGTAGGAGGGCAAGGCTCACCCTCATGTGTGTCTATGTACTCTCTTATCTCTCGCACTCTCTCTTCCTGCTCTTGCACTCGATCCAACACTCTCCTCATTGCATTGCCGTTTGGGAATTTCATTCGACATTTCATGCACTAGCCGGGTCAGCTACATCCTCAATTGACATAATTATGCTGGTTTGAGTTCTTGCTAGGCTGCATTATCTAATCGCTTTGGTCCACCAATAGACACTAATCACCAGGCACTCTTTCAACAAATGAGAGAGTTCTCACACCTATATGAGCCAATACCTCTGGCCAAAATCTTCATTCCTGTTAGCAGAGCCCTCCATAGCACCTTGCACACAAAAATAACTTCATTGATATTGGCCACTGTGGATCCTAGATGTTATTGACTACCAATACCCATCTTGCTTCTGACTATTATGAACCCCACTGTTTGTTAAGGGGGGAGAACCAATCAATCTTGAACACTAGAGTGTGATATACAATCCTTGTTTGTGGATTACAGAAATGTCTATGCTTAGGCCATCGCCAGTCTTTCCACTCGAAGTTCTACTCAAGATAGACATCACACACTTTTCCAATCCTTAAATAGTCTTGTTCACCAACACTCTTTCAATGACATTCATGTGAAAATGGGTAGCCAGTTTGGTGTGCTTCTTTCCAGCTCTTATTGTTGTAATCCAAAAATCGGCTATTTCACTTTTCTGGCTACTTCTCTTCAAAAGGGTTTCAAGCGTGCCTTCTCCTACTTTGAAGATCCAAGAAGACTAGTGTTATGGAGTTTTGGAAATATCTTATTAACTCTTCGTGCTCCAGAGCCTCCATTCCTTTGGTACACTTGTGCCCCAGCTCACCTGTTGTACACCACCTAGTCTCAAGCTGGACCATCTAGGGGCTAGTAATTTGTCACTCTTTCCACTGCCCCCCTTGGGAGAATAGCTTAGCCTTGGCATTCTTGCTTTTTATTTTACAATACTCACAATAGTGAGTGGTATATATACTAGCATAGCAAAAAGAATTATAATAGTAGCCATGCTCAAAATGAGCTTTGACATACCAATCCTACCACCAAGGCATCTACAGAAGCATAATCATTACCTACACGGAGACAAGACACTAGTAGACCGGTCGAATAGGGGAGGCCATCCCCAATAAAGCAGATACAAATATGCATATCGATTATAGCCGATAGGGTGGGTCCCGAAGTCCCCATAGCCATGAAACCACCCGAGTTGTCACCAACGGAGCACCGTTGCCACAAGTGCACATGTTGCCAAAGAGAGTTCACCAGTCAAGAAGAAACTAAAGCTAAAAAGAACTTCCAAAAAGGACCATCATGGCCATCCAATCTCTGCAGAGGAGCAGCAAAACGACATGGACACCAACCCACACCATGAAGCCACAAGGATCCGATCAAGATCAAGATCAAGATCAAGATCGTTGGTCGGGGAGGAAGGGGCGATGCTCCCCTCAAAAACCTTGGCATTCTTAAACAAAAATAAATAAATAGGAAGTCGTGAGTCTCTTAAGTGAAAGGATCCATTTACAAATCAAAAGCAAAAGAGGAATTCAATGCTTCACATGGAAAGTAAGTCAAGAAGTATTAAAAACGGAAAAACACGCAAATGTATGCCTATCTCCCATTTTCAATAAGGCGTATTTTAGCCATAAGGAATAAGGCACAATCTATTGCAAGGGGACATGGCTTCCCAATGAAGCTTCTATGAAGCCAGCTACATGAGAGGTTAGGCTTCTTCCAAATAGTGCCTCCATAGTGTCCAACCTTGTTAAGCCATAATGTTCAACCATGGGACCTATGGAAGAGTGTTTTAAGAAGCATGGTATCTGATGCTCAATTGCATATGAACATGATCCCAATATCACTTTATTTTATGCTTTTGATGGGTACCTTTGTCCATCAAATGCCAAACATTCTCCATTCTTCAATGGGCTTTTCTTTTAGGAAGCCAAAAAAGAAACAACCTTGCATGTGAGCAATCTACGGGAAGGGAACATGGCTTTCCAATGAAGCTTCTATGTAGCCAACTTTATTACACGTTGAGCTTCTTCCAATTGTGCTGCAGAATGTTCCAGCTTGTTAGGCCATATTGTTCAATTGTGGGACCCACGGAAGAATGTTTAAGTAGCATGGATATATGATCCTCAATTGCTTATGAGCATGATCTTTATTTATTTTTTTCAAAACTCACAATTATGAGTGGATTATATTGTTTTTCAACCGAAAAAATACAAATTTTTGCCATCTTCGTGATAAGCCATAACAACTACAATGGGACATAACTATATCGGCTGACAGGGGAGCCACTCCAAGGAAAGGAATGAGTTCACATTGTCACCCAAGCAAGTTAGTCATAGCAATGTTGAAGGTCCTATAACAGCTAAATTCTCAAAGATAATCCAAGAAAACGGGGGGGCATATGAACATGATTCTAATGTCAATTTCATTAGTGCTTTGGAAAATAATCTCTAGCCTGAGGGTTGATTTTTGATGGACACACTTGCCCTTCAAACGGAACATTCTCTATGTTTTTGGCATTCTCCTACATGTCTTATAGAAGAAGAGAGATAGGCATACATTCTATGTTCATGTGTCTTTTTTAGTTTCCAAACGGTCCTTCTCATATTCAATGGGGTATTTAATGAGTTTTTCTTGTTTTAGAATGTCAATATGGTTTTTTGAATTGTTTGATACCATAATGTGCTTTTTTCAAGGGTAGCTCACATTTTTTATTTTTTTATTTGTAGCAATACTTATGTATTCTTAATGGCTTCAAATAAAATTAAAATGTATTCTTAATTCAAAGATTTCCTCAACAAAAACAAAAACATGTGCTAGTTTATAGCATGTAGCAATGGGTACAATGACGAAGCACATAGATTTGCAATAGTATATGTTGGACTTGAGAAAGACGGACACAACACGATGAGAGAAAGAGAGAGGGGGGAGGGGGGGGGGGGGGGGGGGGGGGGGGACAATTTAAAGAGAACAAAATACTAAAGGGAAAATGAAGGATAAGAGAAACACAAATGGACCAATAAGTAGACCATCTCTTTATATGGACACAAAAGGTCTTTTGAATTTCCAACTTCATGTGTTTTTCAATTTCCTAAACTCACCCCTCACTTAAGCACTTAAGATGCTTCTAAAGAATTTCTATTTTTTTGAGATTGGGGAGACCTAATCATGTGATTGATAGATTTCAAAATCCAAAAAGAATTACAAGAAGGCCCTGTTCTCATTAAGCCAGGACATCACAAGAAAGAAACTATATATCTCAAGAGCCAAAAAGAATTACAAGAGAGCCCTTCTCTCATTGAGCCAAGACATCACAAGAAAACAACTATAAGTCCATAGAGGTAGGCTTTTTACAAGGAAGCCAAGAAACCCAATACATTTCAACACAAAATGGCTTTACAGAGAACCATCAACCCTTACATACATAAGGTCCACAAAAACCATCCTAGGAACTTGTTGCCACCATTTGCTAAAGACCGCCACTCATCCCAAGGGCTCAGAAACACATGAGATGATCACCAAAATTACATATAGCCTCAAAGGTAAAAAGAGAACCTGATGGATGTCACCATCCTCTCCCTTTAGACCATAGCATGTATATCACTTTGCCTAGACTCTCACGATCCAATAATCAGTGCACAGTGCAATGACAAGCCACTGAGTTCCACCTCCACCGAGTAGAAGAAGACACAAACCACCTGCCAGGGATGCCACCGGAGGGGCTGTTGGTTGCCACATAGAGGCTACTCTATCTCTGACTAGATGTGCAAGAAAAGACCCCACAAAATGGCACAAACATCCAATCCATTCATAAGTGAAGCATGACTCATTTTGAGAAGAAGCAAGGACCACCACACCACCATAGAGCCCCTAGCTGTCAAGGGAGCCTTGCCCAACACAAACCCTTTCTTCGTGGCCACCTGCCCATGCACATGCACATGCTGCTGCCACCAGTCGCATGAGCATACAAAAATCAGGTTTGTAGACCAATGGTGGTCTATTATCCTCACCAAGTCGAGATGGAAGAATGGACCATCGAGTGCTCAACCAACCAAGTTAGCTCCTTGGACAAAGCCATTGTTATTTAGGGATACCTCATATTTTAACCCATAAATAAACAGACAAAGAAACCCTAATCTCTTTTTTGGCATGCTAGAAAGGCTTTTGACGAGAAGAGACTTCGGCATACACTTGTGGGATACACTCAGGTCAAGAAGGGGGCCCAAGACCCATCATAACCTACAAGCACCGGTGAGACCCCTCGCTTAAATCTAGGTAAAGAAACATTGTAAGTGTAGTGCTATTTTTACTTGGTCAGCCAAAGGCTCTTTTCATCCTATTTGATCGAACAATCCACCACTTGGCAGCTTCTCACTAGCAGCAAAAAGCTAAAAAACCCCACTTAAACAATAAAAACACCGCAAGTACAGCATACTACAGCATCGCAGGTTCTCCAGAAGCTATTCGCAGCAGGTTTGGTGAGTCGACTCTAGATTACGTCAACTAATCATCGATTGAAATCTAATATCTTCTGTTTCAGTAGAATCGAAATAGACCTCTACCATGGCTTGATCACACGAAATATTTGATCTTTGAGAGTGCTCATCACGTCGGCAAGCATCCGAAGTACCTTCCAGGTTGATGATCTGCGAAATATAACCAGGTTTTGCAAGGTCTCCGGTACTCCTTTCCAATTCCATCAAACTGGCCATCTGTGCTATCATATCACTGAGCGTCAAACTAGTCATATGTGCTATCATATCACTGAGAGATGAGAGTGGGAATGTCCTGCACTTGAAGTTGAAGGATAGGAGCATGAGCAGCAACTGGAGTGGCCTCAATACCAGCGGTAGTAGAAGAAGGTTGGGCCGGCCATATATTAGAGTTATAATCCAAAGGTCAAGGATTGAATGATTTTAGGGTTCTTCTGCAAAATAATTGTGAGTAGCAAAGAGAGCGCTGGTTGCACTTGCAGAGAGAGAATGAGCTATAGAAGGTTGACAGCAACGACAAGAGAAGGAGATTGGCTTGCAAAAGAAGAGGAGGTTGACAAGTGAGCAACATTGTGGGAGCCGGAGCAAAAGAAAGAGAGCTGAAGAGCCTCGGTGTTTGCAAAGAGGCGAGCTGAGCACAAGAGAGCACCGAACTTGGGAAGCTGGCAAAAACGGCCCAACAACTTTAAGAGGGTGAGATGCAGAGCTACTTTTTTTCAGGGAATATATCTTCTTTTGGAATTCACCCAGCATGAGCTTTGTGATGAAGCAATGAAATTTTGAGAGATTTCGAGCGGAGTGAAGCAATTGGCATGACACCAAATGTGTTCACTTTTATTTTTAAGGCTCTCTTTCCAGGATCTCAAAGCACAAGCCACCACGTGGCATTAATTTTTTATTTTTTATTTTTTATTTTTAACATTGCTGCCATGAAGAGCTCTAAAAAAAACTAGGAGATGCAGCAGCATTGTAGCGAAAGTCAAGTAGTTAATCATGCAGGTGCCTATGCTACCAACCAGGCTCAAAAGAATAGTCAAAGAGCAGAATCAGAAGCTAATTCTTTTTTCCACACGAAAAGATTTGATGCTGGAGAAGCCGAAGAACACGGACTACAGAGTAATAGAATTTCTGGAGATACGCATACCAATATGTCAACACCTATTAGCCACTAGCAGCGGTTCACTTATTCCCATTCAACAAATGGGTGGGATAGCAGAAACTTTACAGACAATATGGCCATTATTGCGGCTTGTAAAGAGTTTCTCTTAATGGTACCCACAATTCGGTGGTGGATCCTATGAGCAAAGGTCCATGTACGCAGCAGCTATCGGATCAAGTTCAGATGGCTGTAGATGGCACACATCAGTTTGGTATTGTAGCTAACATAAACCCTCATTTTTCCTTGGAGGAGAGCTACTCCAGGACGGGGAGTAAAAATCTATTCACATCTTCTCAAAGGGTCTTTTGTCCAGCTCGACAACATTGCAAGGTTCGTTATCTGCATCCAATTTTCCATGCGCATGCGTTTCCTTGGCGCAACACATAAATGCTACGAGGCTGGGCATGGCTTCCGTTTCTTATAATTTTTTGGAGAGACCACAGTGCCAACTCTCCACCATACTTTTGTATGGCACCTCTGTATGACGTGCACTGTATACTTTACACTTTCAGTCTGTGATGTTTCATTGCAAGACGATATGTTTAACTATTCACATTGTTTTTTTGTAGATTGACTCAAATATCAGCCTGTAGATTGGACAATCAAAATGCAACAAAACATTGCACGTCAATAAAGCACCTCATTTGTTGTTGCAACTCATTCATGCTTTATCTATTTGCTTGTTTTAGATTTTTTCACATTACTTTCTTTGCTTTGGTTTTTTTTAATCTCATTTTTAGAACTATACACTCGATGTTGATCAACATCTGCACATGTTAGTTACACACACAACTCTTTGCATACGGTTGCTAGCCAATGCATGTGATGTATTATAATATTGAATACAAAAGTAGTGAATGCATGTGGTGTATCACAGTAGTGAATTGACCTTCTCCATCTTTACTTTAGATCTAAATAATTGATACCATACTAGGTGTCTAAATAATTGATTCCATACTATATATGTCCTCGTTTCTCGCGTACTAGGTGTGAGTATGAAGTTCTCACGACCTAGAAAATACAGTCCAAGCGTCAATAAGCTAGGGAGAAAATTGGATCCAACTTGAAACTAGCTTACCATCCATATGCTAGGTCATGGTTTAAAATTATTGTATTGTATAGAGATAAGAACATGCAATGTGGCATCTTTGCTCACAATCTAGAAATATGTCTCTCCTATGCAACGGCATACCTCACACATATAGCGATAAACGAGGTCGTCCGACAAATAAAATAGAGACTCCTGCTTCCCTCGCTTCTGTATTATTGTTGGGCGCTTTGCCATTGGGAGACAACAGACTAATTAACGGCATTGGGAGACAACAGACTAATTAACGGCATTGCATCTCCAACCACAAATCAACAAAATCTCCTCTCTATTCATGAGACCGATGAGCGATATTTGGACATAAAAGAGACAAATATTATAGTTATAAACGAGCGATCCATGTTAACCCAACGACTTTATACCTTATCGTAAGACAAAATGTCAATGTAACAACTAGCACATTGGCAGATCCCTTCAATAACAAATATGTTTTCTTGCTCGGTGATCTTGCCCAACTATCCCCAGTTTGTAGTTACACATGGGAGCTTTGTAACACATGCCATATCACAAGCTCGGTGCACTGTCTACATGCAATTTTCTACAAGATATCATGCTTTGTAAGACATGCAACGGTGGACTTGGATTTCTTCGGTTCTTTACAATTATTTGTGAAAGAAAACCAGTTGTAGATGAGATATATTGTACCTTGGATGCATATATTATAGATGAAGCACATGTGCATGCTACATCAACAACTCCACTCCGATAATCTGTACTCTCATATCAGACGTCCAATACTATAACAACCTTGCCTTGAATAAGTTTTACAATCAAACTCACATTACAAAAGTTGAAATGAAGATAAACAGAGGCAACATAAATATCCTTCAGTAGTGGCTTCTAGACCCTGAGTTCAACGAGCTAGATTCAATTGCAATTGGCATGCGTTGCATAATCATTGACAACATTAACTTGACAATCGATGCGCAAACGGTGCAGCATGCATTGTCAATGCCATAACACAAAACACATAAGGTGAAATTACATTTATCATTGTCCTCATTCATTGTACTAGGAATAAGTACAAAAGAAGAAAGGAAAAACATACTCGACATCCACCTTCAAAAATGCGAGCCGACGTTCTCCGCTACCAACCATTCAATACTTTTCATTTGCAAGAATTTAACACGTATACTAGGAAAAACATTCATCAATAGACAAACTGCTTGGATATAATCTCAATTGTAACCATCCCTATAATCTCTAATAATTGATGCACTTAACTTTGTCTCCTCACATAAACATTATAACATTTTTCAAATGTATATCTCTTTCACGCAATGCCGTCCTTGTCAAATTAGTCATGCTCTTGTTCCCTTCAATGCTAAATACTAAATGTCAATTTGCATATGCCCTGTTATATTCTATAGATGTTATATAGCAAGGCCCACCAAGCAAGACTAGTTTGAAAAAATAGGTGAAAACCATAATCAAATCTCCAATAGGATTTGATACCCATCTGCCCTTGTTAAGGCATTTTTTTCATCGTATGATGTTCACAATTCTCATGATTCAATCTTTAGAAGGGTATGGCGGTGGCCTATAGATAGACATTTTCTTAAACTGCACACCAAGGCGGTGTACAACACCCTCATGGCTTCATTGGATTGGTTCTACCGGTGTCTTTACCCCCTGAACAAACAATGTAGCAAGCAATGGCCAAAGGCAAGATGGGTGTCAATAGTTGAGAACATTTGGTGCCCAAGATGACCGCTTAAGGATGGCCGCTTAAGGATGAAGGTCTTTATTCGGAAAGTGCTTTGGGGGGGCTTCTCGATTGGGTGAAGATCCTAGCTAGAGGTATTGGACCATATAGATGCCAACAGTGTAGATTTGTAAGTGAGAACCTCCCTCACCTATTCAAGGACTATCCAGGGATATGGCCTTGCAGGGAAGATTTGCAAGTGCATTCAAAAGACATGGAAGGTTGGGTTCTACAAGAACAATCTTTTTCTAGGGGGG
Source organism: Adiantum capillus-veneris (assembly GCF_014529385.1). Taxonomy (NCBI): domain Eukaryota; kingdom Viridiplantae; phylum Streptophyta; class Polypodiopsida; order Polypodiales; family Pteridaceae; genus Adiantum; species Adiantum capillus-veneris. Next base: position 37,341,689 of record NC_140955.1, read on the forward strand.
AAGGCAATCACAAGCCAACAACTCCTCATCAATACTCAAATCGTCAGGTTTTGTTGCTTTTAACACGTTTGGAAGGCCAACAATGGTCGACTTTTTTTGAGAACCACATTGAATCAGCAAGGTTTATGGAAATTATTTAGGAAAGCAAAGTAGCATTTATTACCATTGTGAAAAGGATAAATTCTAAAAAGTGGGACACAATGGTGACTGCAACGCTGTTGAAAAAATACGTGGGTAAAGATATGTCTTTGGCTTTTTACCATTGCCGTGGAGTGGCCCCCCTTTAAGTCCACATACTAGTGTCTGCTGGAAGATGTCATGGCTTATCATGAGCATGACTAGTATTTGTAATTCTATTGGGTTACGTTTGTGAATCGAATAAGATATCTGTCATTGGAAGGAAGGGAGTACATTAAGATGCGGACATGCAAACTAGAAAGTAGCATATAAGAGTCTCTTCCAGCATTCATTTATTTCAAAATGATAAGTGGAGAAATTTGTTTTGTTGAGAAAAACAAAAATGATGAATTACAAAAGAAAGAAAAAATACAACTCAGGCCTCGAAGGTAGGGAAGGATGCACTCCCACTGGAAGAGTTACAAAATTAGACTATTAGCTTGCATCAAAAAGCTAGGTTTGGAATACAATCTAAGTTCATCTTGTCATACCACTTTTGCCATTTTTCTTTTTTTCAAATCCAAAAAGAATACATAGCTATTCATGCTCACCCAAGCCATGGCTTCCAGACAGACACAACAAAGACGTCCAAATGAGACCCGGCATAAGACAGTAGCATTCGACAAACCATAAGAGACATAATCATCGTCCAACCAAAACTAGCCAGAATAGGGGAGGCCAACCCCGACCACTAGAGTACTTAGAAAGAAAAAAAAAATTACCGCTAGCCAAAAGGGCGGGACCCATGTCCCCATCACAACAGAGGTCTCACGGGTGCCACCATATTGTTATCCCTGCCACTAATAGACAATATGCCTAGAAAGAAAACCTCCAGCTACCGCCAATCATGGACTCAAGCGCATCATAGAACAAAGGCAAGTGACCAAGACACCATCCAAGCACAGTACACAAAAGAAGCCGATATATCCACTACGGGCAGGATCCCGTAGCAATATCCTGCAGCCAAAACTAGAACCAGAACAGTCCGCAAAAAAGGAGAATCCAACAAACCGGCGAATCCACCAGACAATCTCCCAAAGGATAAGCATCCCAGCTCCTCGCACTAGGAATCCAAAGCTCCACCGCCACCAGGCCTTTGAGAGGGGGCCGTGCCCTTTTGAAACCATGAGCTGGTAGTCCAGGCCGCCAAGTCAAACCACTACCGTAGCACCACCACATCCGCAACCCTGTAAATCAAAAACCAAAAGTTCCACCCCACAACTGCAAGACCCCACGAAGCAAATCCCGTTGCCATTTAGCTTCAGATGAAGCAAGGCAGTCGACAGGACTTGAATGCAAAAATAGGCCCCTGTGCTGTCCCTCAAACACCATATAACAAGGAGTAGACAGCTGGCCGCAACCCTCTGAGAGACCCATGTCTGCCAACCCCCAGACGAGCCACCAAACGGTCCCCACCCAACGTCTGAACGCTAGCACTATCTTGAGAGAAGCAGATGCTAGGGTTTGAGATTGACTCGTGCAGGCATCGCAAACGCATTTTCTAACTTTTGCCCTTTCTCTTGTTTTTGTATCTGGGATAGAGAGCCATCATATACATCAAGTCATAAGGGAGACAAAACAGTAGATACATCTTCTAACATCATAGAGACACAAATGGGGGAGCAAGGATTAATAGGTTTGAAAATAACAGAGTTTTTATGGCACTAATTGTGCCACAAAAAGATGCTTCTCCAAGCATTCCATAAAGGGATATCCATACCATGACATTCACCTAGTAGTAGATCAATGATTGTAAACACAGATGGATGTCATTGAGTAAATCGAGAACAAGTCTACAAGCTTTGCAAGAGACATCTAATTGAGGTACATCCACAAAGGAAGTGATGAATGTCTTCAGGCTTTGTAAGAGACATCTAATTGAGGTACATCCACAATGGAGGTGATGAATGTCTTCTACTGATGACAATTGTGGCAAAGTCTTGTTAGCCTTCTTAGCTCTGCTACTAGTACAAACTCCTTTGTGTAAAACCAATCAGTTAAGAAATATATGCTTGAACAGGATGGAAAAGCCCAAATTCACTTAAAATATATATGCCCTGTCAAGCCAAGGGCCGGTCTGAAAGTGGCTAGGGGGGCACCTATAAGAGGCTACGCCTAAGTGGAGAGTGGCATTCAGATCCTCTTGTGGGCCGTAGTCTCATATTAGTATCACAGGATAGGCTATTTTTAGGAAAGAAAAGTGTGGCCTTATTTTAGCTCTTGCATGAAGACATGGCATGGGGAAGAAATCTTAGCAAGAGGTCAAAGTCAAAAAACTACATGTGCAGAGCCTTTTAGTAGAGGAGGGCAACCTCACCAAATTGAACGCTGCCGAGCTTGTTGGGCTTGCACTACAGAGGGGAATGGAGTTCGACATTGTGACAAAGCTGCTTGACCACCATAGTAAGAGCTATAAGCTTTTTTATCATCGTCGTTGCAGCAACAGGCTATAGAGCTCAAGTTTGTGTTCTTTTCCCGCTTGGAGGCCAAGGTGAGTGCCAAGGACTTAGGTCGAGTCAAAAAATAGTCTTAAGGGAGGGTACCCACAGTCCCCCCCCCCCTCCCTGCACTCTCTTTTAGTTGATAAAGGCAGGCAAAGCCTTCATTGCCTAGGCAAGGACGGCAAAAGCAATCAAGGCCAAGGGCCAGAGGCAATCAAAGTTCTATAACTTTTTCGAAATTATAGAGATCCCAAGCAGTTGCAATGTATTCAAAGGGTTATAGCTACCAATATTCGGCATAATCTACAAGCAAGAGAGAATTCAGAGCAATTGGAAGGATATACAAAGACGTGTTTAATCAATCGATAAGAAGCACAGATTCTAGCACTAAGGCGGTGCAATCACACAAATTTTTTTGAGTTTTTTGCCCTTGGATTGGACACGATCTTTTTTTACGAGAGTTTTCTAAGGGACAAAGCTTCTGATAACTGGTTGGACGATGCTTCCCAATGGTTCAACATTGACATCGGTGGTTTTCTATGATTGGTGGAATTAAATTGGCAGAATGATAATTACTTTTGCTTCCGCGATCTTTGACGCTTTCTCTAAGGTACCTCTTTTCTCTTGCTAGCAGAGTAAAAAATCATCACATTAGGGCCAAAAAAAACTAAAAAAGGGTTGTGTAAGGAGTTGGTTAACTTGCTAATTAGCAAAGCTATTGACGGTCAAAACGGCTCCAAATTTGGTCAATTTGGTTATGTAAATCATATCTATGCTATTTAAAGCATATCTAGGTACATATCTCTAAATATTCAAAAAGATATCGTTTTCAAACCATTCCTTTCCGGCTCACCTCAAACTTTGTTCTCATTCACTTGACTTGGCAAGAAATAGTTGTTTCCACTTTTGAATGATTCACTCCCTCCTTTTTCTCTCTTACTCTCTTATGACGAGCTCTACTCACTTTCACAAGATTTTCTCTCCTCTCTTCTAATGCTAACAGCTTTGCTACTACGTTATCTCCATTATAATTTTTGTGTGCACTTCACTACTTACAATGAGTAATACATCTTCCATTAGTGATAATCGCAAGTTTCACTTGAACATTAAGCTCATCCAAGAATATGCTACTACGAGGAGTGTCTATCAAAGATAAATTACAAATGCAAATGAAGCACAATGACTTCACAAGGAGGGGAAGAAGCACATTGACCTATGGACATATGGGAGCTTGTATCCATTGGATCCCATCACTAAAAGGTATCTATCTTTTCACACACCTCATGATCTGATGACATTTGTTGGAGATGGGGTTGATGGATTACTAGGATATAGTTCTATGCTATCTCAGTTTTACAGGCTAATCATACACATTGCGTTCAATATCTCCAAACTTCTTTGTCTTCAAATGCAGCAAGAATGTTAGAACTTGAAAACCAAATAGTCTCTCTAAAACAAGAAAATCATCAGTTGTAGACCTTAAAAGAAACTCCAATAGGATTAAAAGCACGAGTAAAGCCAATGAGAGATGTAGTAAACTTAACAGCAGAAGGATCTGGACAAAGAAAAAAAAGGCTAGAAATTACTAGACAACATGTGACCAACCTCTTAGGATTTGATATGTCCAATGCTCAGGAAAGGGTGAGATTCTTGAATGAGATAATGAACAAGAGTGACATTTTGAAACTTTTATAACTTCCCAAAAATCAAACCCAAAAGAAATTGGTATTTCAAAATTTACTAAAAGATATGGATTTATTAGTCCAACCTTCTCAAATGCAAGAAGTCTGTGACACATTGGGAGTGAGTAGAAGGGGTTATACGGCCATCTATAAAACTTGGTTCCAAGTCCTTAATTACTACAAGATTAAAGCTTTTGGGTTGCATAGGCCTCACAATGTCAGGAAAATAAGGACTTGGTTAAATGAAGAAATACCCCAACATTTTGGAGAATACTATCATATAGAGGGAATGATGCCATACAAAAAACAAAAGAGAAAATCTTCTTTGAGTATAATGTTTTCAATAACATTTGGATGAGTATAAGAAAAGTTCAATTTGCTATGGTGAGATACTATAAAATAAGAGAAGCAGATTGTGAAAGAAAACTTATATTTGTTATGAAATTGGATGAGGCTCAAATTTAGAAATGTGAAAATAAGAATAGAGTATCTATATTCCTAATGAATAGAGCATTGGACTATAGCCACAGTAAGCTAGATTCCAGATACCACAAAACTCAATCAGAAATGGAGCTATGGTGGATTGGAGCAGCTCAACTACCAGTAGAAAACCACGATACATTGAAATGGATCTTCTTGCAGACCGACATCCCTTCTGTTATACAAGACCAAAATGTAGGTGAACAACTCCATGTAGAAGCATGGGTACTGGTTACCTAAGTTGAAAACCGTACATGAGCATGAAAGGACTAAAACCAGTCGTGACACTGTTGTGAGAAAACTCAAGAATAGGAAGATAATCTTCCCAATCTTACTTCTTCTTGCTAGTGTATGCTCTCGCATATGCTAGTAGCATATCCTTTAGCACTTGGTTGACTCGTTCAATCTGACCATCTATTTCAAGATGGTGTGCCATTACTTATGCTGAGTTGTGTACACCCAATCATTTAAACATAGCCCTCCAAAAGAGATCGTTAAACTTGGGATCACGATCACTCACAGTTTTACTTGGCAACTTGCAAACTTTAGTGAATCAATCGACAACCACCCATAATGAGTCATGACCTTGTACAATGGTTGGTAAACCCACAATAAAATCCATAGAGATACTTTTCCATTTACCATTAGGAATCTTCGATGGATGCAAGGGACCTCCTGTATTCAGGCGCTCTACTATTTACTTGACACTTCTGGTAATGCACGACATAGTCTTGAACATAGCCATGTAAACCTGGCTAGTAAAATTTTCATCTTATGAGAGCATAAGTTTTCTTAATTCTTGGGTGCACTGCACTTGGATTGTCATGACATTCATAAAGATCTTGTGCTGAATTTCCACGTTCTTTGGTACACACACTCTCCCCTTGTGGAGTCGATACCCATAATCTATGGAAAAAATATTCTATCTCCGTAGTTCATCACTTGAAAGAGGAGAACTGGGTGTGGAGGTTAAAGACACACCATTGGCATTGGAGTGAGAAGGACCCCTCATTTTCACATGGCTCTCACACTTTGGATTATGCCTTTTCATGCTCACATATCCCCTTGAGAGATTCAAAAACTCACTGTGAAGCTTGGTAAATAGAAGAGAGTTTATCTTAGACGTGCAACTAAGAGCATTAGCTACCACATTGTATCAACACTTACGATACCTGAGATTTGCCTCATACTTCTCAAGAATATCAGTCCATCTCGCCTTTTGACCCTTCAAACCCTTTTGCTGTGTAAAACATTTTATGCTTTAACGGTCAAACGCAATCCCAAACTGAGCTACATACAAATAATGTTGCCATGTCTTCAAAGTAGACACTATTGCATAGAGTTCCCTTTTGTAAAGCAAAATAATTCTACTGTGTTGAATCTACCTTCTTGCTTTCAAATATTGGCCTTCCCTCCTATAGAAGGACTTCTCTAATAGCATGATGACTAACATCCGTTTCTTAAAAAAATGGTTTCAAAGGATCCACAATAGCCAAAATGGAATTGTTGTTGATGCGTTCTTGAGAGCATCAAAACTGTGTTGTTGATCTTTTAGCCACACTGAAAGGTTTTCCCCTTGGATATTAGTTGGTACGTTATCAAAACAACAATATGAGCTCATTTTTTAACGAACCTTTCATAAAAACCTACAAATTCCAAAAAGATTTGTAATTCTTAAAGATTTTTTGGAGAAGGCCACCTCCAAACAACATCCAATTTGGATTGATCCATGTGTAGCCCATGAGCTAAAATAACATGCCCTAAGAAATGACTGAGAAAATCACACTTTGATTGTTTGGCATATAGCTTATTTTCTCTTAGCGATTCAAATAGCTGCTTCAGAGTTTGTAAATGTTCTTCTTCAAAGGTACTATACACGAGAATGCCATCGAGAAAAATGATGAGAAACTTGCCAAAGTATGGTATCAAGACACTATTCATAAGCGTCATGAAAGTTGCAGTCGCACTAGGAAATTTTGGAGGTCATTTGGAGGGCCTTGTAAGAAAAATAGAATTTTGATTTTCTCTCTCTAGAAAATAGGTGTGGTAAAAGCAATTGTAAACTTGGAATAACCATTCAAAAAGTGCACTTACAAGTATATTCTTGCCACAGTGTCATAATGATCGTGATGATTGAAGAATAATTCGTTTTCAGTTGCATTTAATGAACATCCTAGAATTGGAGGGAGTTTCCTATACATGGAATGTATGATTAAAGGAAATAGGACGTATCCTTCCAAACCTGCTCTCTCCTTACTCTCTCACTATTTGTGCACTGACCTTAAAGAAATCCTCCCTTTCTTGCACTGTTGCATATATGGCTTCTTCTTCCACCCTTACAAATGTCCTCCTTAAAAGACCCTTCTATCATCTACACATTGACCTGGATCCCCAATATACGCCACTATGTAAGTGAGGCAAAACTAACATCAAAGTGACACCAATCATGACAGAGAGATTCAGAGCAGAGGGAGCAAAACACTTAGATCTTTGGACAAAAGGCTCACTCTATCCATTGAATCCCATGACCAATGCTTTCCCTGCATTTTCAAATCCCACTAACTTATTGACCTTTGCAGGTAATGGAGAGAATGGACTGCGTGGCTACTGTAAAGTTCTAAACAACAAATCAGAAACTTATAAAGACATGGTGAAGCACCAAGCAAATGAGATTCAGAGACTTTAAAACGTGCATTATGAGGACCAAAAGACTGTAGTGCAGCGCACACAAGAATCACAGGTCTTGCGAACAAAGGTACGGTCATTACAAAACAAAGAGACAATGTTAGGCACTCATGTGTGAAAGAAGAAACTACGGAATCTTGAAACGTTGAAGGTAGACTCTGGTGGCCTTAAGAAAAGAATCCAAGCATTGAGGTGAGCATTGTAAATTGTCTAATTAATTTAAACTAATCTAAGTTTTTGCTTACGTTAGTTATGCTTTCTTTGTAGAGATTCTATCTATCCAAACAAAGAAAAGATAGACCCAAAGGCCAATGTAGGAAAGCAGTTAAATCCATTGATAACTAGTGGTCTTGCAAAGGATATAATGCATGTTAAAAAGTTTAAGATTTTGCAACGGATGTCGTTGACAGATTCATTTCCAAGAATGTAGTGCCTACCAAGCATATACAGGGTACATTGGACTCCCTTGGAGTTAGTAAAAGAGGTTACTCAGCTATTCAACAATCTATCTCTTCTATGTTTGTGAAGAAGGGAATAAAGTCTAAGCTTTTACCAATAGCTACAAGTGTTTGGAAGAAAATACTACAACTCAATAATGAACAGACAGACTTCATTGGATGTCCATTTCATATTCAAGATATTTATAGCTCACAGGGAACTATTGTCACTTATGATGATTACAACAATATCTTCATGGACCTCACTTTGTTGCAAAGTAGAATGGTAGAATTCTACAATATCACATTCGAAGAGACAGTGGCGTTCTACATTTTGTTTTGAAGCTAATTGAGTGTGAGATTCTTAAAGATAAGAAGCTAGAGCGAGTTACAATCACATTAATGAATAGGGCTCTTTCTAAATGTCCCACTGATGACTCTTCATACTTCAATGTTCAATCAGAAACAAACATATGGTGGCTTGGTGCATTTTAGGTAATCCAGTTATCTCCAATTTTGCAGCTCTAGCAAGCCCTCTATTGTACCTAAATTTTAGATTTATTTTTCATATCTCATAAGGATTAATCTTGCAGGTAAAGAAAGAAGACCATGACATTTTGTTTTGGGTGTTCCATCAAACCCCTATTCTAGATATCATTGATAGGAAAATGAATCGAGGAGAGGTATTGGTTGTAGATGGGAGAGGAGACTTTCAAGTTCAATGGCATCTTGCAGGTGACCTCAAAACACTGAAGTGTATGTATACTTGCTAAATGGGTGCCATGGCAAAGTCTCCATGCTTGTATTGCATGGAGCCTACAAAGGTAATGGACCCAAAGTGGTGGCGAAAGGCTCTTAGTCGTCACAATCAAGACTCTAATTTCTAACCAGTTCTGGATATACCACTTGTTAATGTCCATATTTGTACAATGCATGGTCTCTGCCGAATTGTAGAGAAGTTGGTATATCCGTACATTGGGTTTGCTTGGAAAATAAAAAATTCAATTGAACGGCAGGTTGCTCTAGAGGCTTTGGAACTAGTTTTTTAAGATATTGGTCTACATGGGGGCAATGTGAAAATCCAACGAGACAAAAAAAGGTCAACCAATGAGAAAGATGTACCTTGCAGACCATCCAAGGTGGGGTCAAGGCAGGCCGTTTTCTATCTAAACCTCAAGGTATGAAAGATGTGAAGCTAACAAAGCGAGGGAGAGTTTATCACTCTATCTACATTAGCAGAGTTGAGTATATGCACTGGAAAAAACTTCATTTAGCAGTGAAAGACCAAGATCCAACAACTCGCAATGCAAAGGGTGGTGTGTGGCGTTCCATTGACACATTATTTCAAATGTGTGAGAATAATGATTGGTCATAGGATAATCTCATCAAGTTTAAATAGAACCTTCAGCTACTACTGAAAAAATCCTTCAAGACAGCATGGACTGACACTCAAATCACTCATTACATAGTAAATTCAAAGCACCACAGATAGTCTAAGTACTAAGTTTGTGTTTAAATTTCTAAATAAATTTCTTGTTTTGTAGCACATTATTTTTAATCATTTTCCATACTTAATCCAAAAGTATGGGAATCCAGGTATATGGAACACCCAAGGCCTGGAAAAGTCTCATTACATGGCTAGAATTGCCTACTTCACACACACACAGCATGGAGGCTCTCGAAATAAGGCAAACAGTCTAAAGGAGTTATTTTAGTGGTTTTATCGCAGAATCATTCACCGCATGCAACAAAAGCAAGTATTGGCCTCTTCAGCAACCGTACAGGCAATCAGACATTTGCAACTTCAGAAAAGAAAGCGAGCAGACGCATTCAACAACTCAAGTGCTCTTGAAAATCAAATGAGGTGGAGGGAAACAATGCAATATGCCAATCATCGGTGGAACAAGAATTAGAGTTTAGATGATCGGATGTACCACAAATGCCTATAGAATTAAATTCAATATGTACCACAACTATTTCAAACTTTTGATGATTTGCAAATATCATTTGGAATTTCTCCCTTGTATCTGATCATTAAATGTTTGCCATACTCTAAGATTTCAGTAGGGTTTTCTTTCCTTAAAGATAATGCCATTGCTGTGTATGTGTGGTAATATGTTGCACGGGCCCCAGTATATCCTCGTGAGTAACCAAAACATTCTCTCCCAAAAACCTTGTCGACGAGGATCACTTTGTCAGCATTTTGTGGCAGCATTGGACCACCTAAGAAGCGAGATAATGTCTTGAAAGCATAGGTTGCAGTATTCCCCTCTTGTGACATTCCATTCTGGAAGATTAGGATGGGTGCCTCACATAGACTAGGAAGATATTGTCCTAGAGCTGCATCCCTGCCACGAAACTATCTTTTTCGATGACGAAGAAAGTCATCTTTTTTAGCAATCCATGACTGTCAGCAAAAGAAGTGTGTGTGTGTGTGTGTGTGTGTGTGTGTGTGTGTGTGTGTGTGAGAGAGAGAGAGAGAGAGAGAGAGAGAGAGAGAGAGAGAGAGAGAGAGAGAGAGAGAGAGAGAGAGAGAGATGGGGGGGGGGGGGGGGGGAGAGGATGTTATACCATGAAACTCTCATCTTGCAAAAAAAACTAATTCTTCCATAGGTTGACTGATCCGGTTGACTCCTGGGGGGGTCGCTTAAACCAATCCTCCATATCCTGATTACTAGTTGATGGCTTGAGATTATTTTGAATAGTTTGAAATGTGGCTTCATCAGGAAGGATTTCTTTATACTTTCCTGCCTTTTCAAAGCAGAGTTTAAGGCAGTCCAGTGGGTTACTGGAGATCTCCATTGTCTCGTCATCACTACTGTCATCTGAAATAAATCCATTCCTCTCCTTCTGATACTTGGAGATAGTGGCCAGTGCAAAGTCCTCCCGCAAACAAAAAATACTTTGTATATCATGAAGGAAAATGTATGACCTATCTCCAAATTTAAACTATGGCACTCCTGGTAGCATTAAGGTGGCTTGCCGCTCATTGAAACCTGACACATCTAGAGGTAGCTTGATATCTGAGGTTTTCACCCAGAGAAGATTGCTTCGTTCCACCTCTTTTGCTTCTTCTTCAAGATCAATGGACTCCTCTATCTCCGTCACTTCAATATATTCCTCATCCTTTTCCTCTTTTTCATCTGCTGGTAAATCGTGTTCCTCCATGACCTCCTTAGGGTCTTTCATAAGACTTGTAAATAATCCATTTAAAAATATTAGAAATCCAAAGGATTCTTGAACCAGCTTGCACTCTCGTTCATGTAAGCTGTACCAATGGGGTCTGTACATAAGAGGCAACTGATTGTACTTCATGTAAGATTGTCTTTTAGGATCACAGTCTTTTAAATGGACTACCACCATTTCACCAACATTAACCTTGCCCTCTTGAGTGTGAAGCTCAAACTTCTATCGTTCCAGCTTCAAGTGTTCACTCTGTTCAGCTATAAACACATCAAGATTAAATGGAGCATTAAATATACAGGAGACCAAGTCAAACTTATCACCAGCCCCAGACGAAACTGCAAAATCTAAAAGCCTTTCATCAATCACTGTAGGGTCTTCATAAATAATTGCCTCTTTTTTCTTTTGGATTATTGCAACACATTGGGCACTCTGCAAAGTAGGTGCTGAAAAATCCACATCTCTCTTCAGTGAGTCCGGTAAAGTAAATTTTGGAGTAGAAGGGGACTCCATTTCGACAGATGGATCGGTATCAAGCTCCTTTAAACCTAGAGCAGGCTCCTCCAAACTCAGGGCAGGCTCCTCCGAACCTAGATCAGGCTCCTCCAAACTCAGGGCAAGCTCCTCCAAACTCATGGCAGGCTCTGCACCAGATATATCAATGGGTTCTATGAAGTCTACATTCCTCTTCATTGAAGTTTTTAACAGCTCTAGTAGTCTTCTCAGAATGTTTTCTTGGCCAACGATGCGCTCGGGATCTATTTCCTGCCTCTTCCTCCTATGTAATCTTAATCCTGCCATTTACTTTATACTCACAAATATAAGTTTCATCAAACATAAATAAAAAGAAGAGCACCACATGATCATATAAGTCTTGAACAAACTATAGCTAGGTATTTCACAATTATTCCCAACTAATCATATACACAATAACATAAGATGATTATCATGGATAGAATGCAAAATTGCTTTATAGTTGTGAAGAGCAAAAGCCATACAAGTGGATCACGGCACACAAAGTACATAAACCAAAATCCATAGAGCTACTGGCGCACCGTGATCCACTTGATGGGCTTTTATACAATGGAATAGCTACCAAAACATCAAAAAAAACGTTTGTACAATTTTAAAAGTGGATAACGGCACGCGGAGTACGTAAATGAACGTCGACAACACTACTAACGTGCCGTGATCCAATATTGGTTGTTGAAATGTTAAATGGTCTTTTACATTTTGAAGCACAATTCCTAATCACAACTAAACTATGGACCAAATGAAATGAAGAGGTTGACTTTACCTTTGCCAGGACTAGACATTACTCTTGAAGTAAAGATTCAGGACTGGGAATGTTGTTGTTGGACTTCAAGCTCCTGATTCCTGCACCTTGAAGGAGGCAGAGGCCTTTTTAAGTCTCTCTCTCTCTCTCTCTCTCTCTCTCTCTCTCTCTCTCTCTCTCTCTCTCTCTCTCTCTCTCTCTCTCTCTCTCTCCTTTTCATACAATAATAGACATTACCGTTAGCGTTTTTAACGAGAGGAGACGAGAGGAGAGAGATAGAATGAAATAGAGAGAGAGAGAGAGAAAGAGAAACAGACATAACAAAGAGACGACCTGAGAGAGAGAGAGAGAGAGAGAGAGAGAGAGAGAGAGAGAGAGACCTGTGCAACCAAGGTGCAAAGCTCCTTCAAGCGTTTTCATCCAATTTAATTCCACCACGAGAGGTATTTCCAAAGTGTTTGTTGAGGTAGAAGAGAGAGAGAGAGAGAGAGAGAGTTCTTGAGTGTCTGTTGGATTTGAAAGAGGAAGAAAAGAGAGTGAGTGAGAGAGAGAGAGAGAGAGAGAGAGAGAGAGAGAGAGAGTGAGTGAGATAGTGTTTTTGATTGTTGGTTTGGTTTGAAAGAGGAAGATACACACACACACACACACACACACACACACACACACACACACACACACACACACACACACACACACACACACACACACAGAAAGAGAGGGGTCGTGAATTGGAGCACGGTGCACGATGGACTATTTTCTTTACTCAATTTTGAGCGCGTGTGTCGTGATACATACAAAGAGAAAGAGAGAGAGAGAGAGAGAGAGAGAGAGAGAGAGAGAGAGAGAGAGAGAGAGAGAGAGAGAGAGAGAGAGTCATACAATCTAATATCTAGCTTGACCACATGATTTTCTCATATTAAACTGATCATTTAATGTGGGAGAATAAACGGGAACAAGAGTTAGAATAGAGACATTTGCTTCTAGACCTATCTCAACAGGGGACCAAAAGGAGAGATTGTTGCATTTCAATACGGGTCCAAAAGGAGATGGTCTACCAAAGAGCAATGTGCAATAAGTGCTTCTAAACTTATCTCAACAAGGGACTAAGAGTAGAGATGGTTACATCTCAATATGGATCCAAAAGGAGGTAGTCTATCAAAGAGCAACGTGCATCTAATGGAGCTTAAAAGGCCTTAGGGTTAGCTTCATTAAAGACCTCCAATAGTTAGTGTTAAAAGTCCTTTGACCTTAGGCAACCTAGGGCTGAGCTTGAGGTGGGAACCCAACCTAAGCTTGAGATGCTTGTCGTGCTTGATGACTAAGGTGCTTGAGGTGCATGTCGTGCTTGATGACTAAGGTACTTGAGGTGCTTGTCATACTTAATGAGGAACGTGCTTGAGAATCTTTCCATGCATGGGGGGTAAGGTGCTTGAGTCAAAAAGAGACCCTACAAAGTTAATAAGGAAGGTGCTTGAGAAGCTTCCCATGCATGGTGGGGTAAGGTGCTTGAGTCAAAAAGAGACCCTACAAACGTAATGAGGAAGGTGCTTGAGAAGCTTCCTATGCATCAAAGTCCCAAAGTTAGGGGAATCTTAGACTTAACCTTCCACTCACCCAAAGGGCACCCCTTTTCTCAAAGGGCACATGGGACACATGTCAGACTCTCCCTATGCTTAACCACATGGTGTGCTTGAATGATATTGGTTGGGCTAAAGAGGGGTCCAATGAGCTTCTAGTTCCACCCCACAAATATCTAGATATTTTCAAGCTCTCTCTCTCTCTCTCTCTCTCTCTCTCTCTCTCTCTCTCTCTCTCTAAGGGGTAAGGAGGACACTTGTCCAAAGACTACCCATGTACTTGAATGCATGCTGCATGTGATTGGCTAGGGGGGAGAGGGGTCCAATGAGCTTGAAACATGTGTAAAACCTACAACTGGTCCCAAGCAAGCAAGGGGGGTGATGGGGGGATATACACCACACACACACACTCATTTTGTAGAATGATTCTCACTTGGTGAATGTTGAGGAACTCCACCTCCTTCTCGAAGCTTGTGAGAAGTGAGAGCCTACACCAACACTCTTGGCCATGTAATGAAAATCCAACCAAGACCCATGCTTCAATGCTTAAGCTTGCCATCTTCTCCATCTTCATTACTATGCTATTATGTATGCTAGCAAGAAGAGTGATGATAAGTGAGGAACTATTTCTTTCTCCTATGGAATGTTTTTTCTTGCTCTTCCCTATCCTCATTCCCCGCTAGCTCTCTCCACCTTCGAAGGTATTTGAGGCCTTGGGACTGAGGCTTGGGATAGTTAATGCTTTCTACAAAGCTTATGCTATGCTTGTGATGCATGAAGCTTTCCATATTCATTGCATCACCTAGGTCACAAGGAACACAAAAATTGTATTGTACCAAGTCTCTCTTGATGGGAGAAACTATAATACAAATGCCTATTGGAGGGGGAACCGGCTCCGTATGAATCCGGTCCTCAACTATTGTCATGTTTTCCAAACTCTCTCTCTTGCAAAAGTATTGTTTATGCCAAGTAAACTATGTACCATGTTTATGTTGCTACCATCAATTAAGTTCACCCGCTTTGCTCACAAAGTAATCTCACATAAGTGCTTCATCTAATTTCCTAATTCCGCTACTCTCAAATTTCATAGGCCATTTCCATTACATTGGTATCAGAGCATTTGGTTTCTCTTTTCTTGCTTAAGAAGAGAGGCCCTTAAGTAGCCTACCAATGGTTGACTTTGTTAATTATATTAGGGTAAGTGGGACTGGGATCTATTATAGGTTTTGTTGAGCCCAATATGTGGGATATGGTGCACACCTCGGGAGCTTTGGTCTTAATAATGGAGTCTTTTTAGACTTGCCTACAGCTTTACCATTATTGAGCCATAAGAAGTCTGAAAGGAGCTATCCCTCGGTAATTTCGCTATGTTAGACTCACTCCATTACTCTCTATAATTAACCAATTCGAGCCGTGGGTGTAGATACTTAATTGCCTATTTTCAAAGGCTAAGAGGAGTAGCAAATAAGGCTTTGAAGTGCCAAGCATACACCAAGTAAACACAAGTTTAATTAACATGGCTGACAATAACCAAGAGAGTAAAATGAACATTGATTTTGATTTTTCACATGAAGGTGCTAATGATGATGCCCCCATGTTTGTTAATTATCTTGTTATTAGGTTGCAGCAAGCTATGGGCAACCACGCTTTAGAAGCTGAAGTTACTCAACAAATTTGTGCTTATGGGATTTCCTTTCCTCTCCAAGAGCAGAGAGAGCTTAGGAGGCCTCTTGATGAGGCCTCTTGAGGAAGGAAAGAGTATCTCTTTCTCACCTATGATGGCACCTTTGGTGCTACTGACAAAGTATTGGCCTTCATCCAAAATTTGATGTGGCCTTTGGAGACGAGGGCTTCAAGGAGTCCTCCAAGCTACACCATGAAGCTATGCACTTCCAAAAAAATCGGCTCGTCAATAGTGGGCTTGCCTTTGTGGCAATGGCAAATCCCCAAAGACATGGAAAACTCTACGAGTTTCCATCATGAAGCATTTCCTTGCAAGCGATGCGAAGGACAAAGTACTCACCGAATGGCAGAGTTTGAGGCTTCTATCTCATGAGTCTATCCACAAATATGTGGACAAGTTTTGGGATTTATATCTCAAGGCTATTGTCTTTCAAAAGATAGACTTCACTGAGCAAAAGCAACAATTTTGTGCGGGATTACCCAAAGTAGAGGGCCGAGTATGTCAACTCTCAACGGCCTGGTTCTATCACCAAAGTAATCCACCACACCATGGTTGCTTCGGGCATCAATTTCCAACAAGGGGCTAGACGGAATGTTAAGCCCATGGAAAATAAAGACAAAAGTGATTCCAAGAGGAGAACCAATGCCCAAAATTCTTACCAAGGCTATTCCAACAACAACAACAATCTGTCCAAGGAGAAGGGAGTTTACGAAGGTAATTATAAACTCTCTCCTAAAGAGCTAGAAGCTTTTTGTAAGGACCACAAATGTTTTAAGTGTGGGGAGCAAGGCCATGGTTATCATCCTTGCCCCAAGAGAAATGCTAGCAATGAGACTCCTAGAGCCTCTATGTTTGAAGATCCAAAAGAGGATGCTCATTGCCAAGGATTTCTCCTTTGCTATGTTTGGGGAAAGATGCAACAGCATGACTCCTTTATTTTGTTTGACCCTGGTTCAACTCACAACTTCATATCCACGGAGTTGACCACCAAGCTAGGCATACAAGCCCATGAGATGGGAGGTGCATTGAAAGCCAATGGAGCTATCAAGGGACAAGACGTCTCAGTTACTTCCTTAATTGGAAAATTGAGGCTTCATGTCCAAAGTTATGTGGACAAAGAGGATTTCTTCATCTCCCCTGTCAAACATGAGAATATTATCGCTGGGGCACCATGGTTTAGAAGTTCCCTAAAAGGAGAATCTACTTCACCTTCAGGAAGAGAGCATGTATATAGATGCTAATGAGTTGGGGAACACCATATCCCTGCAATAGAGGGAATCAAGAGGAATTATAGTTGACTAAGTTCCTAAATGGATTCCAAGATGTTTTCATTGATGACATCCCTAGTGAGCTACCTCTAAAATGAGGGATGACGACCTTGCATTGAGATCCTACCAAGAAGCTCACCACTTAACAAGCCTCCTTATCGAGTTTCACAAGCTCAACAAGAGGAGATCATGAGGCAAGTGCATGGATTGGTCTAGCTCCTCTCCATTTTGTTCACTATTGCTTTTAGTGCAAAAGAAAGATGACACATATCACATGTGTGTCAGCCGCTAGAGCACTAATTAAGATCACTATTAAAAATAGATTTCCCATGCCGCGAGTAGAAGATCTCTTTGATAATTTACAAGTTTTGGCATGACAAATAGACGCATTCAAACTCATGGACAAAAATCTTTAGGCCATTCAAATTCTCTTGAAGAGTACAAGCGACACCTCCAGGTAATCTTTCAAGTTGTGAGAGAGAATAAGCTTTTCATTAATCAAAAGAAAAGTGAATTTCTCCTACAAGAGATTAAATATTTAGGTCACATTATCTCTAAAGATGGCACCCATATGGATCCAACAAAGTTAGAGATAATAAAAGAATGGCCTAATCCAAGGAATCTACAGGAGGTACGATGCTTCATAGGTATGTGTGCATAATATAGATGCTTCATAGAAAAAATTCTTTCTAATAGCAGTCCCATTACATGACAACAAAAAAAGAATGTTAAGTATTCATGGACTGCAAAAGTGCAAGAAGCTTTTGAGAAGCTTATCTCTCAATGTGTGCTCAAACTACTAGATCTCTCAAAGCCATCTGAGGTCCAATGTGATGCTTGTGGTGACGCCTTGGAGCTATTTTGCTTCAAGAAGGGCATGCCATAACATATGAGAGTCAAAGACTCAACTTTGATAAGTGGGTATTGGGAAAATATGAAAAAGAGCTACTAGCTATTCTTTATGCCCTAAACACGTGGAAACACTATCTCTTGGAGACTCCATTCATCCTACGAATGGATCACAAAGCCCCAAGAACTTCATGATGCAAACCAAGCTCTCCGACAATGAGGTGGGAAAATTTTCTTTTGCAATTAACATTTCATATTGTTCACATTGCTAACAAGCACAATCAAGTGGTCGATGCACTTTCACGACCAAGGGTAAATGTGGTGTCTATAGCAACTCACAATGATCTATCTTTTATGATAGATGAGTATGCTACTGAGCGAGACTTTAAGTATGTAATTACATCCTTTGCAATAGGGAAGAAAAAGGAACCATTCACCTTGAAGGATGGTTATCTTCCAAACGGCAATAGGCTATGTGTTACTCACCCATACAATAAGAAAGTCATTTATGAATCCCATACTTCTCCTTATGTGGGGCAAAGAGGGAATCCATAATCTACTCTTCAAGGAGTAGAAATGTATTTCTGTTGGTCTACCATGAAAATTAAACATACAAGAGTATGTTTCAAAATGCATTGTATACCAAAAGTTGAAAATGATTGAGGGAAGAAACTTGGATTGTTTCATTCGATAGTCTTAACAAGAAAACACACTCTATGCCTGTCAAAAAGACTATTAAGTCGCATCAAATGGCAACCCTCTTCAGATCTCAAATTTTCAAGCATCATGGCTTTCCAACTTTCATAGTGTCGGACAAAGATTCTAGAATGACCAATAACTTCTAGAAGGGTCTCTTTCAGAATCTAGGAAATAGATTAAATTTCTCTTTCGGCCTATCATCCACAAACGTATGACCAAAGTGAAATAACTAATCTAACTATTCTTGATCTACTAAAATCCTATGTCATGGAAGTAGATCAATTTTCTCAATGATAGAAGTACCTACCTCTCATAGAGTATGTATACCATGATATTGTACATACTTCTATGGGGAAAGAACCTTTTGCAGTTAAAGAAGGAAGATCCAAAAGTCCCTTGCTACTTAAAGTACATGGGAAGATCTTCGTTGTTGATGAATATAGCCGACACCTACAAGAATCTTTTACAAATATTAAGGGGTTATCCATCTCACAAGAAAGGCAAAAAGGGTTGCTGCTAATAAGCACAAAAGAGCCTTAGCCTTTAAGGAAAATCATTGGGTCTTGCTAAAGTTTCTCAAGGCTCATCTGAGGCATACTACGGGCAAGAGTCCTACGGACCACCAAGAGTATGATGCTAAACTAGCAAAAAGATACTATGGTCCTTAAAATTCTTAAGCCAGTCAATGAGATGGCTTATCAATTGAAGTTGCCCAACCATTAGCTCATGCACAATGTTTTCCATGAGAACCTACATAAGCCTTAAAAAGAAGCGCCATCAAAAGAAGCAATAGTTGCAGACCCTCCAAAAATCTAAGATCAAGAAGAAGTACTTCAATCTAAGTCCATCCTATGACATGAAGACAAGGTATTAAGAAAGAATAAGATTATCTGACGATATCTTATTAAGTTAAAGAATTATCCTTTTAAAGATGCTAAATGGATGCAAGGAACCTAGCTTAAGGATAATATGAACCTTGTCAATGCTTACAATGCTGCACTAGAGTAAGCATATGAAAATGCATTTTAAATGAAAAATATTTTTGTCTTATAAGACTAGTTCTGTGCACAAATTTAAGAAGTATGCATGCTTAGGATCATGTTTGTGGTGACGACATCTCCCAAACACCAAGTAGAACTTGTCCCTCTACTTTGGAAGTATGATATGGACTAAAGAGTAGACATGCTTGTGGCAAATACGTCTCCCAAGCACCAAATGGATTAGTCATCCATCTTGGAATGATGTCAAAGGGTAAAAAGGGATCCTCTACCCGCTAAGTAAACTGGACTAATGACTAGGCTTTATCTTCTCTACCTCATACTCGAGGACGACTATGGTTTCAAGAGAGAGTTAATGTCATAATATATAATATTTAGCTTATCCAAATGATTTTCTCATATTAAATTGATCGTTTAATGTGGGAGAATAAATGGGAACAAGAGTTAGAATAGAGACATGTGCTTCTAGACCTATCTCAGCACAGCAGCAGGGGACCAAAAGGAGAGATGGCTGCATCTCAATACGGGTCCAAAAGGAGATGGTCTACCAAAGAGCAATGGGCAATAACTGCTTCTAGACTTATCTCAACAAGGGACCAAGAGGAGAGATGGTTACATCTCAATATGGGTCCCAAAGGAGGTAGTCTATCAAAGAGCAATGTGCATCTAATGGAGCTTAAAAGGCCATAGGGTTAGCTTCATTAAAGACCTCCAATAGTTAGTGTTAAAAGTCCTTTGACCTTAGGCAAGCTAGGGTTGAGCTTGAGGTGGGAGCCCGACCTAAGCTTGAGGTGCTTGTCCTGCTTGATGACTAAGGTGCTTGAGGTGATTGTCATGCTTGATAACTAAGGTACTTGAGGTTCTTGTCATACTTAATGAGGAAGGTGCTTGAGAAGCTTTCCATGCATGCGGGGTAAGGTGCTTGAGTCAAAAAGAGACCCTACAAACATAATAAGGAAGGTGCTTGAGAATCTTCCCATGCATAGGGGGGTAAGGTGCTTGAGTCAAAAAGAGACCCTACAAACGTAATGAGGAAGGTGCTTGAGAAGCTTCCTATGCATCAAAGTCCCAAAGTTAGGGGAATCTTAGACTTAACCTTCCACTCACCCAAAGGGCACCCCTTTTCTCAAATGGCACATGGGACACATGTCAGACTCTCCCTATGCTTAACCACATGGTGTGCTTGAATGCTATTGGTTGGGCTAAAGAGGGTCCAATGAGCTTCTAGTTCCACCCCACAAATATCTAGATATTTTCAAGCTCTCTCTCTCTAAGGGGTAAGGAGGACACTTCTTCAAATACTACCCATGTACTTGAATGCATGCTGCATGTGATTGGCTAGGGAGGAGAGGGGTCCAATGAGCTTGAAACATGTGTAAAACCTACAACTGGTCCCAAGAAAGCAAGGGGGGTGCTGGGGGGATATACACCACACACACACACTCATTTTGTGGAATGATTCTCACTTGGTGAAAGTTGAGGAACTCCACCTCCTTCTCGAAGCTTGTGAGAAGTGAGAGCCTACACCAACACTCTTGGCCATGTAATGAAAATCCAACCAAGACCCATGCTTCAATGCTTAATCTTGCCATCTTCTCCATCTTCATTACTATGCTATTATGTATGCTAGCAAGAAGAGTGATGATAAGTGAGGAACTATTTCTTTCTCCTATGGAATGTTTTTTCTTGCTCTTCCCTATCCTCATTCCCCGCTAGCTCTCTCCACCTTCGAAGGTATTTGAGGCCTTGGGACTGAGGCTTGGGATAGTTAATGCTTTCTACAAAGTTTATGTTATGATTGTGATGCATGAAGCTTTCCATCTTCATTGCATCACCTAGGTCGCAAGGAACACAAAGATTGTATTGTACCAAGTCTCTCTTGATGGGAGAAACTATGATACAAATGCCTATTGGAGGGGGGACCGGCTCCGTATGAATCTGGTCCTCAACTATTGTCATGTTCTCTAAACTCTCTCTGTTGCAAAAGTATTATTCATGCCAAGTTAACTAAGTACCATGTTTATGTTGCTACCATCAATTAAGTTCACCCGCTACGCTCACAAAGTAATCTCACAAAAGTGCTTCATCTAATTTTCTAATTCGGCTACTCTCAAAGTTCATAGGGCATTTCCCTTAGAGAGAGAGAGAGAGAGAGAGGGAATACAAGAAGTGGATCACAATGGGCAATAGGGTATTATCACATCTCAAAGTTGAGCCCACATGCCGTGATCCAGAGAGAGAGAGAGAGAGAGAGAGAGAGAGAGAGAGAGAGAGAGAGAGAGAGAGAGAGAGAGAGTGAGGGGTAGGGGGTAAAGTCTCAAACAATACAAAACAACATTTCTCACAGTGCACCTTGGAGTCATTAACAAAGTACTGAATCCAATGTCTTAAACTAGAGGGGATGGTTAGACGGATAGTTAGGGTGTCTATACAGGCTCTAAACATTGTAGCCATGTGGAAGAGATGGTGGGGAAAACACCAAATGACAATTAAGGGGGAGAGAGATAGTTTGAGAGAGAGAGAGAGAGAGAGAAACAAAGAGAGAGAGAGAGAGAGAGAGAGATAGAGATAGGGATTTCAAGAATTTGTGCACGATGCGCAGTAGGCTATATTGTCCTCGCAGCGCGTCGTGATCCGCACACACACACACACACAGAGAGAGAGAGAGAGAGAGAGAGAGAGAGAGAGAGAGAGAGAGAGAGAGAGAGAGAGAGAGAGAGAGAGAGAGAGAGAGAGAGAGAGAGAGAGAGAGAGAGAGAGAGAGAGAGAGAGAGAGATCCTTTGCATTTTTCTCTTTCAGTGGAATGGCAAGAACAAAGGCAACAGCAAGGAAGGCAGGGAAAGGACCAGGGCTTGCAAAGAAAGCATGTGGAAGGTCTGCTAGTAAGGAGAAAACTTCAGGTAAAACAATGAAGATATTGAAGGGACCAAGAATGAAGAATATTCAGAGAAACATGGGTTTATTTAGAGAGATCAGAAAAGCTCAAAAATGTATTGAGCTTTGTGTCCCTAAACTTCCTTTCCAAAGAGCAGTAAGGCAAATTTGCAAGGAAGCATGTGCTGGTACAATGAGATGGAAGGTTGTTGCCCTGCTCTGTCTTCAAGAAGCAGTAGAAGATTTTTTAGTGGAGTATTTTAATGATATCACCATTGTTGCTACTCATGCTCATCGGGTGACAATAATGGACAAGGACAGTGAGATGCTCAAGAGAGTACGTTGGAGATACGATAAGCTCCTTATCCCTAATGAGTTTATTGACCCTAACATGAAGGATATATTGCTAATACCACCAGGCCGACGGGATCATGGGGTTAATATTCATGAGGCTACTCATGATGTGAACACCAAAGCGAGAGCTGAGCAAGAAGAAAGACGTTCCCTGGAAGCAGACAAATTAAAGAGGATACAGACTGCTGCTCCTGATGAAGAGGCCTAGAGGAGAAATTATGGGCAAGTTACCACATACTTAAATGAAAGAAACAATGATATTTTACATTCCATGAAAGAAGAACTGTTAGCAACCATTCCCCTTGCTGATGGTACTAGGCAAATAGCTCTGGATTCTATTGATATTGGGATTTTAAAAGATCCCAATGCACAAATTACAGACTCTATTGTTTATTTATGCCTAAAGTAAGTGCTCTTCTCTACCTTTAAGAATCTTCTATTTTTTGTATTTGGTCTCTAATTAAATCCTTGTTTTTTATATTAGCTTAATAAAGAGCCAGCTCCTCAACAAATCCATTCTGAAATATATGTTTTAGATCCACAGTTGTCTGTGCTACTCCAAATAAAAAACACCCCTCATGGCACCTTGGAGAGATGGTTTGTCCACTATCCAATGCTTCAGGTCACAATTCTGGTGTTTCCATACAAATCAAATAATCATTGGAGCCTTGTATGCATTGAACTGGACAAACAAGTGGTATGGACTATCAACTCCATACAAGGAACACATTCAGAGATAAGAGTGTGAGTGTTGATAAAACCTTGAGTGTTTATTTGGGCTATGGTTGATTACCTCAATATTTTTAATAACAAATAACTTTCACTGTTCATACATGTGTAAAAAGATTAATTCAAGTCTATGGAAGGCTTTGTGGAAATCATGAACTCTACAAGGAAACCTTTAAAGCTGTAAAAGTGCCTAATCATACAGATCCAAATTTCGGTGGTTGGAGATGTCTTCTCCATGCAGAGTACATAATACAGAGTTTTTTTTCTTTGAATCCATTTATGTCAAAGGTATTTTGGTGCTATGATTTGGACCAACTTGGTGCTATTATTAATTAAAGTATTGTCCAAAAGTTAACCTAATTTTGCAGAATGTTGTAAAAAATTATACCTTAGAATATTTACAAAGGCACCGTGCTTCAATGGTTCAACATCTACTATCTCTTTCAATTCCAAGAGTTTTAGATGCAGAAGACAGTTTTGTCGATGACCATCTAATAACTTTAACAATGACCGGTGATGAGGAAGCCATGCCAGTTTCCACCACTGGAAACCAAATCCCTAAAATTGACCCCATATTAGAGGAACATACACCGGTATGCTTTGCAAGTGGAGCGGATGAAACGGAAGTTGGGGTTGATCAATGTGAAGTAGACCAAGCCCTTGAAAATGCAGATGTAAAATGCTCTCAAAGCAGAGGAATGCAATAGAGGTTCTAGGCCAAGTAGAGGAGGATAAGGGAGTGTCTATTATTGTGGCACAAGTTACGGCACATGATCAATATGAGGGAGTCCAATCTCCTGAAATTCCTGATGTGAAGAGCTCTTCAAAGCCGAGAGAAGATACAGAGTGTCTTGACCATGTAGAGGAGGAGGCCAACATTGCAAATCAAAGCCAGGAACAGATAATAGAACAGGTTAACCATTCGGCCATGGAAACACAAGAGTCTGGTACTGCACAACCACAAGAGGTTGATACCCTTGGCAATACAAAAGGGAACATCGACACCAACAACAGAATGTCAACATTAGAAATGACCAGTATGGACTCTTGCTTCAAGTAGATATGGTTGTTTCGGTAATATCCATTGTACTTAAATAATATACTCTTTTTTGTTTCTAACTACTTATATGTATGCACACAATGATTGTAGAGACTAATTATCTTGGATCTCAATGGATTGTTGATGCTACGACAGCCATACAGTGTACATACAGAGTTCGTCGATTTACGTAGTTTCCACTTGGGAAATATCAGAGTAGTAATTTGACTAGGCACAAAGGAATTTTTGAATTTTTTGATTCCACGGTTTAGGGTTGCTATCTGGTCTTCAATGCAGGCCCAAAACTTGAATCCCCTTGTTACCATAGTTTGCAATTTGGATAAAATTTAGAGATTGGATTTTTATTTTGTGTATAGTCAGAGAAATTGTAATACCATTGCGGGACATTTCCACCTAACTAAAGCTAATGTGCCACTATTCTACAAGCCCTTTGAACAGATCAATGTGCCTTATGATGCTCTCAATACTTTGTTGATTGATGACACGCCACATAAGGGTTTACTTAATCCACACGACACTACTATTTCCCCACCTTCATTTGAAGGGCATCTTCATGATTTTTACCTAGAGGACATTTTGATCCCATACCTGCAAGGAATGTACTTAAGCCCATTGAGCACATTGGAATTTGTACTTACAAATGTACTTAGTAATTCATTGTTTATACCTTAAATTGATATTGTCTATGTGTTTTGAATACTCAGAGGGGAGAGAGAGAGAGAGAGAGAGAGAGAGAGAGAGAGAGAGAGAGAGAGAGAGAGAGAGAGAGAGAGAGAGAGAGAGACTTGAGCAAACACTTGATATTAAGATTAAACTAGTCAAAAAAGTTACATTTCGTTGAAGCCATTCAGGCTAGATTACATGGGCACAATTTGAATACGACCAGAAAGATCTCCACACAGAAAATGCTTCTCCCTTTGTTGCATTACTCTTCGTCGGCCCAGCAATAAATAAAAGTTTACGGAGTCAATGTCGGTTGTCTCCTCCACTATGTCATGTCAAAGTTGCAAAATATTGCATTGATGCCTTATTGTAATTACAGTCATAAGATTTAGGTCTTTTGTCCACCACTTCCACGTCTATGACAGCATTGTTTGCCAAACTTGATGTCTCTTGATCCATAGGCACATAGCAACCTTCAACAATGTGAGAAAGCTTGTACCAAAAGGAGATTATTAATGTCTGTGCCGCAAGCATATACTTGACAAAGAAAGTGTCAAGAGCAATCTCGCAACATATACCATCTGTTTCTTTCACATACCACCCTCGCTCAAGAAGCTTATCACACAAGAGGGAATCAAATGATTTGCAGAGTAGCATAGTTTTAGCAACAAGTACTTTGCAGGTATAAAATTCTCAACAAAGAGACCAACAGGACAGAGTGTCGGGAACGGGCCAATCCACGGAGTTCCAATTGGTTGGTAGTGAAACCTTCACCAACACTCCTCTCTAATTCCTTTGATTGAGTTGGTCGAAATGGTCATAGAAGAAAATACCCTGGTTTGCAAGGCTTTTGCTAGTTCTGCCCGCATATTGCAAGACCCCAATATGAGCATGGGTCACAGAGATGACACCTATAATGCACTCCAGTGGCTCCCATTCCTCATATGAGGAAGGATAAACATATGTGAATGTAAGAGAATAGAAATAAATACAAACATCTGTATAACCTAATTAAATATCTGTAAAAAGAAAAGAAAAAAACAAATTCACATTTGAAATGTAAGATAACATGTATAGAGGAGTGCTAAATAATCAACCCACATTTGCACCGTGGATTATGCATCATGGAGACATCGCCGCCATTAGCAATCACATCAGAGTGAGTGAAAACATGTTGAACAAAGACTTCTTTCACAGTCTTCTTACCAACCTCAACTTTGAAATCCAGAACTCTTGCTTTCCATGCAGAACAAAACATATTTGTTGCTTTCGAGCTTTTTCTCCTTCTTGATTGCATAAGAACCCAAGAACCTTTGCTTATCCTCTGCTCTTGCCAACTATTATCTGTAGTGAGAGAGTTTGAGATTGAGATAGTGCTTATGCTACTACATGGTCTTCTTGGCACACTAATGGTGAGGTTAGTTGGGGACAGTGTAGAGCAACCTCTAGAACTTCTTGGGCGGGTAGAAGACGAAGCCATAGGTATAATGGAGGGAGAATGAGTTTTGAAATCCTTTCATAAAGGTAGTGGATATCTTTTAATGAAGGGAGAGAGTTAGCTATCACAATCAGTAGTTAGGTTTGAGCAACTTGATGGCTACTGGCAGTGGGCCCTACTTTGTGAGACGAGAAAGTTACCTTACTAAAATGGGACAAATCTCAATATTTTAAAATGTTTTCTTTCATTTTTGTTATTTTCCATGCATTTCTATGTTATGTAAGGTTGCTGCTCATTGGTTGCACCTTCTTTTCTCTCTCTTCAATAAGGCCCCCCAAATGACCTCCAAAATTTCCTTATGCATTGGCTAACCCAAAAGGCATAACCAAAAACTCATAGTGTCCAAGCCTTATGTCACCACACGATTCTAATGACTACTTGCACACCAAAAACAGTCATCACTTGATATACTTATTGCAACAAATATCTTGTAGATGTTACCATATACATGTGGTAGTGATGTGTGTGAACACACTTAGGACCGACGGGGCATTTTTTCCCTCACTAGGAAGTTTTTTGCCCCGTGCATTGTGTATACACCCATCATTCTAGGACTATCTATCTTTCCATTGCACACTAAGTAAAACATTTTCTGTTGTGTGCCTTGAGCTTTCTTCATCTTCTCCAAGCTGTGTGTGTTTTTCTGCAACCCTAATTCTAACAATTGGTATTAGAGCAGGTTGCATCCTCTTGAGCTTAGTCACCACAGTAGTTCCAACACACGCCTGCTCACTTTCTTTGACTTCAGTGAGCTTTGGCGAGTGTTCGTAGCTCGATAAATATTCTAGGTAAGCTCAAAGATCTTAGTCTTCTCAGATTTTTGACCCAGGCTCATTTCAACCTTCGTTTCCACTACAGGCAGTACTGTGCATACTATTTTATCATTTTGTGTAGCATTTTTGTCAATGTTGTTTTTTGCATAAAAGGTTTCTTACAGCCCTCTACAGTTTGTGCTATATAGCATGTGTTATTCTTGCTTTATTTCTCCTCTTTTTGGGCAGTTTTCACATCAAATGTGCGATCATTCTCCATGACCGACAACAACACAGATGTATTCAAGATGTCTGCTACTGAGGAAAGATTAGATGGGGACAATTACCCTATGTGGGCTTACATGATGCAACATGTTCTTGTGTCAAAGGATGTGTGGAATATTGTGCAGGGCATTGATGTACGGCCTAGTTTTGAGGATGTAGGCAATGTTGAGGATGTTGCAGGTATTACTACAAGGATTGCTGCTATTAGAGTTGTTTTGCTTACGGCAGAACAAGCTCGGTGGCATGTAAAAGATGTGCAGGCTCATATATTGATTGCATTGTATGTGAAGCACACAATCCTAACATTCGTTTAACAAAATTTGCAAAACAGGCTTGGGATATTGTGGATGGTCTTTATGCAAGTTGCAATGAGGCTAAAATTTCATTGTTGCGTAAAGAGCTAGAATCAAACATTATGCATGAGGAAGATGACATGGACACTTTCCTTACTGGTGTAAAGGATATCAATGAGCAACTTAATACTATAGGTAAAGTCATTTCAGATAGTTCCCTTGTGCAGAGTGTTCTTGATGCCTTGCCAGATTCTTACCAGACTTCTGCTGGTACTTGGAGACTTATGACTCAAGGAAATCCTAAAATTTCTAGATTTGATGCATTATGCACATTACTATTTCAAGAGTCACTTCTAGGAAAACAAGACAAGACAATGTGCAGTTGAACATGCTTTTATTCATGCTCAAAGAAAACATGGTCACAATAATGCATCCACTTCTCATGGTTCTTCTGCGAGTTGGAAAACACATGTTCCTAATGCTTCTGCTAGCAGCAATACGTTTGGACATTCAGGTGATAAGAGCAAAAAGAAGATGCATTGCCATTATTGTAAATATAATGATCACTTGATCAAGCAGTGTCCTAAGCTGAAGGTCAAAGAGGATAAGAAGAAAGAGGATGGTTCCACTGCAAATGCTAGTTCCACTACAAATGCAGTTATTGTTGAGTCTTCTATGAAAGGAGTCTGTGATGCTGATGTTGATGTAGAATGAGCTTTTAGTGCAGAATGTACCTATAATCCTATTGTTCATGATGCATGCATGTCAGTTGCTGCATATTCAAATGTGTGGTATTTCGATAGTGGTGCTACAAAGCACATTACCTCACATCATGATTTGCTCACCTCTCTTGAGTCTGTCCCTCATGGGAATTCAGTTACTTGTGCCAACAATGCCTCTTATCCAGCTCAATGAGTTGGAAAGATTGTGCTTACTGCTACAAATGGAAGTTCTTTCACACTTATTTATTCACTTTATGTACCTGGGATCAAGAAGAATCTTTTGTCTGTATCTACACTTGCTAGACTTGGACTTGTAATCAAATTTGTGGATGATAGATGTACAGTACATGATCTCAGTTTCGATGATAAAATTGTTGCATCTGGCATTTTATACCGTGGGTTGTATAAGCTCACTTTGTATGACAAGTGTGGGCAGAATTTTGCAAATGCAGTTGTGGACTCAAAGGCTATTTCATATGCAAAATTTTGGCATATATGTTTTGGACATCTAAATTTTGCTAGTTTGTTGTGTTTGCAAAAATCTAATATGGTTGCGTCTTTGCCACCTCTTGAAGCACTTGCCAAACATGTTTGTAAATGATGTAATTTGGGTAAGATGCAACGTTCAAAGTTTCCAAAGGATGGTTCAATTAGGGACACATGCAGGTTGCACCTTGTGCACAGTGATGTTTGTGGGCCCATGCAAACTCTCTCCTTGGGCAATCACCTTTCTTTCATGACTTTCATTGATGATTCTTCAGGCATGCATGGGTGTATCCGCTTAAAGAGAATTCCGAAGTATTTATGTGCTTCAAACAAATTATGGCTATGGCTGAAAATGTCTCAAAATGTACTATGGGAACCCTCCATTCCGATCGAGGGGGGAGTATATGTCTCATGAATTTAATGCATTTCTGGCTAGTCTCATGGGATAAAACACCAATTTACAATTTCTTATACATCTCAGCAAAATGGTGTTGCTGAGAGGAAAAACGGGTCACTTACAAAAATGGCACAATGTACATGGTCAAAAGGCAAGCTTTGCCGCACTCGTTTTGGCTTGAGGCCATCATGTGTGCTACTTATGTACTAAACAAGTGTCCTACAAAAGCTTTGCAGTCTATTACTACATATGAAGCATGGCATGGTAGAAAGTCTTCTATTGAGCACATGCATGTTTTTGGCTGTTTGGTATATGCTTTGGTGCCACAAACATAGCGCAAAAAATTGGATCACAAGGCTGTCAAATGTATTTTTGTTGGTTATAGTGCTGAAAGAAAAGGTTACAGGTTGTATCATCCACAACCAAATCGTATTATGGTTTCATGGGATGTTGTGTTTGTGGAAGATTCTGTTTAGCCCTTGTTGTCATGTGCTAGAGACAATAATGTAAGCTCACATGACATTTATGACACTTTGTTGCCTCTTTCAATGGTGGAAGTTCAAATGTAAATTCCAACGAGGGAAAGGTACAGCCTATGGGGGTTGGTTTCTAAAAATGTTACAAATCATACAGTTACCCGGAACGGAAAATTGAAACAGGGAACGGGGAACGAAAACACGCATGAAATGCCATTCCCTGTTTTGAATACTCACGTCTGAAACACAGAACGAGAATCCGCAACGGGAAATTTGGATGGGAACGAGGAACGAAGACCATAACTATGAGAGATCATCCTATCGTTGATGCAGATGGACATGATGTACTTGGTGAGGAAAGGGCTGAAAATGAGCAAGCTAGAGGTATGCCAAAATGGCTAGTGCATACATTGCGTGATAGTAAATTGGATGCACCTTTGTCTAGTCGCACTCCTTCAGGCTCTCAACATGCATCTTATGCGTCTGATTGTTATGCTTTGGCTGTGTCTAACTTGCATGATGTTGAGGAACTTCTCTCTTTTGAAGAAGCATAGATTTCAAAAAAATTGGATGGCTATCATGCAATTAGATTATGATGCACTTATAGAAAATGGCACATGGACTTTATGTGATTTGCCTCATGGGGTGGAAAAAAGGCCATTGGTACGAAGTGGGTTTACAAGTTGAAACGCAAGCCGGATGGTGAGATTGATTGTTAAGGCTCGACTTGTTGCAAAGGGTTATGCACATCGAAAAGGCATAGATTATGAAGAAACTTTTGCTCCCACTTGTGGCATGACTATTGTGCATTTTCTATGTGCAATGGCAGCTCATTTTGGTTGGGATGTACATCAATCAGACATTGTTACTGCTTTCTTGAATGGTGATATATTTGAGGAAGTTTATGTAACACAGCCTCACGGTTTTTTCAAGAAAAAACAAGAGGATAAGGTGTGCAAATGTAACAAAGCTTTGTATGGGTTGAAGCAATCTCTTTGTGCTTGTCTTAGGACAACAAACTATGATGCCATGTGCTAGAATGCCTGTAAAAATGAGATGCATGCCAATGATGGAACGATCAGATAAATAAGCGCTAGTACTAGCTACAATGTATTATAACATTCAAAGTGGGTACTGTCCTTCAAAGCGACAGAAGATGACAGAAACAAATGGAGTGGTGAGGCCGGTACAACCTGCACCTCCTGCATTTTGACCTGAAGAAAGAAGATATGAGATGGATGAAAGGACATTGAGGCTCATTGTGAATAGAGGCTTAGCTAGGGCAGGGCCTGTTTATAGCCAAGAGCAACTGCAAGAAGAAGCTCCTTAACCAGAGATAGTTTGTCACAAAAGTCGTGACAACCACTTGAACAAACAATGTCCTCAGATGGAGATCACACAAGTAAATGCCTATTGTCTTGACTATGGTGTCATTCACTTGATCCACGACCGTCCAAAAAATTCAAACCGAGTCAAACAAAAAATGTCTCAGGAATTGTTCAGATACCCAATAGCTTGGAAAACGAAAACATTGTACCAGTTCAAGTAGTTACAAGAGTGCAAGCTCAAAATAAAGCTGTTGAGAACCCAGAGATAGAGAAAACAGAAAACTGACACGAGTTTAGAGATGGGTGATCCAAAGATTGATGCACCTAGTCAAAACACCAGGAGCAAATAGAATAGCTGGAAAGCTAGAAAGGCTAGGATGAAGGCACATAGGGAACGAGAGCAGAAATCCGTGGTTGAGGAGCTTACCCAAGCAAAAGAGAAGATAAGACAACATGAGGAAATGGTTGCACCTTCTCTTACACAGATGTCTCAACCTCCAAAAAGACCATCCACAACGAAAAACCAAGAAGTGTTAGTTTGGGAGCATCAATAATGGTAGAAAAGGTTGATGAGCCATTAGATGCCCTCCTAAAATCCCATGAAGCACGGCTCAAAAACAACCAAATCCAAGAATAGAGGTGGATGACATATCCATATGCAGAACTAGAAAAGGACAGGCTTGAAATGTGCAAAAAAATCATTAAAATAGCCCAAGCTTTACTAGAACCACAAGTTGGAAAACCTAAGGGTGTGATCCTTGTCCCACCTACACCAGTAATCCCACCAAACCAGGAACAAAAAGAGCCAGATTCCAATCATGGGCATGGACACAGGATCAAGGATCCCGCATCAGAACCAAGGATAGTGTTGAATACCACGGATAACTCTTTTGATGGATTTCACAGAGTTATACCTGACAGCTGTAAACAAATATATGGTCTTTATGAATTATGGAAACAACACAGAGAGGCCAATGAAGCAAGTGAGATAAGAAGATGAGTAAACCAAATGGGTGATGAAAGAGGAGTGTCTCTTCCACCAATAGAGGAATTTGAAGTTGGATCTCAAATGAATCTAGAAGTGGAATCGTACTGGGGAGACAAAGGATCTGTACAGTCAATGGACATTCAACCCCATTTGCTAAGAACACTACCATCCTATACGAGAGAGTATGAGACCAAGTCAGATGTTAATGCAGTCCCATCACAGAGACTGTCTGCCAACAAGGTCATAGATTCAAAAGGGTTGATAGACATTTTGTCGACACCAGTCAATTATACGATAACATTAGCCGAGTTTCTCAAAATACAACCAAACATGTGGGCTATTGTGGGAAAATTCCTAGAGAAATATGGCGTTAAAAAACCAATGACTCAAATTGAGGAAGGGATCAAAGAGCTTGAATCGCCTCAACTAGACACTCGGCCAGTGCCATTAAACAAGGTAGGCGAGTACTATGAGGGAGAAGATGGGAACACCACTCTTCTTATGGAATTCCGAGGTGTAAAAACCATGGAAATCCTTGACAATGGAGTGGTGTTTCCATTGCAACAAAAGAGGTATGGAAAAAGTGGGAAAAAGTATCAATGAGGGCTACTAGGATGAAACTGCATCTTGCAGGCAAAAACATGGAAAGGCCCATAGGACTACTAGAAAAAATAGTTGTTACTTCTTGTGGCATTGAATATGAACAAACCTTTGCTATTGTTGACTTTGGCAAGAAGAAAATCTATGACATCATTCTAGGAAGACCATTCATGTGACAACTGAAAATGGTCCAAGATTGGGGGTATGACTATATATACCGGAGACATATGGAAACCATGGCAAGGATAAAATTGAAGGACCATACTTACAGGGATGTGACAAGAACACCTATGGAGGATTTTGATTCCTCTATTGTAGCAGGATCAAAACTTCGAGCATGGTTGGGTAAGCCTAAAGAATTGTGAATGTGTGGAGAGTCGCAATGCGAAAGCTTAAAGCGAGAGGAAAGCATCCTAGAAAGGGCAATTGAAGATACAGATTGCATCTTGAACCCTTTCCGAAGGAAGCTTTAGAGCCACTTGAATGGGAAAACATCTTGGCTACTCTCGATGTGTACACTATTCAAGATGATCCAACAACAAAGTTTTGTGATGAAAATCGCTATGATGTCATTCCTTACTTTGCAGTGAGTGTAATCCAGGAAAACAAAGACAAATAAGAAGACGAGTTCTACGACTCTATAGAACACTTGGAGCTTCAAGAAGATGCCGACAATGAAACCCTAGACAAACCAGCAGGTGACAAGACAAAACTTTAACTAATGCACGGTTTTATTATTTTCCAGATCAAAAAAACAAGAACCAATGTCATCGCTATAAGAATAAAGTGCAAACTTGCTGAGGATAGTAGCGACAATGATGATTCTTTTGACATCCCCTACCAGGTACTCAGGTCATCACCATCACTGCCAACTTTCGTAACAACCAAGGAAGGGCAAAAGCAAAGAGCAACAAGTCAAAACTTAAAAATTTTGACAAATCTGGATACCAAAAAAATAGCTGAAACCTGCAAGAACGTCTAAGAAAAACACAAAGCTGCAAACTTTTGCAAATCAAATTTGGGTTTCAAAGAAGTTGCTCAAGCACAAAGAGGTCAGGAGTTAATTTGGATTTTGAAATGGTTAAATTGTCAACTTCTAAATTCTAAATCTCCTCGCCAACCAAGCATACAAGAGCTGAAGCAAAGACGGATGAACGATGGACTACAAGGACAAACGATGTGGGTGATGTGACCAAACAAAAGCACCCATCAAGTGTAAAGTTGCCATCATACCATATACAAGAAGTAGATCTTTATATTGTAATCTTCTATCTTGTATGTAACTTAATGAATCCTAACAAAAAAAAGGTACTAACAATACCGACAAGAACAAAAGGGGTGGAAATGATAGTTCAATCATTTATCGTGATAGAGATCTGTAGGAGCAACCAAGAGTCAGGCCAAATTCTAGTTATCATCATTTGCTACACATAATTTGGTAGCTAGAAGGTGCCAAGGATTCCCATCATCCTTTCTGGAGACTGAAATCCCAAAAGTTAGCTTGTAAAGCCAAATCAAGCCAAACTTTGTCAGGAGGCTATGAATAGAGAATACAAGCTAAGGGTTTTATTTAAATTAAAAAAACCCTAGCTAGCCAAAGCTACAAATTTTTCCAATTTGAAGCCATGATAGACATATACATACCATGTACATAATGTATACGAATTTTGGGACAAATGGACTATGATAGCTCCTAGATGGTCATCTACATCAAATGATGTCAGATAAAGACCTTTTGAAGCAAGTTACTAACCTGGGAAATTAGTTGGGGTTTGTCAGGCTTTAATTAAGTCATATATCAAGTACAAGTAGCATAATGATTTACACAACACACAAAAGCTAACAATGGAAAATGCAACTTTGATCAACTTGATACAGGAACAAAGAAGTCCCCAATGAAGAAGAGCAAAAACAGAAGTAATCAGAGGATCTCAAAAGATTGTCCTTGATGAGGCGGACTAAATGCTAGACATGGGTTTTGAACCTTAAGCCAGAAAAAATTATCTCCCACATTTGGCATGACAGACATACTCTGCATTGGAGTGCAACTTGGCCTAAAGAAGTTGAAGGTTTAGTCATACAATATTTACAAAATCCTTACAAAATTGTCATTGGCTCACAAGATTTGAAAGCCAATCATTCAATTCTACAGATTGTAGAAGTTGTTTCTGGCCATTTGTAAGTGTCCCTGTAGACCAGTGTTTGTCATCAATTGCATCTCTCCTCCTCAATTGTGATGTATATATTGGAGGACTATCATTGCCTCCTTCCTTCCATGTTTTTGTCTTGGTAAAAAGCTCCTTGGAAAGACAAATCCAAATATATCTTTTAGAAATTGGATTTGCATTGAAGAGAAAATTCTCCCCTAAAAATACTTTTTTTTATTAGATGCATTTAAACCCATACATTTACCCTATGCTGAGTACAAAGTCATAAAGATTTTCATATCCTATAACTTTACCCTTTAATTTTACATTTGAGATGTTTTCAAATCTTTTCCTAGAAGTGAGCCAATGTGAGACACATGGATAGCTTCTTTGGCCTTGAAATTTTTAAGGTGCATTATATGTAGTATAGCTCTTTTCTTGAAAGTGAGCCAATGCGTGACAAGTGGATAGCTTCTTTGGCCTTGAAAATTTTAGGTTGTATTATATATAGTATAGAAGTATTGGAAAATTTTAAATTTAGTTGCTGTAACGTATTGACATTTTTGGTGAAGAATATAAGAAGAAACATGTTTGGTGGTTAGTATTTAATTAGTATTTCTTTTTATTAAGACCCTCTTAGGTCTCCCTAATCTCAAAAAACTAAAAAGTCTTTCAAAACATATTGAGTGAGTAAGTAAGAGTGGATTTAGGGAATGAAAAGACAAATGAAGGTGCAAGCATCGATTTTCAACCTTATCGAATACAACCAACCTGACTCAAGTAATTGTGGGCTACCATTCTAATCCTCAGGGTACCTCTCTCCTCAACAACATTAGGCTCCCTCCTTTGCTACAATGGCTCATCTCTCCCCGGAGAGATCTCCACCTTCAACAAACTAGGCTTTCTCTATGTCATGGCAAAGGTAGCCTCCCATGAATAAACTTTATGACATAGAATGTATGGCAAAATATAGACAGTGCTTAAGGAGTCTTTAGAGCCTGATAAGAATTTTGGGTTAGCCCCTTTCCCTGCAGCTTTGAAGCAGCACAATGCTCCTTAGATCTTAAATCAATAGACCCCAGTTAACTAATTCTCATGTGCCAATCAAAACTCTCTTGTTCCCCATTGAATAAACATCTAGATTTTGAGGACTTTCATACTGAGCAAGATCTTATGAGAGATGCTGTTAAACTAGATTCTGTAGAGCTTAACAAACGGTATTTTTAGTTTAAGAATAAGGTTGTGATTGGGATTTTCCATGGAACTAGGCCATCAATGGATGCCATAAAAAAATGGATTGCTATCAATTGGGAAAGTAGGAACTTGTGTCCATACCACATCCACCAGTATCTGCCTAATAACTACTACCTTTTCTTTTTTGAGGATGCTGTTAGTTCTGTCAATGGCTTGTGAAAAACGCCCATCACGGACATTTTGTAATTTTCTCCGCAATCAAAATTTTCTCTTTAGAAACCTCCCTAATTACTTCTTTCATTTCCATCGATAGGACCACTTGATCAACCTTCCTAATTCTTCTTTCACTACCATTAGGACCACTTGATCAAGGAATGCCCAAAGTTGAGAGCTAAAAAAGAGGATAGAACCCCTCAAAATCTCGAAGGATTTCAAGAAGTACAGAAGCAAAATGGAGTCAAACTGTCTAAAACTTAGACAACCTTTATCTCAAAGAACATTTATGTTAACAAATTTGATGCTTTGCTTGAAGATGTATTTGATCCATACGATTTTATGCCTATCAATGAAATAAATTAAGAGCATAACTCTCCTTCTCATTTTGCGCCAAATGTTCAAAGAGCTAGTGCTGCTAGTAACCAACAAGAGGATGATAATTCTCCCCCTCTTGCACCCACTCAGCCTCCTCAAAGTCCCAATGATAAAGCAAGGGATTTTCTTCTGATAGAGATTCAGCTTCATTATTCATCTAATGAAGATGAGGAAACTATCAAGAGTATTCAATTAGTAAGTGACCCTCCTCAACATAATGAAAATTTCTATGACCCACGTTAAAGAAGAAACTCTCCCTCAACCATCTTCTACAAAGGCTAAAAGGAAGCAAAAAGCCTAATGATCTTAATAGAGCACATGTATCTTTGGCTAAACCTCAAAAAAGTAGTCAAAAACAAAGTGTCGTAACGTGTAGGGTGTCACTCTCAATTGCAAGGGTTTGATAAGAACAACTAGGCCAAACAACATCAAATAATAGATGCTTGATATGAGTATTCATCCTCACTTTATCTATCTATAGGAAGTCAAAGTCAATGAAATACATTAGAGTACCACTAGGAAAGAAATGGACTCATCTTTGTGCCTTTTAACTCTAGTGAGAGAATGCTCTTTAACCAACAGGAAGAAGGCTAATGTTACGTAGAAAAGCCTTTTTTCTCATTTTTGAAAATGTCCATGAGAACCATTTTGGTGAAATTATCATTGTCACCAAAACAATAAGGCGCTTGATAGTGACATCTTGCAGAAGCGTTGAGCGCCTTTTTATGACCCGTTGTTGCTATCTCGCATAGGCATCAATCACCTTTTTATGAGGTACTCGTAATTCTTTTTTGAACATTTCTTACTTGATAGTGATTGATAGGTACTATTTAAGATTATGAAGGGGTCAAAGCCAAGTGAATAGACGCCCCTGAGGGGTCTATGGGCTTCTATTCTCTTGGTTTTGACCTCAAGAGGCCCTGCGCTTAAAAAGGTTGTATCTTGAGCTAGAGACATTGGATTTTAGTGTTTTAAAGTGCTATCCTAAGGTTTTTGGATATTTTGGATGCATCCATGGTGTTCTATCTGTATTTTGAAAACATCTCTTATGTGTTTTCTCTCATCGCACATCACATTACTCATTAAGATTCACGGACATGGATTTTGTGCACACTTAAGTTGGCTCTCGAAAACCATTTTGTACGAGCATGCATTTAAGTGATCAAGAAAACTTTTATATTTGTACTACGAGACATAGAATTCCAAAAACCTACATTTGTATTTTTAAGGATTCCCTCTCTCTATGCTAAGTTGGCATTTCTTATAGGGCCCAAAACTAAGTCCAAATTTCTCCTAATGAATCTGAAAAGGATAAATATCAATCACAAATGGTATTGTACATATCATTTTTCTGGTAAGGGTGGTGTAATCATTGGGATATCTAACAAATACAACAAACAATCTTGTCACCTTAGTTCTTAAGTCAGAAAGGGGGAGCTAGATTGTTGTCACCTTGGACAACCCCTCTAAGTTTACTTTAATCAATGTCTATGCTCCTAGCTTTGTCTCTTAAAGATCTTTGTATCGGCAAGAGCTTTTTCAAACTTTCTAATCTTGTTTTGATAATTGGAGACTTTAACATAATTGAAAGTTTTGTAGACAAAAGAAAAATAGAGGCCACATTTTAAATGGTATAAGAAAAGTCAATGGAGTAAGTTGATTGAAGCCATGCAAATGCTAGACATCTCTAAGATTATTAGTCTCACTTGGTCTAACAAATAGATTGGAGAATGCTATATAGTAGCTAGATTTGACATGGTATATATGTCCTCAAATCTGCTTCAAGAGCACTAGCAAGTGGATATTGTGCCAACTCTTCTCTACTGCTTTCTGATAATAAACCTATTTTGCTTGAGCTATGTAGATTGGAATGTAGTTACAAAATAGGTAGGCCCCATATAGATTAGTTAGTGTTTAAACTAAATGTTGTCAAGTGTAAAGTGAAGAGTATATTTGAAGAAGATTTTTTTGAACCACAAATGTGCTTTTACTGCTTGGGAAGTAGCTTCAAAGTGTACTTAGGAAGATCTTACTCAATTTAAGAGGTTAGCTAAGAAGACCAAGAATCATACTAGAAGAACGATGATTACTTGAAGCATTCTTCTTGTAGAAGAATCACTCTAGAAGAAAAGGAGAAGCAAAGGGCCTTCCATTCAATTCACCATTGAAATTCAAGGTTCAAAAGCGTCATTGAGCTAAGAACAATAAGGGGGAAGAGCCTGGCTCACCTTTGAAATTTCCATTGATGTTCCCAAAGAAGATTGGCCAAAACCCCTCGGGAGCCCCCAAAGCACCACCTCCCATAGAACCCACTACCATGTCCCCCAAATCAAGCCCTGAGGAGCCCAAGTCATCACCCCCCAAGGAACCTAACTCACCATCACCCCCTCCTGAACCGACTTCACCCCCTCCTGAACACAAAAGAAAAAAGGTCTCTAAGGATGCAAGATCCTCTTAGGCAAAAATAAAAGTGGAGTTTCATTATTGATTACTCCATAAAAGTTATGTACACTTTTGTTCATTTTGTCCATATGAACATAGACCCATGCGTGCTTCATTATTTTGTACTTCAAAGTTTAATAGCAACTATTTGATTCTTGACTATGTTTCATGGTGTCATCTAGATTAAATAATGATCCCAATAAGGTAGAATAGACATGTATATTTGCAAAATGTAATGATTACAGTCTTGAACTCCGGTTTTGTTAAGTCCTTGCAAGTGGCTCAAATACAACTCTTTTTGGGGGAAGACATATGATGCATGAGGTTGAATTCTCCATCCTTATGCCACAACAATGCCATCCACTTCGAATCTATACTCAGGAGATGTTTCATCAAGAAATTCAAGAGATTCTCTGATATCCTATAGTCTCCAACTTGTTATTACTATAAGGCTTCTATGCTCAGTGTATGGATGAACTATTACCTTAAGTTCAAACTCTGGACAAATTTTCTCAAAGTCGAGATGAACCCAACTACTTATCTTTCTTCTCCATCTCCTATAGTCATATCCCAAAACTAATGATTGATGACATAGTTGGTATGAGATAGACATGGAGTGTCATAAAGTATAATATCTAACTTTATCAAATGATTTTCTCATATTACACGATCACTTAATATGGGAAGATAAAAGGGAACAAGAGTTAGTATATATATATGTGCTTCTAAACCTATCTCAACAGGGGACCGAAAGAAATGGTTGCATCTCAATAGGGGTCCAAAAGGAAACGGTCTACCAAAGAGCAACATGCAATAAGTGCTTCTAAATTTACCTCAGTAAAAGGGACCAAGAGGAGAGATGATTACATCTCAAAAGGGGTCCAAATGGAAGTAGTCTATCAAAAAGCAAGGTGCATCTAATGGAGCTTAAAAGACTTTAGGGTTAGCTTCATTAAAGACCTCCAAAAATTAGTGTTAAAAACTCATTTGGCCTTACACAAACTAGGGCTAATCTCGAGGTGGGAATCATACCCAAGCATGAGGTGCTAAGACGTTTAAAGTGGTTGTGGGAACCTTGCCCAAAGCTTGTGGTGATTTTTATGCTTAAATGACTAAGGATTTTGAAATGTTAAATTCAAAGATAAATTCAAAGATAAACGTACATGGTTGATTGACTAAGGCTTGAAGTATTCAATTCAAAACAAATGACTTAAAAAACATTAAAAACATAACAAACACATACTTGCTTAATTGACTAAGTCCTTAAAGTATTCAATTCGACCAAATGACTTAACAAGCATAAAAGACACATGTTCAAATTATCATCCACATGTGGCCCTCATGATGTGCTTAAATGCTATTGGTTAGGTTTTAAAGGGGTCCAATGATAATTTAGATACACAAAAATAAATAACTAAGTTTTTTCTCTCAAAGAGGAAAAAGAGGATAGATGTCCAAATGAAATAATAAAATAATACAAGAGAGAGAGAGAGAGAAAGGTATACCAAGCATGAGAGGATGCGTATACT
Source organism: Adiantum capillus-veneris (assembly GCF_014529385.1). NCBI lineage: Eukaryota > Viridiplantae > Streptophyta > Polypodiopsida > Polypodiales > Pteridaceae > Adiantum > Adiantum capillus-veneris. The sequence goes on from NC_140955.1 coordinate 37,382,534, forward strand.
CTCCCACACACACACACACATTCTCTCATTATGTGGAGTGCAAAATCCAAGAGCTCCATCTCCTTCTTGAAGCTTGTTGAGAAGTGGAGAACCTAAACCAACACTCTTGGCTATGGAATGCAAATCCAACCAAGAGCCATGCTTCAGTGCTTAAGCTTGCCATCTTTTTCATCTTCCTCACTATGCTATTATGCTATGATAAGCAAAAAAAGTGATGATAAGTGAGGAACTATTTATTTCTCCTATGGAATGTTTATTCTTCATCTTCCCTACCCTCATTCCCCGCTAGCTGTCTCCACCTTCGAAGGTGTTTGAGGCCTTGGGACTGAGACTTGGGATAGTTAATGCTTTTTGCAAATTTTATATTAAGCTCGTGATGCATGAAGCTTTCCATTTTCATAGCATCACCAAGGTCACAAGGAACACAAAGATTGTATTTTAACAAAGTCTCTCTTGATTTCGTGTTCTCTAATACTCTCTCTCTTGCAAAAGTATTGTTCATGCCAAGTTAATTAAGTACTATGTTTATGTTGCTACCATCAATTCAGTTCACCATCTATGTTCTCAAGGTGATCTCACAAAAATGCTCACCTTAATTCTCTTAATTCCGTTATTCTCAAAGTTTAAAGGCCATTCTCATTACATTGGTATCAGAGCCTTTGGTTTCTCTTTTCTTGCTTAAGAAGAGAGGTCCTTAAGTAGCCTATTAATGGTAGATTTTGTTGATTATACTAGGGTAAGTGGGATTGGGATCTATTATCGGTTTTGTTGAGCCCACTATGTGGAATATGGTGCACACCTCGGGAGCTTTGGTCTTAATAATGGCGTTATTTTAGACTTGCCTACAACTTTACCATTATTGAGCTATAAGAAGTCCGAAAGGAGCTATCTCTCGGCAATTCTGCTATGTTAGACCCACCCCACTACTCTCTATAATTAACCAATTTGACCCGTGGGTGTAGATACTTAAGTGCTTATTTTCAAAGGCTAAGAGGAGTAGCAACTAAGGTTTTGAATTGCCAAAGAATACACTAAGTAAACACATACGTACAATTAGCATAGCTAACAATAACCAACAGAGTAGAATGAACATTGATAACTTTGATTTTGCACATGAAGGTGCTAATGATGATGCCCCCATGTTTATCAATTATCTTGTTACTAGGTTGCATCAAGCTATGGGCAACCCTACCTTGCAAGTCGAAATTACTTAACAACTTCGTGCTTATGGGATTTCCCTTCCTCTCCAAGAGGAGAGAGAGTTTAAGACGCCTCTTGATGAGACTCCCAAAAGAAGACTCTCTCCCATAAGAGAGGAGGAATCCAAAGAACGAGAAAGAAGTGAATCCCTAAGTTCCTCTAAAGATGTGGCTCCATGAAGACGGCCGTCTAGACTATCACCAACTCCTCCCAAGAGGAAACGATCAACCCATAGTCCTTCTCCTTGTCACTCCAAAAGGGAAGAGAGGAAACAAAGGAAGAAAAAGTCAAGAAAGAGGTCACCCTCTTCTCCTTCTTCTTCACCTTCCTCCTCTTCCGACGAAAGCAATAGTTATTCTCTTAGAGAATACAAGAGGAGAGGACATCACAAAACTTATTCAGCATGGTAAAGGTCCCAAAAGCTCAAGAAGTTCAAAGAGGGAGGACAGAGTAACTCTTTTCTCACCTATGTGATGGCACCTTTGGTGCCACAGACAAAGTAATGGCCTTTATCCAACAATTTGATGTGGCCTTTATAGACGAGACCTGAACGGAGTCCTCCAAGCTGTATACACCATGTAGCTATGCACTTCCAGAAATCTACTCATCAATGGTGGGCTAGCCTTCATGAAAATGGCGAGGCCCCAAAGACATGGAAAACTCTACGAGTTTCCATCATGAACAAATCTTTCAAGAGATGCAAAAGACAAAGTGATTACCAAATGGAGTTTGAAGCTACTCTTCAACGAGTCTATCCACAAATATGTAGATAAGTTTTGGGCTCTACATATCAAAGCTACAATATTTCAAAGGATAGACTTCGTCAAACAAAAGTAACAATTTTGTGTGGTATTACCTGAAGAAATGGACGAGTATGTCAACTCACAACGGCCTAGCACTATGACTGAAGCCCTCCACCACACTATGGTTGCTTCAAGGATCAATTTCCAACAAGGGTTGAGAAGAAATTTCAAGCCCATGGAAAACAAGGATTGAAATGAATCTAAAGGGAAGAGCAATGCTCAAAACTCTTCCCAAGGCAAAACCAACAACAACAACGCCAAGGAGAAAGGATCTTACAAAGGTAAAAAGATAAGCTCTCTCCCAAAGAATTAGAGGCCTTTCGTAAAGACCATAAATGATCTAAGTGTGGGGAGCAAGGACATGGTTATTGTTCTTGCCCCAAAAGAAATGTTTACAATGACACTCCTAGAGCTTCCATGGTTGAAGCTCCAAAAGAGGATACTCATTGCAAAGGCTCATTCCTCTCCTATGGTTGGGAAAAAGTAAGGGAGCATGATGACCTTATTCTCTTTGATATTGGCTCTACTCACAACTTCCATTCAACGGAGTTGGCCACTAAGTTGGGCATTCAAGCTTTTGAAATGGGAGATATTGTAATTGCCGATGCAGCTTTCAAAGGATAGAAAGCCTCCGTCACTCTCTTGATTGGGAAGTTGAGGCTTCATGTCTAAAGCTAGGTCGACAAAGAAGACTTCTTTTTACCTCTCCAACATGAGGATGTTATCCTAGGGGCACCATGGTTTAACCGCATGGCTTCCAACATGAAGTTCCCTGAAAGGCGAATCTATTTCACCTACAGGGAAAAGAGCATGTACGTAGATACTAATGAGTCGGGGAACGCCATATCCCTAGTAAATATGCTTGCTTTTGATAAATCAATGAAAAGCTCTATTTTTGGGTATATGATTTGTGTTAGAGAATCTATAAATGATTCTAATGTTTTCACAACTAGCAAAGGTAATCAAAAGGAATTAGAGTTGTCTAATTTCCTAAATGGATTCCAAGATGTTTTCAATGATGACATCCCTAGTGAGCTACCTCTAAAATGAGGGGATGATGAGGCCATGCAATAGAGCTTCTACTAGGAATCTCACCTTCTAATAAACCTCCTTATTGAGTTTCACAAGCTCAACAAAAGGAGATCATGAGAGCAATTGCATGAATTGGTGGAAAATGTAAGGTCCCCAACCCGCCTATACCGAGATCGGGATGGGATCCTTGACAGGTCTCTAGGTCTAACAAAAATCGGAGTCTCTAAACAAGAAAAATCCAAGGAATAGACCTTTACCATTGACAATGGCTTGGATCTATAGCCTTAGAAGAAGACCTAGTCCTGTCTCGCATCGGAAACGGGACAACGTAGTAAAAGTTAAAAAAAACTATTTCGGCCCTATAACTGCCACAATTGGGCTAAGGTATCCTCAACCAACGTTTTTTTCCCTCTACCATATGTGAGGGCACAGCCGCTGGTGGATTCCTCGTCCAAGTGAAGAAGTTTCTAAATGTTTTAGTGCGCAGGGATGGATAGTTACCTGACTAATCATGTCCACCCATCCATGATTGACAACCTTAGTCAATCCCCACTTACCACCCCGCACTCACGCATGATTCATTGATCTTACTATCACATTGTTTTAAACATTTAAAATAATGGTTTCTTTTAACTTTCCGTCACAGTAATTCCTTGAATCAATTATTAAAGACAGCATTGAAAGCATTCTTTTAGAAAACAGACATCTTTAAACTTAAGACAGGGTACTGTCAATCAAAACATTATCCATAATAACCATGACCAGTACTCTTCTTGTCGCAAGACCACCTAAGGGTGAAAAACGGCACCCATTCCTTATTCAAATCCGGAGTGGATAAACCCCCACCCAAGGTTCCGGGTGCCCATACAACCGGGCGGCTCCCCTAGGATAAAAAAACGATATCCTAACTTATGTAGAAACATTAAGACATGACACGGAGTAGAAACTCATCGCTCATGGGGGTGACCGACTTAACCGTGGCTAGAAAGCCAATCATTATCATCAATTTATACTAAGGAGTCGGAGGTGTCTTGAGACAAGATGTCTTAAGGATGATCAAACATATGCTTCCTAATTCAACCAGTTTTAACCCAAACAAGTCTTTCCTACCTTATAAACAATGCACGTTGGAAGTTACCTTCTGTTTTCAGCCAGTTTATCCTTCTTACGTATGCAATGCTAACTTATAAAAGAACCTAAACTAATTAAAGACTTAATTGAATAATGGAAAACCCACCTGGGATTGATTGGCCATCTGTTGTTGCGTTGGTGCCTGAAGACTCTCCTCTGTAGGCCTACTACTAGGCCCGGCTTCGTCGTCGTGCAACGCTCTAGTTCGTTTTGAAGCTACGTCCTCATCATCAGATGTAGGATTTGCTCGGGTTCTTTTTGGTATCATAACTTCTTATCCTTATAAAAAGGTCATCTAATCATTAGATAAATAGTTCAAAATCTAGATTTAATCTTTGTATTTAACAGTAACCCATCCAAGGCTAAATTTATAGTCTTAATTGATAAATTCTTGACCTAGTAATTTCTTATTTGTCTATATAGGCATGATAACTTTTTCCACCGCTTCCCTAAGGGTTTTCTAAGCTCTCCTAACTTTCTTATAATTTTTTATATCTTTTTCCTAATTTTCCCATCAACTTTTAAGCTAAAAATCTACTTATTTTGGGCTCAATATTTACTGTATTTAATTTCTCTTAAAGATTTCTTTCCTTAACTTGATATCATAGGTTTACACTTACTATAATTTTTCTAAAAACTTTTAACCACACAATCTATTTATTTTAATTAATCATTTGCTAAAAATGGGACTTTTGGTCAATTATAATTTCATAACCTCACTAATTTAACTATGGCATAATTACCACAAGTAGATTATGATATTTTTGACCTTTGGTAATTATCTTATTATTTTCTAACTTAATCATATAATTTCCATCTTCAATTTTCAGCTAAAATTAGGATAATTTGACTTAAATAAATACTTATGCTACTTTTCTAACCTTGAGATATTTATCACCGTCTCTTTATTATGTAAGCTAACTGTGATAAATAGTATGTAATCATATAGCATGATTTCCTAATTTCTCCCTTGAAATTTCCACCAAAATTAGTATACTTTCACTTAGATAAATATATATACTACTTTTCTAACCTTGGCATAATTATCACGGCCTCTTTACCCTATAATATAGCTCTGATAAATAGCATGTAATCATATAGCATGATTTACTAATTTCCCTCTATAATTCTTAGCTAAAAATGGTGTAATTTGACTTAGATAAATATCTATACTACTTGTCTAACCTTGTAATAATTATCACCGTCTCTTTACCCTATAATATAGCTCTGATAAATAGCATGTAATCATATATCATGATTTACTAAATTCCCTCTTTAGTTTTTAGCTAGAAATAGTGTAAGTTGACTTAGATAAATATCTATACTACTTTTCTAACCTTGAAATAATTATCACGGCCTTGTTACTCTATAATATAGCTCTGATAAATAGCATGTAAATATAAAACATGATTTACTAATTTCCCCCTTTAATTTACCCCTAAAAACAGCGTAAGTCCACTAAGATAATTAGTTAAACTAATTATCTGAGATCAGCATAATTGTCACAGATTTTTTAACCTCTAATTAATCTCTAGTAAATAAGTCAATTCAATTTGAATCTATTTGCTAATTTCCACTATTTAATTTGTAAAAAAATCAGAGTTTTTTTACTAAATTAATTATCTAATCTTTCCCTAATTATCACGGGTTCCTTAATACATAATTAACTCTTGATATATATATCACAGCATTTGAATTCAATTTACTAATTTCCCCTATTTAAATTACTCAAAAAATAGAGTAATTCTGCTTAGGTAATTAGCTATATTTATTTTCTGAGCTTCTCCTAATAATCATGGGTTTTTGAACACCTAACTAACTACTGATAAATATATCACAACATTTTAAAACCCATTTACTAATTTTCCCTATTTAAATTACTCACAAAACAGAGTATTTCTGCTATCTTAATTAGCTAGATTAATTTTCTGAGCTTCTACTAATTATCACGGGTTCTTGAACACCTAATTAACTACTAATAAATATATCACAACATTTGAAATCCATTTACTAATTTCCCCTATTTAAATTACTCAAAAAACATAGTATTTTTGCTAAATTAATTTGCTTGATTAATTTTCTGAGCTTCTCCTAATTATCACGAGTTTTTAAATATCTAGCTAACGGGTGATAAATATATCACAACATTTAAAATCCATTTAGTAATTTTCCCTATTTAAATTTCTTAAAAAACAGAGTATTTTTGCTAAATTAATTAGCTAGATTACTTTTCTGAGCTTTTTCTAATCATCACAGGTTTTTGAATACCTAATTAACCACTGATAAATATATCACACCATTTGAATTCCATTTACTAATTTCCCCTATTTAAATTACTCACAAGACAGAGTATTTTTGCTAACTTAATTAGCTAGATTAATTTTCTGAGCTTCTTCTAATTATCACAAGTTCTTGAATATCTAATTAACTACTGATAAATATATCACAATATTTGAAATCCATTTACTAATTTCCCCTATTTAAATTTCTCAAAAAATAGAGTATTTCTGCTAAATTAATTAGCTAGATTAATTTTTTGAGCTTATCCTAATTATAACGGGTTTTGTAACACCTAATTAACCACTGATAAATATATCACAACATTTGAATTCTATTTACTAATTTCCCCTATTTAAATTACTCAAAAAACAGGGTATTTTAGCTAAAGTAATTAGCTAGATTAATTTTCTGAGCTTCTCTTAATTATCACGGGTTCTTGAACACCTAATTCACCACTGATAAATATATCACATCATTTGAAATTCATTTACTAATTTTCCCTATTAAAATTTCTCAAAAAACAGAATAATTCTGCCTAATTAATTAGGAAAACTTTCTGAAAATTATAGGATAATTTTCCTAGAATAATAACTGTCTAATGCAACTCTGATAATTACCTCAACTTAATCTAAGCTTAATTAATATTTTTACCATTAATTCATGGTTAATTTGGCTAATTTCAGTCCTAATATAATAGGATAAATAATTAGCTTAATATTACTAAGCTTAATTACAATAATCAGCAGAGATTATTTAATTAAGAGAGGTTTTATGAGCATACATAGGTCTAATCTTTGATTTATTAGCAAAATAGCTTAATCTAACCTTGCTAATTAAGAAGGATTAGACTAATTACCGTTTAGGTTAATCAATTAGAGATTAATCTCTAATGATTTCTGCGTAGTGTCCTCTCTAGATGAGAGAGAGAGTATCAAGGCTCCGAATCTGTGTAAAATGTGAAGGTAGGGGTCCTATTTATAGTTTTCTGGCACTCTTAAGCTATCACAGGCTTAAAAAAGCAGTTGCTTGCAGTTCAAGCAGCCCCCTACAGGTCAAAAAACGACCCCTGCTGCTAAATGAGTCCCTGGCAGGTCAGTGATGACCCTCCCATTACCTGCCAGCTTTTAAATGATCAATTATGCTATATTTTGACCTATTTTTGCTTAATTGGTAAATATCTGGGAGACCTTTAATAAAGTCTATGCTTAAATGATTACTATAACCCTTCAATTTTTCTATTTTACTCAATTCACAGTGTAAACTTCCAGGGGTCATAACTATGCCAGGTTTTATCGGAATTCAATTCTGAAAATTTCTAGCCCGGGGTTTGTTGTGCTTAAGATTCCAAAAATACCAATATTTGCCATGTTCGGACAATTCTACATTGCTTTTTCAATAATCATATCAGTTTGATTAAGCTTTCTACAACCTTTAAGGTTTCAGAAACTGGAAACCTTACAGAAAAAGGGATGGTGAGACCTAGCTCCTCTCTATTTTGTTCACCAATATTTTTAGTGCAAAAGAAAGATGACACTTATCACGTGTGTCGACTTTAGAGCACTAAATATGATCACTGACAAATGCTCCTACTGCATTCAAACTTACGATGGACAAAAATCTTTATGCCACTCAAATTCTCTTGAGGAGTACAAGTGACACCTCCAAGTAATCTTTCAAGTTGTGAGAGAGAATAAGCTTTTCATTAATCAAAAGAAAAGTTAATTTTTCCTACAAGAGATTCAACATTTAGATCACATTATCTATCAAGATGGTATATTTATAAATCCATCAAAGTTGGAGGTAATAAAATCATGGCCTAATCCAAGGAATCTACATGAGCTAAGAAGCTTTATTGGTATGTGTGCATACTATAGACTCTTCATAGAAAAATTCTCTTAAATAGCAGAACCATTGCATGACTTAACAAGGAAGAATGTTAACTACTCATGGACTGCTAAAGGACAAAATGCTTTTGACAAGCTCAAAGAGAAGCTTACCTCTCAACTAGTCCTTATGTTTCCAGATCTCTCAAAGCCATTTGAGGTCCAATGTGATGCTTGTGGTGATTGCCTTGGAGCAGTTTTGCTTCAAGAAGGGCATGCCATAGCATATGAGAGCATAAGGCACAATGTCGATGAATGGGTCTTGGGCATATACGAAAAAGAGCTTTTAGCTTTTCTACATGTCCTAGACACATGAAGCACTCTCTCTTTGAGGCTCCATTCATCCTAAGAATGGATCACAAAGTCTCAAGTACTTCATGATGAAAACCAAGCTTTCCGACAAACAAATGAGGTGGGCAGATTTTCTTTCGTAATTTAAATTTCATATTGCTCACATTGCTGGAAAGCACAATCAAGTGGTCGATGCACTTTCACAATGGTCAAGGATAAATGTGGTATCTATAGCAACTCACAAGTATCTATCTTTTATGATAGATGAGTATGCTACTAACCAAGACTTTTAGGTAATTACAGCCTTTGCATTAGGGAAGAAAAAAAGAACCATTCACCTTGAAGGATGGCTATCTTCCAAATGGAAATAGGCTATGTGCTACTCACCCATATAATAAGAAAGTCGTGTTTGAATCCCATGCTTCTCTTTATATGGGGCAAAGAAGGATTCCATAATCTACTCTTCAAGGAGTAGAAATGTATTCTGTTGTTCTACCATGAAAAGTAAACTTACAAGAGTATGTTTCAAAATGCATGGTGTACCAAAAATCAAAATTTGATCGAGAGAGGCAAACTGGATTGTTTCATTCGCGACCGGCTTAGCAAGAAACCACACTCTATGCTTGTCAAAAATACTATTAAGACACATCAAACGGTAACCCTCTCTAGATCTCAAATTTTCAAGTATCATGGCTTACTAACATCCATAGTGTCGGACAAAGATCCTAGAATGACCAATAATTTCTAGAAGGGTCTCTTTGAAAATCTAGGAAGTAGATCAAATTTCTCTTTTGGCCTATCATCCACAAATGGATGACAAACGTGAAATAAATCATCTAACGATTCTTGAATCTACTAAAAGCCTATGTCATGGAAGTAGATCAATGTTCTCAATGAGAGAAGTACCTACCTCTTATAGAGTATGCGTACAATGACATTGTATATACTTCTATGGGGAAAGCACCTTTTGAGGTTAAAGAGGGAAGATCCAAAAGTCCCCTACTACTTAAGGTATATGGGAACTGCTGATGAATATAGCCGAGACTTACAAGAATCTTTTTCAAAGAGTAAAAAGAGTTATATCCATCTTACAGCAAAGGCAAAAAGGGTTGCTGCTATTAAGCACAGAAGAGCCTTAGCCTTTAAGAAAAATGATTGAGTCTTGCTAAAGTTTCTCGAGGCTCATCTAAGGCATACTGCGGGTAATATTCCTATGGGCCACCAAGAGTATTATGCTAAACTAGCAAAAAGATACTATGGTCCTGTTCCAAGCATGAGAGGATGCGTATACTCTCCCATAAACACACACACACACACATTCTCTCATTATGTGGAGTGCAATCCAAGAGATCTATCTCCTTCTCGAAGTTTGTTGAGAAGTGGAGAGCCTACACAAACACTCTTGGCTATGGAATGCAAATCCAACCAAGAGCCATGCTTCAATTATTAAGCTTGCCATCTTCTTCATCTTCATTACTATGCTATTATGCTATGCTAAGCAAAAAGAGTGATGATAAGTGAGGAACTATTTATTTCTCCTATTGAATGTTTCTTCTTCCTCTTCCCTACCCTCATTCCCCGCTAGCTCTCTCCACCTTCGATGGTGTTTGAGGCCTTAGGACTGAGGCTTGGGATAGTTAATGCTTTTTGTAAATTTTATGTTAAGCGCGTGATGCATGAAACTTTCCATCTTCATAGAATCACCAAGTTCACAAGGAACACAAAGATTGTATTGTAACAAAGTCTCTCTTGATGGGAGAATCTATAATACAAACGCCTTTTGGATGGGAGACCGGCTCCAAGTAAATCTGGTCCTCAACTATTGTCATGTTCGCTAATACTCTCTCTCTTGCAAAAGTATTGTTCATGCCAAGTTAATTAAGTACTATGTTTATGTTGCTACCATCAATTAAGTTCACCATCTATGTTCTCAAGGTGATCTCAGAAAAATGCTCACCTTAATTCTCTTAATTCCGTTATTCTCAAAGTTCAAAGGCCATTCTCATTACATTGGTATCAGAGCCTTTGGTTTCTCTTTTCTTGCTTAAGAAGAGAGGTCCTTAAGTAGCCTATTAATGGTAGATTTTTTTGATTATACTAGGGTAAGTGGGATTGGGATCTATTATCGGTTTTGTTGAGCCCACTATGTGGAATATGGTGCACACCTCGGGAGCTTTGGTCTTAATAATGGCGTTATTTTAGACTTGCCTACAACTTTACCATTATTGAGCTATAAGAAGTCTGAAAGGAGCTATCTCTCGGCAATTCTGCTATGTTAGACCCACCCCACTACTCTCTATAATTAACCAATTTGACCCGTGGGTGTAGATACTTAAGTGCTTATTTTCAAAGGCTAAGAGGAGTAGCAACTAAGGTTTTGAATTGCCAAAGAATACACTAAGTAAACACATAAGTATAATTAACATAGCTGACAATAACCAACAGAGTAGAATGAACATTGATAACTTTGATTTTGCACATGAAGGTGCTAATGATGATGCCCCCATGTTTATCAATTATCTTGTTACTAGGTTGCATCAAGCTATGGTTGACCCTACCTTGCAAGCCAAAATTACTCAACAACTTTGTGCTTATTGGATTTACCTTCCTCTCCAAGAGGAGAGAGAGTTTAAGACGCCTCTTGATGAGACTCCCAAAAGAAGACTCTCTCCCATAAGAGAAGAGGAATCCAAAGAACGAGAAAGAAGTGAATCCCTAAAGATGTGGCTCCATGAAGACGGCGGTGTAGACTATTGCCAACTCCTCCCAAGAGGAAACAATCAACCCATAGTCCTTCTCCTTCACTCCAAAAGGGAAGAGAGGAAACAAAGGAAGAAAAAGTCAAGAAAGAGGTCACCCTCTTCTCCTTCTTCTTCACCTTACTCCTCTTCCGACGAAAGACATGTATAGGCAAGAACCATTGAACTTTAATCCTTCTTGAAATCGTGCCTGGAGAAATAGCTTTAAGGATGTCTTCTTTGATCTTGGATTTGAAGCTTGATATAGTACATGCATCAGGCGCTTCCCAAATAATTCATTCTCAGAGGGAGAGATCAATCTTGACTTTTCAATGCTACACTTTGACCCTGGTGCTAAGGCATATGTTTGCACAATTTCTAAAGCCTTCCGGATGACCTCAGGGCATGCTTTGAGGAAGTGTAGGGAGTCATCCGCAAATAGCTTAGCCAAAAGTTGATGGTTGTTAGGTAGAGCTAGCCCTTGAATCTCTCCTTCAGCAACACTGTCTTTGAGTAAGAATACTAGAGTATGGGTGTTAACCCTCACGGCTCACGGACACCCCATCACCTACAACGGACGTGTATTATGTATTTGGTAGAGTCAGGTACCGGGCTTGTCGGACCAATAGGAAAAGGGTAAGAGTGATCGCGGATGAGAGGCACACTCTAACTGGGACATTCAAGGGATTAGTTGGCTAAGCATGGGCACCCAAGTGTGAATGGGGTGAGCTCATATAAAAGCCAACTAAACCTAAAATTCACTCATTCTCTCATTTGTGCAATAGAAGAGTGCTCTTGCTCCATCTCCATCTCCATCTTCTTCTTCTTCACCTCTTCGTGTGTGTGTGTATGTGTGAGAGAGAGAGAGGGAGAGTGTGTGTGCGATCGAGCATTACGAAGGCACGACGGCGGCGAAGCGGTTGAGCGCGGCACGACTGCAGCTTCTTCTTCATCGCAGCGAGGAATCCACCACGAAGGCGAGCGTAGAGCGGTGAGTGACACACCCTTTGCTCTCTTGAGCTTGCTAGATTAGTCTTGTTGTGTGCTTGGAGCCATTTGTGGCTCGCACACGGTGTATCGGCAAGTCCTTTGCTTCGACAGTGCGGCAAGGAGCGCACATTTTTGGCGCCGTTGCCGGGGAATTGCCCTACACTAAGCCCAAGAGGCACTTTGTGCTTCTCCTATGAGTTGTTTGTAGTAGTAAAGAAGAGGAAGAGGAAGAGGAATGAGTTGTTTTTCTGTAAGTTGTTAATTTCTGTGTTGTCTGCAAGTTCTGTGATTTCTGCATAATGTTGTGTTTTTTGTTTGCACACAGTCTTTGCACAATTAGTAGTCGTTAGCTTGTTTGCAGTGAATGAATAAGTAGGAAGGCAGTTAGCAATTTCTGCTTGCACAAAGTCTATACACAGTTTTCTGTCAAGGTTTGCCTGCACACAGTCTTTGCACAGCAAGGTAGTGAGAGAGGAAGTAGGTGGACAGTTAGCTCACTGTCAGTAAGCAGTTAACAGATTAGTCAGTAGTTAGCACCACTGTTAGTAAGTAGATAAGGTAGTGAGCTGTCTGTGAGCTGTGAGTTGTTGACTGGGAGGTTAGGTAGGTGACAGTGTGTGTGGCCAAGAAAGGGTCACCCAAACCGCGCGCGGTCATCGCCAAATTTTTATTTTTATTTTTTAACCAAAAATATTTAAGCGTGAGTGACTGGGGGGCTACACTAAAATTTTGATCGGGATCGGGATCATTTCCCCAAGCCCAAGCCCAAGCCCAAGCCCAGGCCCAGGCCTCAGTCCTCAGCCTTATGATATATACTTGAGTCACTCTTATATATATACCCTACCCCCTCAAGAGGGAATGAGAGCATGTGGGGAAAGTCCTCCACTCTCCTCCCTTCTCTTCCCACTTGCACCCTTAGACTTTCTAATTTGGGCCTAGTTCCCTACTAGAAATTGATGGTTTTAGGGATTCCGAGGGCATAAAGTGACCAAACGGAGGGCTATAAAGCACGGCATGTCCCTCTGACCGAGACACTCGTTTTGAGCTATCATACATTCTATTCTATAGCTAGGTCAGAAAAAAAGGACCAAAAAATCAAAAAATAAATAAATAAGAAAAGACTTGGGTTGCAAAACACCCAAAATTACTAGGTGAGCAGCCTTCACGGGCCCTCACTGACACTTCTAGGGGATCCAAGTCATATGAACCTACGCTCTGGACGAGTGTTAGAGCACGAGCATATTGGTAGTGCCTCCATTTACATGGGCACCCATTATTCCTCCACCCTAGGTTCTGGACCTTCGGCCGGGACTCAAGGTAGCGCGACCCAAGATCCTCATATCGCGTCTAGTGATTCTTCCTCTGACTACGAAGTCATGGAGGGGTATCCTACACCAAACCCTGATAGTTCAAGTCAAGACATGCATGCCATGGGCCCACGGCCCGGGTCCAGCGTGTTTAGCCGCTTAAAAGAGACCCTTAGTAGAGCTACTCGCTCCGAACATGCGGTTAATGAAATAAATGAAGGGAGTGGGGAAGTAAATTCGTCATTCATGCCTAAAATGGACCCTATGCTTCTTGAGAGTGTGCATGTGAATGTTCCATCCACTGCACCTCCTGATCCTTTAGGACTATCTCCCTCTGAGGTTTTACTACCCGATGATAGGAGTCTTGCCGAAGTACAAGAGATCGAATGCTATATGCAAGCAACAAGGGAGAGGGAAATTGAGAACCTACGAAGGCTAGAACAAAGTCGCGAGCCCTGAAAGCAAAGGCTCCTATGACAACAATCATGCCAGCAGAGCAACCAAGTGCTACCAAGGTAGCAGTCATGGAGAGGCAAGCTATGGGGAGCAATAATGCTTCCACTTCAAGGGAAACCTCCAGCACGCCAGGCCTAGATGGGATATTCCTAAACGAAAATTGGGAGTATGACCTACAAGCAGAAGCTTTAACTGATCGGTACACAGGAAACACCTATCATGTGGGTTGGTTAGATGTTCTACAATCCACATCGGGTGCTACTAGCATAGATGAGCAACAATAGAAAGTCTGTGATGTCCTCGATAGGATTGTCGAGTTAGAAAGACAGAACACAAGGATCAACATGCCTTCAACAGGCCTAATGAGATTCTTGGATACGGGAAAGGCCAACCAACCAACCCTGTCACAAATGAAGACTCCCTCAGTGAGCCCCATTGATCCTCCATATGTTGTTTCGCCAGGAGCCTCAGTACAATCTGAGCCCACAAGTGGCAGCTTTACCTTCCCAGATCTATCTCATCTTTCTCTTAATGACACTACGGCTACCATGCATATCCCAATGGTGAGCATGACAAGAAGTACACCATGGAGTTCATTTGTTAACACGGCGCCAATGCCTAGTAGCACGGTGCCCCCAACTATACCTACATGTATGTATCAATCATGTGCACTTGTCGTACCTCAGCCTCATGTAGCTCCTACACCTCCGATTATTCCAAGAGCTTACAATCCACAATGGAATTATCCAAGCTCTTATACAAGTGGAGCCATGCCATATAATAATAACATGCCATATCAGGCACCCCCTATGCCTAGGGCCACGCCTGTAAACTTTGGACCACAGTCTGGTACACCACCATACGAAATTTGGGACCCAAGAGCCGCGCGTATGCCAAGGCCAAGGCCAACTCCCATCTCACATGTGGCTCCAGAAGCACATACACCCATTATACCTGCTCAAATAGGAGATTTGGCAGCGTTTACTCAAACTATCGGTCGCTCTATTGCGGAAAACATGCGTAGTGCACCTAATAGAGAGCCTAGGAGCAAGGCAGTTCAAGTAGCTAAGCTCACACAGAAATTCAGTGGAGACGGAGATGCTAGAAAGCATATGGAAGTCTTTGAACATGTGTGCGATTCCTTGGAAGAGCACAATGAGCTACATAAGTGTAAGGCTTTGAGTTTTACCCTAAGCGGAAAGGCAGGAGATTGGTATAGAACCTTAAGAGTAGAAGAGAAAACGATCTACTCTACTCTTAGGAGACTGTTCTTAAAAGAATACATACGAGAGGGAGTACTTTGGGGTGTAGCCTCTCAGCTCCAGAAAGCCCAACGAGAAGAAGGTGAATCCGTGAGAGACTTCATTAGTCGCCTAAAGAATTTGAATTCTCGATGCAATCCAAACGAGCGATTCAACAACAACCAATTGCTCGATATATTCATTAGGGGACTACGACATGAAAGTATCTATAATGGCCTAGTCATTAGAGGTATCACTACGTGGGAAGCAGTCACCATGAATGCAATCCAATTGGAGGATAATTTAATGATTGCAGGAGAAAGAGTGTCTGTCGAGCCGAAGTCAACTAGCTCGCAAGCATCAGGGCATGAGCCAATGAAGATAAAGCCAATCGTGAAAGAGCAAAAGATATCTGAGATGACTTTGGCAGATCTCACCAAGGCCATCCAAGAAAGCCTTAGGGGTAATCGTGCTCCACAAAACACTCACATGTATCCAAGAAGGGAGCAACAATGGTGCTCAATTTGCTTAGGCCCACATACTACGAGTGAATGCCCTACTTTCAGAGTAAAGTTTAACGGGACTTGTAACGCGTGTGGTAGGTATGGCCATCAAGCGAAGGATTGCCTAATGCTTAAACGCATCATGGAAAATAGACTGCCTATAGCTTGGGTAGACTCACCTCGAGTTCCTGCATTGATGCCTACCCCACCCATGGAGCAACAGTTGCCATTACGGCACATGGTCCCTAGAACCCAAAATGTGGTCCAAACCACACCGTTGCCACCTCCAGTGCTAGGACTGCAACCCCCTCATCCAAGAGTTACACCTATGAACCAAATAGGTTGCGAGTCATCTAGTACTTATGTAGATTGCGAAGGGGACATAGACCCTAGTATCACCTATGGAGTCGGCATGCTTGAGGAGTGTCCCATGTACTATATGGAAGACCATTGGGGACAAATCAAACCAGTATATCAAGCTATTGCGCTAGCAGCAAGAGGCCAAAACATTAATAGTTTGGCCAGGAGACCACCTCTTCAGTGCTACGAATGTGGTGGACCACATCGAGTAGCTGAGTGCCCAATTAGAATGCAAAAGAATGCTGCACTAATGCAAACAAGTCAAGGGAGTGCATTGGCAATGCCAATACTCATTTGTAATCGTTGTGGCATAGATCATTTGATTGCACAGTGTCCTAACAATCCAAACGCATTGAAAATCACACCATTGAACTTAATAGAGATTGTTGATGGGACACCACCAACTATAAACATAGCACCAGTGAATGCACTCACACGGTCGATGCTCCAAAAGCAAAATTACATCCTCGAAGAGAGAGATGCTGCATCCATTGGCCGAGCGAGAAAGAAGAAAACACGAAGAAAGAAATCCCTTAATGCTTCTAGCTCAAAACCTAGTTCAAAGACTAACATAGGGACAGGAGAGGATCCCGTGTATATGAATGACCATGAGGATGACTCAGATTTGATAGAGACCACGGAGACCAAAACTGTTACTACAAAGGAAAAAGCCAGTGAGGAGGATCACGAGAGGGAATTACGACGAACACCAAAAGAGTATTCAAAGTTAAACCACCCAGTTGCGAACCCCCAAGATAAGCCACGAGAGACGAAAAATGAGGATTGCAAGAGAAAGATTGGAACCTATCCAAACCCAACAGTGGAAATTGAACGAGTCCAACAATTGAGGGGTTTGGTGGAAGAAACTCAACGAACATTAGAACCTGAACCCAAACATATCCAGATGTCGGACACAGTGTTTCCCACACAAGTTCAACCTCACAAGAACTATAGGCCGTTAGCTATACCCAGTATCATTCGGGAAGAGAGTGAGGGTAGGACATCTGAAAGTGGACACACACCTTTCCTACTAGAGAGAATGTTTGATGAGGGAATGCCCGACCCCCTTGAGGAAGTGGAGATTCCATCTTCACCATTCTCTTGTCAGGGTCCCACGTCCCACAAGATGCCATTAAATGTTGCCAAATTGATGGATTTCATGTCTTCAGAAGTTAGAACCACCATCATGTCCAAACTATATAAAGACCCCGAGCTAGTCTCAGCTCTTCGAGCCTTCCTCAATGGAGAATTACAGGCCGGATTACCACAGTTTTCACATATGAACAAACCTGACTCGGTAATGAATGATGAGGAACATTTAGCACCACCATCTGACCTAGCGGGACATGAATCTGTAATTGAAGTACCCGTTAACAAGTTGGGGCAATACTTTGAAGGTGATGAATCTAATGCTACTCTGCCAATCACTACTAAAGGATTAACTGTAAAGGGAGTCCTTGATGGTGGTGCGGGAGTCAGCATGGTGACAAAGAGTTTTTGGGAGTCTATGGGGCGACCTCACCTTGAAGCCACAAGCGTAGTGGTAAAAATGGCTAATGGATCTATTGTTACGCCTATTGGAATAAGGCAGACTTTCATTGTTATGGATTTTTCCAAGCATCCTATGTCATTTGAGATGATCTTAGGGCGTCCATTCATGAGGGAAGCAAAAATGGTGCATGACTGGTCCAAAAACCACGTCTACTTACAGTTCCAAGACTCTGTCATTCGAGTTGATCTTTTAAGTGGTCGAACGCATCCTCTAGGAAATAAATTCATCATTGATAATCGATCAGACACAACAATTCACTCAGCTCCATGACAGTATTGTTACACGTGTAACGAAGACACGGATATTGGGGAGAACTCTCCTTATATGGATATCCTACCCGGAATGGCTGAGTCAGACAATGTCGATTGGGTACACCTAGCGGCAACTATAGATACATGGGGAGCTAGAGGAACAACCTGGGTAACACCAGATGGGGAAGAGATACCACACATTGCACTAGTAAACATGTTAGGTGTAGCGCATGTAACATCCGATGATAAGAAAGAGGCACACCTACCTGAGAGTGAAACCGATGATTCCTCAAAGGCTTCAGGCCAATACACATCAGAAACGGAATCTCAGGGAGAAATGGATTCAGAACCTGAGGAAACATCGAGTGAGCCAAGTATAGAAACTGAACACTCAAGGTCTAGTACGACCATCTATGGTAATTTATATGAGAGTGAAGAAGATACAAGCGAAGACCTATCAAGCGAGTCGAGTTCAAACATTTACCAAAATCAAAACCTTAACAAGAAACAAAGGTCATATAAGAGACGACGATATCGAGCAAATGTGAGAGCTAGGATAAACAAGGAAAGATCTACTGCAGAATGGCTTAGCTATCTAGGGGCATGTGATGCTCATCGAAAGCTAGTAGACAATTGGGGTGAACATCTCCAGAGTGTCATGTGGTGCAGCCCGCGACCCATTGACCTCGCTCAATTCGAGGTTATAGAGCCGAAATTGAGTCGAACTATAAGAAGACGTCAAAACCGAGAGTTAGCACAACAACAAAAGGAGGCATAACTAAAAGAAAGGTCTCCGTCAGGACAAGAGCCTGCTGACTTACATACGGCTCCTGAACATTTTAAATCTTATACCACGGGGGAGCGAAAGGTTGTGTATGCCAAAGCCCAACGAATACCTACCAATGGAAGCAGTGGAGTCTATGATGGTCCAGCGGTAGTTAAAGAGATAGAATTAGCAGAACCAGGTGAGGAGTCTAAACCAGTCTTTATTGCTCAAGACCTTACCGAAACTGAAGAGGCTGTATTTAAGGATCTCCTCAAGGAATACAAGGATATCTTTGCTTGGACATATCATGACATGAAGGGCGTTGCACCTTCTGTGGTGCAACATACAATTCCCATGATCAACACTGCTAAACCCGTCCAGCAACGACCCTATCCAATGAATCCTAGGTACGCCAAAATTGTACAAGAGGAGATTGAAAAACTTATCCAATATGGATTCATATACCCTATTGAGCACTCAGAATGGGTTTCTCCAATAGTCATTGTGCCAAAAAAGAATGGGAAACTAAGAGTGTGCGTGGACCTCAAGAAAGTTAATGCAGCTACTAGGAGAGATCATTATCCTCTGCCATATTCAGAACATGTGCTTGAAAGAGTTGCGGGCAAGGAAGCTTATAGCTTTTTAGATGGGTACTCTGGTTACAATCAGATCACAATTGCATTAGAGGACCAAGCTAAAATTGCTTTTATCACAGAGTTTGGAGTGTTTGCATTTCATGTTATGGCTTTTGGCTTAACGAATGCCCCTGCTACATTCCAACGATTAATAAACACTGCGTTTAAAGAATTTCTAAGCGAGTTTTGTGAAGCTTTCCTAGACGACCTTTGTGTTTATTCTTCTCGGGAGAAGCATTTGTTATATCTACGAAAAATATTTGAAAGGTGCAGATTTTATCGCATCTCATTGAACCCTTTCAAATGCCAATTTTGGGTTAAGCATGGAGTCATTCTAGGGCATATAGTGTCCAAGAACGGGATATCCACATATGAGAGTAAGATTAAAGCCATTGCCGATTTGCCACCACCTACTAACTATAAAGGAGTTCAAAGATTTATGGGCCATGTTGGTTATTATCGAAGCTTTATTTTAAACTTTGCCGAGATAGCGCGTCCATTGTACAAGCTTCTTATCGAGTTTCACTGGACGGAAGAATGTCATCAATCTTATGAGTTATTAAAGAAGGCCCTAACAAGTGCTCCAATCCTGCGAACACCTGATTGGAATGTACCTTTTCATGTGCATATTGATGCATCAAATTTTGCTACTGGGTGTGTTCTAACTCAACCACGAGAACATAAATTGGACTACCCTATTAGCTTTGCAAGTCGCCAATTAAATGATGCCGAGATGAACTACACTACTACAGAGCGCGAAGGTCTAGCTATGATTTACGTAGTAAAGAAATTTCGCTATTACCTTCTTGCTACCAAGTTTGTGTTTTATGTTGATCATCAAGCATTGCTATATTTGGTAAACAAGCCGTGTTCCACAGGTCGAATTACACGATGGTTGTTAATTCTTCTTGAGTTTGACTTCACCGTTGTTGTGAGGCCTGGGAGAAAACATGTCATGGCGGATCATTTATCTCGTATCCCTAATGGCGAAGCTCCTACGGGGGTTGATGATGAATTGCCTGATACTCCTTTGTTCATTGTTGAGACAATGCGTGAATGGAGTGAAAAGATTGTTAACTTCTTAGTTAATGGTTTTCCACCCAAAGAACTGCGAAAAGATATAGCTCGAAAATTAATCAAGGAATGCGAACCCTATTGCTTACTGGCTGGAACTCTCTATAAGAGAGGAAAAGATGATGTTCTTAGACGTTGTGCCCGCGAGGAGGAGTATTTATATATTCTACAAGAGGCACACATGGGCGTAGCTGGTGGTCACTTTTCAGGAAAGTTGACTGCCCGAAAGGTCTTACAGTCAGGCTATTGGCGGCCCACTCTGTTTAAGGATGCATCACTTTTTGCAAAGGGATGTGATGAATGCCAACGCTTCAACAAGCCACAAAGAAGGGATAGGATGCCTCTACATCCCATCAAGGTAACCCAACCATTTGAAAAGTGGGGCTTAGACTTTGTAGGACCGATTAGTCCGGCTGCACGTAACACGCAATCACGATATATCATTGTCGCTACCGACTATGTAACCAAATGGGCTCAAGCAAAAGCAACACGAAAGGCGGATGCAAAAACAACAGCTAAGTTCCTCTTTGAGAACATTATCACACGTTTTGGATGTCCCTTTGAACTTGTGAGTGACAATGGAACTCATTTTATAAATGAAGTAATAAAAGAACTCACATCAAACTTCATGATATCTCACCACAAGTCTACACCCTATTATCCCCAAGCAAATGGCCAAGCTGAGAGTACCAACAAAACTCTCATCTCCATTTTGACAAAGACAGTCGAGGCTCATCACACTGATTGGGACCTAAAGCTTACATCAGCTTTATGGGCTTATCGTACTGTGTATAAAGTTGCTATTAATTGCACACCGTTTAAGATGGTGTATGGTCAAGAAGCAGTTATGCCATGGGAGTTTGTCATTCCTAATCTTCGAGTAGCTTCTCAAGAAGGTTGGGATGGTAACCCCTTAGTAGAGCGACTATATATCCTGGAAAGGCTAGATGAAGAAAGGCAATTAGCTGTGCGAAATGCTCTAGTGGAGAAGGATAGGAGAAAGAAGTGGTTTGATAGCCATGTAAAGGATAAAGACATCAAGGTTGGTGATAAAGTTCTTATGTACGGGGTACGTAATGAAAAGAAGAAATTGAAATACGCTTGTAAGGGACCATATCGAGTGTGTGAAATTACTCCGTAAGGTACCATTCGTGTGGAGACTCTAGATGGAGTTGAAACCATTGGATTCCTTAATGGGAGTAAATTCAAAAGATATTATGATCCTCTAAGCCAGGAAGAGTTGCAAGCCATCCATCAAAAGAAGGCTGCCAAGGAACAAGCAGAGCTTAAAAAAATCCAAGCAAGAGTTGAGGCTCGAGAACGATAACAACGTCTTAGACGCCAACGAGAGGCTAATCTAGGAATCACGCAAGCATTTTTCGAGGACACAGATGACGACTCATTAGAATCTGAGCCACCCCTACGATACCCAATTGAGCTAAATAGCCCCTATGGGAAAGTACTATACAATGCTTTATTAGATACTGGAGCTAAACACAATTTGTTATCCTATGGAGTTTGGTGTCAATTAGGGAAACCGACCCTATCTCCGAGTACGATGCAAGTCAAGGGCATTAATAAAAAGAAAAGTGCTATTCTTGGAGTCCTTCAGACCCCTGTTGTTTATGACAATGGAAGCATAGTGCAGAGGTTTCTAGTCATGCCCGTAGGAGCTATGGAAGGCAACGTAAACCTGGGACGCACGTGGATGTTGGCAACCAAATGCACTATTGATTGGGATACTGGTAGTGTCACGACGCGACCACCAACTCTTACCCCTATCATTCAAGCAAAGTCACCTACGTTGCAAACTCTAGCAAAGTTGAAGGATAGCCAACATTCACAAGCCAAGGTGGTTAACTCGTCTTTGCCGGCTACCCATGAATCTAACACTTCAACACTTGTAGTTGCAACAAGCAGTAATATTGCAAGTACTCAACCTGCACGACCTAAGAGTACATATCAATGGGTCCCCAAGGCCTTACTTCCAACTACCTCAACCCTCCCATCCATTCCAAGAAAAAATTTCCCAGGAAAACCAAGAGCGCGCCCTAGGAGAGTCAAGACCAAATCACGATGGATTCCAAAACAACTATTAGAATCCCAAGGCTACTATGATGGAAATGAGAAAATTTGGGTACCTAAACGTAAAATGTGTCCTTCCCTATCGACAACAAACCCATATGAGTCAAACAGTGTAACGCTAAAGCCAATGGCAGACCGTGGGAAGTGAAAGATCACAGAATGCTACACACCTAGTCCAGAGCTAGTTTGGGCTCCAAGGCAAAACCAATTTATTCCACCTAGCTCAGGAAGGGGGGAGTTCCATGAAGCTTCTAGCTCCTCATGTAATACATCCATAGAGGTAAAAGCTTCTACACAGCCTACATCTATAGTAGTGGACCTCCATGAAGCTACAAAAGAATCCACACCTCCCAGTGTTCAAGAATCACCTAATGAACCACTTCAAGTTCGATCCTGGGAGAGTACCTTACCACCCTTGCAACTTGACGAGGCACTTAGGGTAATAGAAAACTACTGGCAAAAATCATCACCTATTACCAACTGGAACAATTGGTTTCAAAGGGTGACGACATCATTTCAAACGGTATAATCTACCCAAGGAAGGGGGGAGTGTTTGTGGACATCCATCATTCACTTGCTTCCCTCTCAACCTTTCTCCTTTACCTCTTAATCTCCGATCTTAGGGAATGTATATATAAAGCCTTATACTCACAAAAACAAGATAAAAAAGTAAAAGAGCAAGAGCCATAACACAAATCATAAAAACAAATTATGCACAAGAACACGACCCTTGTAATATTTGCACTCTAACCATCATCTATTTGCGTGTACAGATATGGCTAGTACGCTAGAGTCATCCACTCCTGCCTTGGGTGAGAGGTACCCTCGTTACTTTTCACAAATATTTCACATGGTCTTTCTAGTGCTTGCATGTGAATGGGATTTGATAGGTACGCTAGCATGTGAGAGGAATTTTGAGGAGTTAGAATGGCTGATACGTCTCTTGACCACGTCTGATCCATACTTAGTAGAGAGCGTTTCTCCCATTGCACAAGCCTACCCTTTTGACCAAGATGACTATAGGCGTCTAGTGACCTTCTTAGTAAACATGGGCACCTATGATGAAGAAGAAAATTTACACGACTACACGGATGGCACATATGGTCTCATGGATGATGACTTTGTTTATCTCGACGACGAAGATAGGGGTTTAGCCTTAGGGTTTCCGCCCAACCTCTACAATATCCTATTCCCTTGACTCTCTAGGGGGAGTGCAAATAATTAGGTTAGGGTTCCTTATGTTTTTTGTTGTGTTCAATAAGTGTTGGTACCTTTTTCCACTAATGTGCCTACAGGTATTCCTTTTGTTTCCTAGTGTGTACAGGAGCGTGTTGCTATTGGTAGGATTTGGACCTTCATGGAATCTTTATCTCGACTCACTCTTCAAATCAAGCGCGACCATCGACACAAACAGGTGTTTCTTGTCCATTAGCATTGTCCCTTATCTTTTTTGCATCTATGATTGTCAGCTTTAATTGTGATTGGTCACCTAATATTCACCGCATTTGCTTAGTATCAAACATTTAATTCAATGTAATTTTTTGTCATAATCACTTGTCTAGGTTTAAAAATCAAGCAGTCCGACAAACTAGTTTGACCAAGTTAGGTGTTAGAAATCTTCTCTTAATACCATGGGGAATGCCTTCCTAATAATTAATGGTTACTTAGGTTCTTAATCCGATTTAGGCAGCATTGTGTGAAATGTACTAGGGCTTTCTAGTGGGCTTGACCCTATTGACCTTTAGCTTAAGTATTATAAAGGGAGTTTACTAGTGTGATGATCCTGGGGAGGTGTATCAGTGTTATATGACCCCCCAAAGTTACAAAATTAAAATGCTGAAAATGAAAAAACAAAAAATCAAGTGCCACACTATAAAATCTTAAGCTGGAAGAGAAATCTCAGCTTGATTTGGTACTTCACTCACATGTATTGCCTATGGTACTAGAGCCCTAGAGGTTCCCAGTATGGGCGCTTTTACTTGAAAAGCAAAAAACCCAAGGCATACAAAATAAGCACACACATCAAAATTGAATCACTGTGAACAGACTTTGGGGGGTCAAAGAAAAAGTAATCAGTCAGGCGATGATTTCATGAGAAATTCTTTTTATGGTAGCTTAACTACAAGGTCTTCTAGATATAGCCTCTAGTCAGCCCTCAAACATGAATACTTGGCTCTCGCAATTAAACAACTTAATTGACCACAGAAAATTAAGAAGCTTACCCATGGTATTAATATTCAATCTCTAGTGCCTTTCGACCGTCAAATTAGCCCAGACTTGTTTAAATTTTTACCTTTACATCTGTTTATGCATTTGATTACATTGCAATTTAATGTTCATTGCTGACAAATTGTTTGAAATTCTTTTACCAATCAATTTGTCTACCTAAAACTGCATATGCTTTTTAATCACTTATGAGAATGCAATTACTGTGCCAATGTTGTTTGATTTTGCAGTGACTGAAGAAGGCTAAGGACATTCATCTCAAATGCTCTTCCACCTCGACGAACGAGCTTCAACTCAATAGCTTTCGAGGACGGAATCTACATCAGGAAGGGGGGCATGTTAACCCTCACGGCTCACGGACACCCCATCACCTACGACGGACGTTTATTATGTATTTGGTAGAGCCAGGTATCGGGCTTGTCGGACCAATAGGAAAAGGGTAAGAGTGATCGCCGATGAGAGGCGCACTCTAACTGGGACATTCAAGGGATAGTTGGCTAAGCATGGGCGCCCAAGTGTGAATGGGGTGAGCTCATATAAAAGCCAACTAAACCTAAAATTCACTCATTCTCTCATTTGTGCAATAGAAGAGTGCTCTTGCTCCATCTCCATCTCCATCTTCTTCTTCTTCACCTCCTCGTGTGTGTGTGTATGTGAGAGAGAGAGAGAGAGAGAGAGAGAGAGAGAGAGAGAGGGAGAGTGTGTGTGCGATCGAGCATTACGAAGGCACGATGGCGGCGAAGCGGTTGAGCGCGGCACGACTGCAGCTTCTTCTTCATCGCGGCGAGGAATCCACCACGAAGGCGAGCGTAGAGCGGTGAGTGACACAACCTTTGCTCTCTTGAGCTTGCTAGATTAGTCTTGTTGTGTGCTTGGAGCCATTTGTGGCTCGCACACGGTGTATCGGCAAGTCCTTTGCTTCGACAATGGGGCAAGGAGCGCACAATGGGACCCAATGCAAGGGGGTAGCCCTATTAAAATTGATGTTTTGACCTCAAAAGCACCCACAATTCTCTCATTGAAAAGGAGATACAAGTGGCGGCCGGCACAGAGGGTGTTGACCAGCCGGCACATTTGAGGTTGAAATCCTAGTGATTTCATGACATCTTCAATGAAAGGCCATGTGATCCTGACATGGGCCTTATCTAGATCCAACTGCTTTGTGTTGTAGCATATTCAATGCCGACAATTACACCCAGAATGTTATCATAAATTGATGTTCCCTTTATAAATCTATGTTGGTGAGGTGTGAAGACTTTGACAAGGAGGGGGGAGAGTCTGAGGGCTATAGATTTGGAAATAATTTTATAAAAAAGAGACATCATCAATATGGGTCACCAATGCTTCATATGGGAGCAGCAAAGTTGTCTTGGGATAGGCTTAATGAGGACCCTTTTAATGCTCAAGTCCAAGAATCCATCAACTAGGGCTTGCTTAGCCATTCACATGATTGGAGACTTAAGATCATCCCAAAACTCTTTGAAGAACTCTATTGTCAATCCATCCCAATCGGGAGACCTCTCATTGACTAAAGCTTGTAGCGCAAGAGAGCATTGATCCTCGTGGAACCCCTTCTCCAAAAGGTTGGCCTCAGAGAGGGAAATTGTTTTTTTGACGGTCTCAAGAAGAGTAGCTCTGGTAGAGTCCACCTTAGGGGAGTAGTCCTCGGTCTGGCTATAATCTGCCACATGTGGTTAAGGTGATGAGTTGGGCCATTTCATTCAGATTCTTAAGATTATTTCCATCCCTATCTATGAGTGAGTGGAACAATCCTTGATTTCTTTTAACTTTGAGGGCCCTAAAGAAGAGGTTTCTTTGGATAAGATCCTGGCCTTCCTCACTTCCTCAAGTTGGTGGTCAATTAAGTCCATTTTAGCATCCAGCCATCTTTTGTGCTTAGTCTCTGAGGCCGCCCCTTCTAAAAAAAAGTTATGGTTATAATATGCACATTAGTAAGTTGCTTAAAACGCCCCTCCTAATATTTATTTCTTCTATGGCCTCCAGTTTTAGCTGTTTTCTGCATATTCTTGTCAAAGATATCCCAAGCCCTTGGGCTTCTCGAATCCACATCCTTCTGAAGTTTTCTTAAAGCTTTGAGGGTCAAGATTTTGAAGAGCAGGTCCTTAAAGAGGCAAGCTCCTAATGAAAGTAACTTCTTGGACCCTAGGGGCAATGATCTCTCCTTTGGTATTTTAAATTTTATGCTTAATGGCAAGTGATCCGACAGACACTGTGAGGGTATCACCTTCAGTTCAAACCATGGGGTCAACCAATCATCTTGGTGAGAGAAGTAGAAATGGTCCAGTCTAGAAGGTATACCGGCATATTTCAAGATGGTATATGTGAACCCAGGCGTGTTAATCCATGGGCCTACCTCCCACAAATGCCCATTTCTCACATAAGCTTAGCCATTTGGATCTTTCAAATCCAACCAACATATTTGATGCCCAAGTTATGTCTCTTCTCTTCTCCACCATATTGAAATCTCCCACAAAAAGCCATTCCCCTTCAATATGGACGTACTTAAATTGTTTCCAAAGCTTTTCTCTTTCCTTCACCAAGAAGGGTCAATATATGTTAATGATGGTGATTTTTTAATCTACCCATATTATCTTAACTCCTAGAGCCCTTTTGGAGAGATGATTGAGCACCACTTCTGGCTCCAGATCTCTGTCGACAACCAAGAGGACCCCATTGTACCCATTAACACCTTCTCCATAGATAGCAGCATCCAAGTGATGTTCTTGGATAGCCCAAAAGTTAATACCCCTGTCTTTCTTGACTTTCCTCCCAGAACAAGGAGCTCTTATTCTAGGTTTTGAAGCCCCTTCACATTCCATAAATGAAGTACAAGCTCTTCCATTACTGAGAGAGGAGTACAAACTCCTCCACCTCTAGAAACTCTTATTGCGTGCCCTCTTTCCTGTTGTTCTCCTCCATCATATCAATCTCATTCCCCTCACTAACTTTGAGGTTTTCACGATTATAATCTCAAAGAACCTCAAAGATAGTATCATACATGAAGGGAGTTTTGGGAATATCTGGCGAGGCTTCTTTTAGCTCCCCTACAACCTTTGCCTAGGATTTGAAACTCTTGCATGAAATGTTGGATACTTGTTGCCATCCTTCTTCCTTCTTTCTAAATGTGGAAGATAAAACAATATTTTGCACCATAGGGGTTGACGGTTTTTTATGGGCAATGGACGTAAATCGATACCTGGGTGTGTCCTTACTAGTACTATGATGAGCTTTGGCAAGTTTCTCCATATTCTCTAGGGTTAGCATGCTAGAATTTGGCTGCCTGTCTACTTGTGCCTTCTTAGTATCCTTTGATGAAGTCTCCTCTGTAGTATCCCTCTGTCTTCTTGAAGGCGTGCTTTTTTCATTAGTTGATGGACCCAAGGTCCTTCCTAGATCAGCTGCATATGAACTAGCTTTGTGTGTGTCCCAAAACGTCTTTGTTGATGTGACCCAAGGTCCTTCCTAGATCAGCTGCATATGATCAGTGCCTAAATTTGTTACACTTGAAACATGCCCCAAAGAAAGTGTCGAAATTCAGTGGAATGACCTTGAGACTAGCCCCCACGTTCACAATGAGATTCTTGGGCTGGTGCTTTCTGAGATCCCACCAGATACACACCTTATTGGCAGCAATGCCCACTGCTTTGTTGGATGGTACAAATAGAGGGGTACCTAGGGTTGCTGCTAGGTCTTTCAAATTCCTTCTTAGCCACATTGGGGGGCTGACAAATTCCACCCAAACTAGACACATGTCTTTGAATGCTTCAAGGGATTCAAAGGATGGATCCCAATGGAGCATGCATACCGGCAACCGATTCAAAAACAACGGGCTTTTAGCTAAGATTTTGGCCATGGCCGACTTGAGAAGAACCCTTTTGCCATATATTGAGCATTAGAGAGACACCCTCTCCGATTTAGGAGATTGGGGTTGTTGAACCAATTGATAAGCTCAGCTTTGGTAGGTACCCTGTCATAATAATCAATATCTAATTCTCCTAAATGATTTTTTCATGTTAAACTGATCATTTAATATGGGGAAGTGCCAGGGGAGAAAAAGCTATTATATTGGTTAAGCTAGCAGACCGGCCACATTAGGGATATAAAGGAGGGAAAATAGGGATCCAAAGGGGGGGCCATCTACAAAAGAGCTATGTGTAACAATGGGCTCAAAAGACCCTAAGGTTCAGCCCATTAAGACTTCCAAAATGCTAAGGTTCCAAAATTCAAAGATTGTGTCCAAAGGTCAAACATTAGGGGAATTGGATGCTTTGTGTGTGTCCCAAAACGTCTTTGTCAAGCCCTACATAGGAGGGGGCGAGCCCAAGAAGTAGGGGATGAGAGGGAAACACCCACACACACTCACAAGCTTCATTTGTACACAAGGGGAAAGAGAGACACATGTCAGCTCCCTATGCCAGATGCCCACCAGGTGTACTCAAATCCTATTGGATGGCCATGGAGGTGGACCAATGAGAATTAGGCTAGAGTAAATATAGTTTAATTAATTTAAAAACACTTAATAAAAGAAAAAATAAGAATTAATCTTTCTAGAAGACTATTGGATAGTCTCCCAAGGGGACCAATGAGCATTCAGCAGCCCAATGGCTTGCATGATTCCTATTGGCCAGGAGGCAAAGGGGTCCAATGAGAGTTTAGTTGCATTTATATATTACCTAAAGCTCTCACAAAAGGGGAAAGGGGGACACATGTCAGAAGGCTATCACTTATGCTGTTTAATTTCCATTGGCTGAGGCTGGGGAGGTCCAATAGGGTTGTAGCATGAGTAATTAGCAAGGGGGGTCGACCAAGAGAGAGAGGGGGCTGATTTTTGCAAGGCATTATCACACACACACACTCACACAATCTCATGTGTGAAGCAAAGAAGACTCTCTCTCCTTCTCAAGCTTTAATGGAAAGCTTACCACCTACTCCAAGCTTGTGAAAAGGGATGCCTACACCAACAACTCTTGGCTTTGTGATGCAAATCCAACCAAGAGCCAAGCTTCAATGCATGCTCATCTCCTCTCCATGCTAATTACTAAGCTAAGCTATGCTAATATGAGTGATTATGTGAGGAGATGTACATCTTTCTCGTAAGAATACTCCTTCTTCCTCTCAATCTACTCTCATACCCCGCTAGCTCTCACCATCTTCGAAGGTGTGTGAGGTCTTGGGTCTGAGACCGTGAGGGAATTGATGTTGTGTTTGATAAGTGTTTTGCTTAGTGCATGAAGTTTCCATCTTCATTGCACTAGCTAGTATTGAAGGAACACAAAGAATTGTATTGTAAAATGTCTCTCTTGATGGGAGAAACCATAATACAAAGCCTTTTGGAGGGGGGACCGGCTCCATGCAAATCCGGTCCTCAACTGTTGTCAATTGCTTAATTTCTCTCTCTTTTGAAGTATTGTTCACGCTATCTAACTAGGTGTTATGCTTTTTGTTGCTCTCTCCACCCAAGCACTCTTGTTAATCTCATCAGGAATCTATTCTAATGAAATTCTCACTATGTTCATGCTATTTTCAGCTAGACACAAGTTACTAGGCCATTAAACATTACATACCCTTCCCATAAAAGCAAAGACCAATGTGGATTTAGCAAGCTCAGCAAGCTGTTTCTTAATGGTGAGTGCGCCCTCCACTTCCACACTTTGCCGGAGCGTTCTTTTCAAGGCTTTATAAGCCCTGTCTCCCTTGGTATCATCTTGATGCCCAATGGGTATCCCTGTTTCTTCTAGTGTCCTTTTGTCAGAGACAATGCACTCATGATCTCTGTCAGTTCTTTCTCAGTTTGAACTTTGTGCCCTTTCAATTACTCTTTGTTCTAGCCACTCCCCAACACTTCTGGGCCGCCACATCCCTCGCCCTGGCCGCCCCTAGCTGTCTCTGACCCATTTTTATTTCCAAAGACCTTTGCATCACCACTGCTCCCCGTGACTACTTTGGCGTATGAAGGCTTGTGAGCTTTCTCCATAGTTTCGTGAGTTGTGGCTGACATGACCCGGCGCCAAGCTAAGTGCCACAAAGGAGAAAACCCTACTATATATTTTCCCTCTTTTGATCTCTTTCTCCCTTTTGTTTCTCTCTTTTTTTTTTCCAAACCTTTAAGCACAAACTCCTAATCGTATTTGTACCCTTCAGCGGACACCCGTAGGCAAATCTGGGTCCGCAGTCCAAGCCGAAGCCTATGTGTGCATGGGGTAGGTAGAACACAATCCGCGATCAGTGCAGACAAGGATCACGATGGGTGGTGAAATGGATCGGTGCCAAGCGAAGGGGATTTGCACCCCAATCCCAATCAAGGAGCCACGAGGGGTCTCACAGTAGATTGAAAAGTTTACCAAGGAAAGCTTGTAAGGCCCAAATGGAGCAAGAAACCTCGAATAAACAGAACGTGTGGACAGGCCCAAATGAAACCCAAATGCGTTGCAGATCCCCACCTCTCGCTCACATTATCAAGGGTTACACCATCGCCACTCTCGCTCTTCACAAGTTACACCGCATGCCCACTGCCTCAAAACATCGAGATCCAAGCCGCCCTTTCTACCAAGCAGGCTAGGAGGGGTGGCCTCCACCTGCCCCAAAAAAAGAGGGGAGGGCTTGGGTGTAAACGTGCAAAACATGGTTGAAACTGTGAGGCCTTGCATCCCCAAGGACACCCAACTTCGTTGCGAAAGAAGCCCACCATGCCCAACATCCGCACTAACTCTCGCAACAATGAGCTTTTTTCCTGCCACCACAGGTTGATCGGGGCCTCCCGCCCACTCGATCTTTGCAAGCTACAAAGTAACGAGAGAGGAGCTTTTCATGTTTTTGTGGCCAAATGAAATGTAAGTAGGTGCCAAAAATGCATGCATATCTCCCTTCTTGACCACGGCTT